>NC_092372.1:104049540-104366445 GCF_030028105.1 Mobula birostris
AATGCTGGAGGAACTCAGCAGGCCATGCAGCGCCTATGGAAAAGAGTAAACAGTCGATGTTTCAGGTTGAGACCTTCCATCAGAACTGGAGAAAAGAAGTTGAGAGGTCTGAGGGGAAGAAGAAATAGAAGGTGGTAGGTGAAACCGGGTGGGGGGAAAGGTGAAGTAAAGAGCTGGGAAGTCGATTGGTGAAAGAGATACAGGGTTGCAGAAGGGGAAATCTGATAGGAGAGGACATATGGCCATAGAAGAAAGAAAAGGGAGAGGAGCACCAGAGGGAGGTGTTGGGCAGGTAAGGAGATGAGGTGAGAGAGCGAAATGGGAATGGTGGGGGGGGAGGGGTGGAATCCATTACCTAAAGTTCAGGAAATTGATGTTCATGCCATCTGGCTGGAAGCTACCCAGATGGAATATAAGGTGTTGCTCCTCCAACCTGAGTGTGACCTCATCGGGGTAGAAGAGGAGGCCATGGACTGACATGTCAGAATAGGAATGGGAATGGGAAGTAGAATTAAAATGGGTGGCCACTGGGAGATCCAGTATTTTCAGGCAGACAGAGCGTAGGTGCTCGGCAAAGCAGTCTCTCAATCTATGTTGGATCTGACCAATATACAGGAGGCCACACTGGGAGCACCTAATACAGTAGATGACCGCAACAGACTCACAGATGAAGTGTTGCCTCACCTGGAAGGACTGAGGCCCTGAATGGTAGTGTTGGGAGGAGGGGTAGAGGCAGGTGTAGCACTTGTTCAGCTTGTAAAGATAAGTGCCTGGAGGGACGAATGGACAAGGGAGACGCATAGTGAGTGATCCCTGTGGAAAGCAGAAAGTTGGGGGGAGGGAAGGATGTGCTTGGTGATGGAATCCCATTGGAGATGGTGGAAATTACAGAGAATTATGTGCTGGATACAGAGGTTGGTAGGGTTGTAGGTGAGGACAAGAGGAACCCTATCCTTGGTGAGGGCGGGGGGGGGGGGGTTGGAGGATGAGATGAGGGCAGACAAGTGTGAAATGTAAGACATGCATGTAAGATCAGCTCTGATGGTGGAGGAAGTGAAGTTCCTTTCCTTGCAGAAGGAGGACATCTTCATAGTTCGGGAATGAAAATCTCATCCTGTGAGAATCTAGGCGTATGAAAGATTTCAGTAAATAAGCTGTCTCCAGAGATAGAGAGAAAGAGATTGAGAAAGGGGAGAGAGGTGTCAGAAATGGACCAGGTAAATTTGAGGGCAGGGTGGAAGTTGGAGGCAAAGTTGAAGTCGACGAGCTGCGCATGGGTGCAGCAAGCAGCACCAATGAGGTGGCACGGCAAAATCTGGGGAGTGATACCAGTGTAGGCTTGGAACATAGACTGTTCCATGTAGCTGACAAACAGGCAGACATAGCTGGGACTTACACGAGTGCCCATGGCTACACCTTTTGTTTGAAGGAAGTGGAGGAGCTGAAAGGGAAATTATTAGGAGTAAGGACCAGTTCCGCCAGACAGAGGAGAGTGGTGGTGGAGGGGAACTGGTTAGGTCTGGTGTCCAGAAAGAAATGGAGAGCTTTGAGGCCTTCCTGATGGGGGATGGACATGTATAAAAGTGAAAATAAGATGATCAGGGAACCTGAAATCATTGAAAAGATCAAGAGCATGTGACATCTCACAGATGTAGGTAGAAAGGGACTGATCCAGAGGGGATAAAACTGAGTTGAGGTATGCAGATATAAGTTAAGTAGGGCAGGAACAAGCAGAAACAATGGGTCTACCAGGACAGACAGATTTGTGAATTTGGGTAGGAAGTAGAAAAGGGAGGTGCAGGGTGAAGGAACTGTTAGGTTGGTGGTAGTGGATGAGAGATCCCCAGAGTTACTAAGATTGGTGATGGTGTGGAAGACAATGGCTTGGCATTCCTTAATGGGGTCCTGTTTGAGGGGTAAGTAAGAGGAGGTGTCTGAGAGTTGGCGCTGGGCCTCGGCAAGGTAGCGGTCAATACACCACACTACTACAGCACCTCCCTTATCTGCAGATTTGATGTAGAGGAGGTTTGAAGACAGGAGAAGGGGTCATCGGTGTGGGCTGGAGAGTCCTTGCCAAAGAAGTAGGCACAGAGAGAGAGGCAGTGGAAGAAGAGAACTCTCTTCAGAGAACTCTCTCTCCACAACTCTCTGCAGCTTCTTGTAGCCACAGACAGAACAGTTGCCATACCAATCCATGATGCATTCTGATAGGATGCTTCTTATGTTGCATTGGTAAAACTTGGTGACTGTCAAAGGAAGCATGTCTACTTTCCTTTTTTTCATACCAGATTGATATCTAATATGCATTCATGCCATTTATTGTTATAGTTCAGATCATTTTGATTTGTGAGAATTCTGTTAAGCAAATAGAATTGTTATTCATATATTCTGGCATGCAATTTATACTTTAATTTTCTTATTCTGGTTGTTATCTCCAGTCTTAGTGGATAAATATACATAATACCGTGAATGTGTGGTTTTGTTTTTTTATCCTTCATCCTAAGAGAAGGATTCTTCAGCCCTTCATTCGGACTATTTTAGCAACTTCCACAAGTCAATGGAGGAGGAGAAGATGGGGGCGTGACGCAGCTTGTGCCGCCACTCCGGTGATGAATATCTATAATCTGTCAAGTAGGGTGCCATGCACAATCCTGATTTGATGGAGACAGATGTGAGAGAATGGAGGAACATTTGGAGAAACTTCTGAAATGCCTTTTTTGTTACCGCTGTTACTGTGTGATCTGGACTCTCCGGAGGGGAAGGCCCCGAATCCTTGGCTTTGCTTGTTGCTTGGCGGCCGGGACAGGGTCGAGGCGCTCGGCAGAGATGGTGCTCGGTGTCAAAGGGCTGGTCGGAGGCTCGAAGTTTTCGGATGGACTCAGGATTGGCTGTGGTTGGGTGCTTCCAATGCATTGACAGTTGTCAGTGCCTGGAGGTTTATGGTAGAGAGAGTTTCTCCCTTCTGCCGCCTGCTATCGGGGACTATCAGGAGTCAATCGGAACTTTGAGACTTTTCTTTTACTGTTCCCATAGTCTGTTCTTTATCAAATTATGGTATTGCTTTGCACTGCTGTAACAATATGTTATAATTATGTGGTCTTGTCAGTGTTAGTCTTTGGTTTGTCCTGTTTTTTTTTTGTGATACCACTCTGGAGGAACATTGTATCATTTCTTAATGCATGCATCCATTTCTAAGTGGCAATAAATGAGGACTGAGTGTCCTCATGATATAAAAAAATAGGCAATTATCTGACAACATGACAGATCTGAGCCCTGAGGGAAATGGTGCTCAGCATTTCAATGGAAAGAGTATCTGATTGCCCTATGCATAGCCAATAATGTAAGAGAGGTATTGTAGTGCCATCCTTCTAGGATCACCAAGACATCTCTTACAAATGATGATTAATGTCCAAATATTGCTGTAAGCAACCAGACTGAAAAACGAAATAAAGAAATCTGTGTCTTCTAGACTAGGTACTGATCTAAAGCCTTCAGACAGGAGGACCTCCCTCCCATATGCCAGTCACCATCAGGTACCTTTTATAATTGAAATAAATTCTCTCTGAAAGGGATCTGCAGGTGCATAGATTTTCACTTTCTGTCAAGAAAGTGTCAACACTTCCAAGTCAAGTTTATTGGCATTTAACTATATATATGTAAACCGCCAAATGAGACGTTTCTCCAGACCAGAGTGTAAATCACGGTAGAACACATAACACACATACACCACACAATAATTTAGGAAAGTTAGAATTAAATCTACAAATGAATTACGCATAGATAAACATAGTAAAGTGCATAAATTAAATATTGTAGCGTACCATACAAATTATCCAGTGACACTTTGAATGCAATGCCACAGGGAGTTCAGAAGCCTAATGGCTTCTCAAAACCAGCAGAACTGTACACACAACCATAGAAAAGAGGGATCCTGTCCTAAAGTCACTGAACAAGTTGTGAATGTTGTGACATTAGAATTATGGATACATTGATTTTCAGCCTCATTATATTTTCCCATTGCTGACTAAAACCAGTTATATATTTGATAAAGCAAACCAGTTATATATTTGATAAAGCAACACACATCAAAGTTGCTGGTGAATACAGCAGGCCAGGCAGCATCTGTAGGAAGAGGTGCAGTCGACGTTTCAGGCCGAGACCCTTCGTCAGGACTACTAGTCTCGGCCTGAAACGTCGACTGCACCTCTTCCTACAGATGCTGCCTGGCCTGCTGCATTCACCAGCAACTTTGATGTGTGTTGCTTGAATTTCCAGCATCTGCAGAATTCCTGTTGTTTGCGTTTAAATTATATATTTGATATATGGTGAGTTGGGAAACAGTGATAATAAACAAAACTTTCACATAAGTTGCAAGTTAGTTTTGGCCAAATTAACAAATTAAAGTAGAGAGGCAGGTCTTCTTAAAACAATTGAAGTTCTGCCCACTAATGAATATGATTCCTTTAACTTTTAGGGTCATAAGAACAGTAATCACTTGAGGAATTTTAGGGATACAGCACACTAACAGGCCCTTCCAGCCCTATCACATCCATGTGACCAAATAAAATACAAACCTGCACATCTTTAAATGTGGGAGGAAACTGGAGCATTCAGAGGAAGCCTACATGGTCAATGTACAAACTCCTTATGGAGAGCAGCATAATTGAATCCAGAGCAACACACATAAAATGCTGGAGGAGCTCAGTAGGTCAGGTAGCTTGTCTGAAATTTTGGATGTTTTGGGCCGAGACCCTTCATCAGCACCCAAAGGAGCCCAGGTTGCTGGCACTGGAGTAACATTATTGCAGCTGTTACTCTACCGTGCTGCCCAAATGATGATCCTTTCTCAGGGGGATGTGATTTCCATGCTTGCAATTCTTATTGATAACATTCTTCTGCTGCTATATGGATGCAGCACCTGTAGCCTCAACAACACCAGCATCACAAGAATCTTTTTTTATCTCTGTGATGAGCTGTCATTGAGTTCGTTTTGGTTGTACCATGCATTTGAAGCCTTCAAGTCTCATCTGAAATGACAAAACATATGGATTTGATTGCCTGCAAATGTTGGTATCCAATTTCTAGGCTTCTTTTTTAACCAATATCTCAACAAGGCTGTCCGAGGTTATGAAATTAATGAGTCAAGATGCCCGGCTCTGGTAAAGAATGGAGATTGTGACTTGAAATCTTTTGTTAGTGGCACTTGGCAGTATATGCTGTATAAATTCAGAGGCAGACAATGACTGCATTGGTGGTCCTCCAAAGAGATGAATGTTATTATAAAATAATGTAAGGAATTAAAAGTAAGGCCTTTGTACGCAGACCATATGCCATTAGATTAGAAGAGAAGGGTAATTCTAATCAATATGAAGCAACAGATCAAATGGGAGAGACTGGTTGCCATAACAGATTAGAGTGCAATCCTTTCATCTCTGGGGTCTGAGTTTAGATCAGATCCAGACTGACTGCATGAAATATTCTTCATTTTGACAGCTGTATGCAAAAACAATGGAATTCTATGCCCAGTTTCTAATGAAAGGTCCACATCCGCAACTTATACCCTTCATAAATTGGACATTCACATGAAAGGAAAGTTTCCAAAGTTAGTGATGTGAAAGAAAGAAATGGCACCAAGATCTTAATCCTGATAGGGATCAGGAATTCAACTTTGGGTATGTCACCCACATACTTGAAATGGATACTTAAACAAAGGTAATTTTTCTACATCAGATTTCACATGAGGAGAGTAAACAGAGAGCCTGAGAGATCATCTAAATTATTGGGAGTAAAATCAGGTGGTCTGCCTAAAAGAAATATTAAGTACCATCTGAAATTTCTATATTAGTGCTCTGACAAGAATGCAAAAACAAAAGGAAATGAATTCACTACTAGTACCATTCCAGCTGACTCACTGACACCTTTTCATTCCCACCCATGGACTATGATCCTGCCAGTAAATATCAGGTTGTTCAGCTGAGACATGCTGGAAATACTGGAGTTCAAGGCTGAGATTTGGGCTGCTAAAAGGTTGGAATGTCCTGCACATATATTTAAATCCTGAACTTGCTGCCTGAGCTTCACAAATGATTTCCCAGCTGCACTGCAATGTTGGACTCCTCATGTAGTCACAGCATGAGTTTTCTGCAAGTTTTCAGCATTTATTACACTCCTGCATGGATCAAAGTTTTCTCCCTTCTAAAGCGTATCATTACTGGAGCTCTGTAGTCAATAGCTGTCATCTGGCTCCTGACCTTAAGAGGGAAGTCTCAGTCATCTATTTCACTGACAAACCCAGGACATTCAATCCCCTCCCAGATTGAAGCTATGCAATGATTGTGGTTATTGTGGAAGAGACTCCAAAAGTACTTGTAAATGTCAATGGACCAGCAACAATGTCTGAAGTATAATCCCCATCATTGACTATAGCAACAGTACTTGGAATAAACCTTCTGCAAAATGCATAGATAGATAGATATACTTTATTGACCGTGAGGGAAATTGGTTTTCGTTACAGCCGCACCATCCAAGAATAGAGCATAAATATAGCAATACAAAACCCACAAACAATCAGTATGGAAAATAAGTCCAGGACCAGTCTATTGGGTAGCCATGAACCCATTTCAAATGAACAAGGAAGATTTGAACATCTTTTAATAGATGGAATCTCAAATCAAGTCTTTGCTGTAACTGGAGCAAGAAGACAGGCAGTGAAATGATTAATCAAAGACTGGCTCTTATTCAGTCTTGTTCAGGGCACATGGCAAGCATCAAAATACATCAAAATACAAATTGTTACCATTGCTACATTTTAAAAAGTGGATGGATCAATTGAAAACTGAGTGACTGATTAGCTGAGACCACAATATTGACCCTAATTTTATAGTCATTTACTGTTTAAATATTTTGTTTCACTTCTACTTCAGTCTAACTTCTCCGACCTTGGCCTCCTCATGAAGATCAGCATAAATTTCAAGGACATCATCTCTTCATATCCTTACACTATTATCCCCTTGTCATTTAACTCCTCCTGATTCTAACCATGTATTGCAAGCCTTGGTGGATTCACAAGCTCATATCAAATGTGATTGGTTACTTATCTACCTAAAAGAATCATGAGTGCATTGATGCTTAATTTCACTAGTGGATTGCGCTGTAATCTACTGTATGCCAAAATTTTAATGAGGACTTCCACTTGTCAGTTGTTAAATGAGGAATAATAGGAGGCAAGCTTGAGTTTCATGTACACAAGAAATAACAAAAACTAGTCAAAATGGTTACAGGATTGCCAGTCTTTACATCTGGGTGACCTAAGTACAAGTGGATAGAAGTTATGCTGTTATCAAACCCCTGATTAGCCTATATTTACTTTATACTTTATACTTTATTGTCGCCAAACAATTGGTACTAGAACGTACAATCATCACAGCGATATTTGATTCTGCACTTCACACTCCCTGGATTGCAAATATTAAATATTATAAATATTAAAAATAGTTAAAATTAGTAAATATTAAAAAATTAAATTATAAATCATAAATAGAAAATAGAAAAATGGGAAGTAAGGTAGTACAAAAAAACCAGAGGCAAGTCTGGATATTTGGAGGGTACGGCCCAGATCCGAGTCAGGATCCGTTCAGCAGTCTTATCACAGTTGGAAAGAAGCTGTTCCCAAATCTGGCCGTATGAGTCTTCAAGCTCCTGACCCTTCTCCCGGAGGGAAGAGGGACGAAAAGTGTGTTGGCTGGGTGGGAGAATTGGAGAATTGGAGAATTTGGAGAACTGTGTGCACTTCTGGGTCTCACAGCAAAGGAAGAACATATTGTCTTCAAAGAGGAGGCAGTGCAAAACACGTGTGTAAATATAAGGCAATGGGCGAAACAAAAATGGAGGGCTATGTGGGAGAAAAGGGTTATATTGATCTTGGAGTAGGTTAAAAACTCAGCAAAACATTGTGAGCTCTACTGTACTATATACTATGTTCTATGTTTCAGGCTTAAATTACATTATAAAACTATTGAATGGTTCCCTAGTACATTACCATGGACTCTTGACTTTACAATCTACCCTGTTATAAACTTGCACCTTATTATCAACCTGCACTGTACTTTCTCTGTAACTATTACATGTTATTTATTATTATTATTATTTATTAAGTCATGCAATTTCAGGATGAAGGTAGGAAATGTTTCCACATGAATTGGACTCCATGCGAGCCAGGCAGAGTAAAGAATTTTCTTTAGGCATAATTATCTACCCTTAGAAACATATACTGTATCAAATACCAGGATCTATAACTTGTAATGTTCTATTCCCACTCCCACCCACCCCAATGGTTACTTACTCCTTCTAAACACCTTCAGACCCTTCCCCAATCTTTATTTGCTCCCCTCTCCCCTGCTTTGACTTCCATCAGACAGGCCAAATAATAACCACATTTCCTCTCCTGGGCACCAAGTGATCACCATTGAATCCTGCTCTCCTACGTAGAAGCTTTTTCTCATCACTCAGTGATCTAGAGAGCCTGACCTACCATCAGAAAGCCACAAACACCTGCTTCTCCCCCCTTCCCCGCCGTTCTCCTTACCTCCTTACACACAGCCAATGTTCCTCCTCCTGTTTCTCAACACTACCCATTTCCATCCACTGCCAATAATACTTTTTCATTTCGCTCACTTATCTACCTGGACTCATTAGCTTCACTCTGTGAAGCAGACTTTCTGTCCAAGCCATCTACAATTGACCAATCAAGCTGCCAGTGGCTAGGTACTCCTTTTAAAAGAATCTTGTGGTTAAGGATCCACTCCTCTCGGCTCCCTCACCCCACTGCCCATTCCAGAGTTATTGCTGAAACTGAACTGCAAAAGCTGGATGACCAAAATTGTACACTGTATTCAAGGTGTAGCCTCACAAGCGCATTGTACAGTTTAAGGAGAACATCTCTCGACATGAACACCACTGAGTGCATTATATAGCCCAACATCCGATTAGCCTTCCTAGTCACTTCTGTGCATTCATTGTCTAGATGTTGAAATTATTAGTCGACCAGGATGCCCAAATATCTGATATTTCTACTTCCTATAACATAATAGCCCATTGTGTTACAGGAAAGATACTAAGATGGATGAAGGATCGGCTGACTGGCAGGAGGCAACGAGTGGGAATAATTGGAGCTTCTTCTGATTCGCTGCCGGTGACTAGTGGTGTTCTGCAGAGGTCAGTGTTGGGACTGCTTCTTTTTATGTTGTATGACAATGAATTGGATGACGGAATTGATGGCTTTGTGGCCAAGTCTGCGAATGATGCGAAGACAGGTGGAGGTACAGGCTTGCAGTGAGGAAGCAGGGAGGCTGCAGAAAGAATAAGACAGGTGGGGAGAATGGGCAAAGAGGCGGCAGATGGAGTACAGGGATGGACAGTGTATGGTTATGCACTTTGGTAGAAGAAATAAAACCATTTTCTATTAGACTACCTTCTAAATGAGAAGAAAATTCAACAATCTGAGGTGCAAAGGGACTTGAGAGCCCTGTGTAGGATTCCATAAGGGTTAACTTACAATTTGAGCCTGTGGTGAGAAAGACAAATGCTATGTTAGCAGTCATTTTGAGAGGACTAGATTATAAAAGCAAGGATGAAATGATGAGGCTTTATAAGGCACTGCTGAGGCCTCACTTGGAGTATCGTGAGCAATTTTGGGCCCGTTATTTAAGAAAGGATATGCTGACATTGGAGAGGGTTCAGAGGACCTTCACGAGAATGATTCCAGGAATGAAAGGCTTATCGGATAAGGATTGATTGATAACTCTGGGCCTGAACATGATGGAATTTAAAAGAATAAGGGGGCAATCTCATTGAAACCTATCAAATGTTGAAAGTCCTTGAGAGAATGAATGTGGAGAAGATGCTTCCTATGGTGGGGGAGTCTAGGACCAGAGGGCACAGCCTCAGAATAGAGGGATATCCTTTTAGAATGGGGATGAGAAGGAATTTTTTTAGTCAGAGAGTGGTGAATCTGTGACATTTGTTGCTACAGCTGGCTATTTAAGTCAAAGATTAATAGGTTCTTGATTAGTCAGGACGTGAAAGGTTGCAGGGAGAAGGCAGAAGAATAGAGTTGAGGGGGAAATAAGTCAGCCATGATGACATGTCAGAGCTAACTTGGGTCAAATGGTCTAGTTCTGCTCCCATGTCTTATGGTCTTATGGAATGGTCAAGTTGGATGAAAAAAAAAGCTCAAAACTTATCCGCAATGCAGAAGCATCTCATATTAGTTGAGTTTACTTTAGCCTTGTAATGGAACAGTACATGCTTATCCAAGCTTGGACTGAAGTATATTAGGAGAGATGGTTGCAGATAAACCTTGTTCCGTTATAATCATTCTTGAGATTCAGAAGCTTGGTAAAGCTGGTCACATCTTACAGGGATATTATTCAGAATAAGTTTGTCTACTCCAAAATGGCAAAGACTAATGCACTGGAAGTAGGGTATAGTTAATACTGAAGAAGACTGCAGCAAAATACAAGAAGACATTAATTAATTAAACTTCAGAAATTGCATGCAGTTGAAAAATGAAGTTCAACATAGAAAAATGTGAAGCAGTGCAATTGGTAGAAATACTGAAAGCACGTAGTCCTCAACAAAAGCAAATATAACATAGTGGTACCAGCGACCCAGTTCAATTCCTGCCGCTGCCTGTGAAGAATTTGTACGTTCTTCCTGTGACTGTGTAGGTTTCCTCAGGGTGCTCCAGTTTCCTCCTACAGTCCAAAGACGTGCCGGTTGGTTAGTTAATTGATCATGGTAATTCATCTGTGATTAGGCTCAGATTGCTGGGCGGTGTGGCTGGAGGGCCCGGCAAGACCTATTCAGCCCTGTATCTCTATAAATGAATAATTAAATTCATTAATGCAGCAACATAGATAAGTGAACAATGTAATGACACATTATTCAGAACAATAGAATTGTAGAAAAGGGAAATTACATAAGAAACCTTGGTTAAACTATCTTCTGCAGCTCTGAATTCCATATCATACAGAATGTTTAATGCCAATGAGAGTTGTTTATTTTTCTTTTTTTACTATCCCTAGATTATTTTTTCAAGTATTTAGTCTTCTCAATTTAGTACAAGAGGTTTCTTACCTCTTTTTTAAAAAAATTTGATACTATTTGAACCACTTTTAAATACCTTCTGAGACAATTAATAATAGTTAAAAGATCTTTGACAGAAATGAACTGTCAAAAAGCAATCATAGTGGGCTGGATCACAGCTTATTTCACAGGAGGGCTCTTGGGAGTGGAGTGTCAGTTCAGCTGACCAGACCGATCACGTTAATGTGGGTGAGCACTGTCGGAAAGGTGCTGGGGTATGGCGATTGTAAGTTCCCAATCATTATGTTTCCATAGCTTTTTTTTACACATTTAGATTTCATTTATAATATTGTTTTTAGATTTTTGGGATATGGGGGTAATTGTATGGTAGCTAAACACTTGTTACTGCTTGTTGGTAGATTGTTTAGAAAAAAACAATCATGAGTTTTCCCTTTGGACTTTCCGCTTACTGCCTGAGGCCTTGTTACATGGAGGAGACCTTTATAGAATAGGAAGCAATTTTTTTGTGCAAAATTTCATAAATTGCAAGGAATATACTGTAGATTAGTAAGTGTGAATTTCCCCTTATGAATGAATAACTTCCCTCTATTACTTCAATGTCCCTGCTGCTGGACAATGTCCAAGTAGCCTCCAAGGTATTTATAGATCTTTAAATGAATAAAATAAACATTTTTTTTCTTTAAAGAAAACTTTTCCTTTAATGAATGTTAAGAAAAGATGTTTTCCCTTGATTTTTTGTGATTTATTATTTAACATCAATTCATTGTATTACTAGAGGCTTGGTAATGCTAGCCCGAGGCTTCATTTTCTAATTTTATTTGAATGTCAATGCACATTATGTTAGATTCGAAATTGTAAGCAATGATTTAAAAGCAGTTATTTTCAATGCTGTGTTTGTGAAGGGGAAGACAAAAACAAAGGGAGGAGTGCCGTATTTACAAATGAAAACAACCGCTGTATGGATTTCAAGTAATCCAGAGGCAATATTACTGCCTCTTTAGGTGCTCTGTGAGATAATAAAGTAACAGCTATACTTTAATGCAGATAATTAAAAGCCAAGAAAATTCCAGGCATTCCATAGTGTTCCATATCATACGGTGTTCCATAACATTTGTTACAAATCCACTGCTACCTTTCAAAAGTAATTCTCTTTATAAAAATACTCCTGAGGCAGGGGCAGTTCAAGTGTCTGCTAGGAGTCAGCAGGTCCACATAATTTGTATAATGATCAATGCTCAATGTTCAGTGATGCCTACTGCATATATGTGGATGTCAACTGGCATTAGTGCTGAAACTGACTTTGATGCCTCCAGGTTAAGTAACCTGCTAACATTCATTGACTAAGCTCACACATAAAGAATGGCCACTTGGGAGACTACTGTTGGCTGATAGAACACGTGAAGCCGTTACCCTGCGTGAATTGGGAATTGCTGTGAAGGCAGGAGAGGGGAATGTAGTGAGTCCAAGGTTAAACAAAGCTTGAAGTAAGCCAAAGGTATTGCTGCTGCATGACTGTTTCATTTCTTTCAGATGAATCAGATAGCCTATGCTGTAGGAAGTGAAGGATTTGCTGCAGCCCTTCATCAGAAGGTCAGTTGATTATTAAGGCAAAACACAGAGGCTTAGAAAATCATTTTTTTGATGTGTTAAATGATAGCTGTGTTAACCCTATCACCCATCTGGGGACCAGCAAGAAGACACAACATTGCTGACATTTACAAATTTACATTTACAAAATCCTTTGGGTGGTTTGCACCCATTTCCCTTCATTAAAATGTTGCCTGAACATCCCCACATCCCCTCTCCTCCTCTACGGAGCTTGCGGCTGTCATGTCATTCCAGCACTGACTGCTCCAAAGCAACTTCTTAAAGTGGGCTCTCCATGGCAGCTGCGACACAGCAATGTGGAAAGGAGGGAAATAGAGGGAGGTGGGGGAGGGGTTGGTGTGGAAAGTAAGGAGGACAATTTTTGAGTCTGTGGCTGCACCTAACTAACCATAGAAATCACCAGAAGCTGTCAAGCCACATACCACTGAGGGACACAGAAACAGAGGTTGCAACATGTCTTTGTTCTGAGATTACATTCAATTAGCATTTGAGACATACCAACGGGTGCTTGCAACACATATTGCTCCATCAGGACACTTTAACAACCTGCTGCAGGGCCTGTTCCAGGTTCAGTACTGAGTTAGAATCAAAAGCATAGGTTGTAATCTATTGGCACTAATACTGCCAGTAAGAAAAAAACAAGTGAAAATCTGCAGATACCAAATCTGCAGAAATCCAAGCTACACACACAAAATGCTGGGCTAACGCAGCAGGCCAGGCAACACCTATGGAAAAGAGTGCAGTCGATGTTTCAGGCCAAGACCCTTCAGCAGGACTGGAGAAAAAGAGATGGGGAGTCAGGACTAGACGAGGTTGGGGGGTGCTGGGAGAGATAAACACAAGGTGATAGGTGAAACTGGGAGGGGGGAAGACGTAAAGAGCTGGGAAGTTGATTGGTGACAGAGATACAAGGCTGGAGAAAGGGGAATCTATTAGGAAAGGACAGAAGGCCATGGAAGAAAGAAAAAGAGGACCAGAGGGACGTGATGGGCAGGCAAGGAGATAACGTGAGAGAGGGAAAAGGGGACGGGGAATAGAGAAGGGGCGCATCACTGGAAGTTCAAGAAATTGATGTTCATGGCATCAGGTTAGAGAATACCCAGACAGAATATAAGGTTTTGATCCTCCAACCTGAGAATGGCCTCTTTGCAACAGTAGAGGAGGCAATGGATGGACATATCAGAATGGGAATGGGAAGTGGAATTAAAATGGGTGGCCACTGGGAGATCTTGATTTTTTTCGCGAATGGAGTGTAGGTGCTTGGTGAAGCGGTCTCCCAATCTATGTCGGGGTCGGGTCTCACCGAAGTACGGGAGGCCACACCGGGAGCACTAGATACAGCAGATGACCCCAACAGACTCACAAGTGTCGCCTCTCCTGGAAGGCCTATTTGGGGCCCTGAATGGTAGTGAGGGAGAAGGTGTAGGGGCAAGTGTAGCACTTGTTCCTCTTGCAAGGATAAGTACCAGGAGGGAGATCAGTGGGGAGGGTAGAATGGACAAGGGAGTGATTCCTGCAGAAAGCAGGAAGTTGGGGGAGAGAAGATGTGTTTGATGTAGGGATCCCGTTGAAGGTGGTGGAAGTTACGGAGAATTATGTGCTGAACGCTGAAGCTGATGGGGTGGTAGGTGAGGACAAGAGGAGGTGAGGGCAGATGTGCGCAAAATGGAAAAGATACAGTTGAGGACAGTGTTGATGGTAGAGGGAGGGAAGTCCCTTCCTTTGAAGAAGGAGGCCATCTCCTTTGTTCTGGAATGAAAATCCTCATCCTGAGAGCAGATGAAGCAGAGACAGAGGAATTGAGAGAAGGGGATGGCATTTTTTACAAGTGACAGGGTGAGAACATCAGTGAATCCAGAGATAGAATCAGAGAGATCAAGAAAGGGAAGTGTTGGAAATGGACTAGGTAAATTTGAGGGCAGGGTGGAAGTTGGAGGCAAAGTTTAGAAAGTCAACAAAGTTGGCATGGGTGCAGGAAGCAGCACCAATGAAGTTGTGGATGTAGCATAGGAAAAGTTGGGGAGTGACACCAGTGTAGGCCTGGAACATAGACTGATCCACATAGCTGATGAAAAGGCAGGCATAGCTGGGACCCATGCGAGTACCCATGGCTACACCTTTTGCTTGAAGGAAGTGACAGGAGCCAAAGGAGAAATTATTGAGAGTGAGGGCAAGTTCCACTAGGTGGAGGAGAGGGGTGGTGGAGGGGAACTAGTTGCAAAAATAATGACTGTGCGTGATCCAATTTTCTGATGGGCAGGCCTTCAACCAGAAATGGGAACAAGCTCATTTTAAGCTGTACAAACATGGATTTAAGTGTGACTTATGCATAAAAAGTGCTTTTTATTCCAATTGATAGTAAAAGCTCTGGAGAGAAAGATGGCAAAATTCTATAGCTACACACACAAAATGCTGGAGGAACTCAGCAGGCCAGGCAGCATCTATGAAAAAGAGTAAGCAATCGAGACCCGAAATGTCAATGCTGCCCCCAACGGTATCTCTTCCATTTTGCACACGTCTGCCATCACCCCATCCTCCTCTTGTCCTCATCTACTACCCTATCGGCCTCCAGCATTTTCTGTGTGTTGCTGTTGCTATCTTGTTTCATTTTAATGATGCTTTTCAGTAAATAATCTTATGAGTCATGAGCCTGCACTATGAAAATCAAAAAAGCCTGAAGATGCTCAAAGTTCAAGGTTCAAAGAAAATTTATCATCAAAGTACAGCTATGTCAGCAAATACCACCCTGAGATTCATTTTCTTGCAGGCATTCACAGTGGAACAAAGAAATATTTAAAAAATCAATGAAAAGCTACACACAAAATGCGAAGCAACGCACACAAAATGCTGGAGGAACTCAGCAGGTCAGGCAGCCTGTATTGAAATTAATAAACAGTTGATGTTTCAAGCCAAGACCTTTCCTCAGGACTGAGAAGGAAGGAGAAAGACACCAGAAAATAAAGTTGGGGGGGCTGCAAGGAAGGAGGCTATCTGGAAGGAATAGGTGAAACCAGGTGGGTGGGAAAGGTCAAGAGCTAGAGAAGAAGGATTCTGATAAGACAAGAAGTGAACCATAGAAGAAAGGGAAGGGGGGGTGATCTAGGGTGAAGTGATAGGCAAGTGAGAAGAGGTAAGAGAGCAGTGTGAGGAATACAGGAAGTGGGGGGTGGACTTATTTATTGGAAGGAGAAATCGATATTCATGTCATCAAGTTGGAGGCTACCAAAACAGAATATAAGGTGTGAGGGTGGCCTCATGTTGGCACAAGAGGAAGCCATGGATTTGGCATGTTGGAACAGGAACGGGAATCAGAATTAAAATGTTTATCCACTGGGAAGTTCCACTTGTGGCAGATGGAGTGGATGTGCTCATAAAGCATTCCTGCACTTTACGATGGGTCTCACCAGCATAGAGGAGGCTGCATTGGGAGCACCAGTGATAAATTGTACAAAGACAGAAAGCAACAAGTAATGAATGAATGAAACTGAGAACATGTGTTGTAAGGTCCTTGAAACAGTCCAAAGGTTGTGTTCAATGATCAGTTCAGTGTTGTGGTGAGTGAAGAAGTCCATGCTAATTCAGGAGCCTGTTGGTTGAAGGTAATAACTTTCTGAATGTGGTAGATATAACAATCGTGCTGGTGAACCACAACAAAGTTCTATAGGCTGCAGACAGTACTTCTAAATATACTTTCAAATATTCTTCTTTTGAATTACTCTCACTTCAACTTGCGGTTTGTAATTTCCTTTAAGCAATTTACTTTTAAATCAACTTAATGGTCTACAAATTTCACAATCATCTGAAAGTCTCAGAAGACTATGCAAACAAAGGTTCATCACATTGGCCAGAAGTGAGGCAGGGGGGGTGTGGGGAGTCTCCAGGCCAGGCTGAAACACAGAGGGATGAGGCCCCCTCTACACAGCAACTTGTTAGCAAATTTGCAGTCGCTTCAGAACAAAATTCAGGACCTGAGGGCAAGATTGCTATATCAGAGGGTAATGAGAGACTGCTGTATAATATGTCTGAGCGTGACTTGGCTTTCTCCCAGCATGCCAGATACAGCGATCAAACTTGATGTTCTTGATGTTCCGTATGGACTGAACTGATTCAGAAAAGGCAAAAGGTGGAGGTCTGTGCTTCATGATAAACTCTCGGTAGTACTCTGATTTGAGGCTTCTTTGGAGAAAACCGTGTCCAATTACCATCAGCATGTCACACATAGCACCAGAGGTCCCAACACCCTAGACCAGACAACCCCAATAGGCGGACTGCGCGCCAGGTCCGGACCGCGAGAACCAAATGTCTGGACCGCGCCGACCCATTGGCACTTACTTGAACACACCTGTTGTAACATGTAAATAAAGAGCACGCTGCTCTAATTATTTTAACCTTATCCCATACCGAACACTTGACCCACGCGTGCGATGCCAAGTTGATTAAAACGTGTGCAATTGATATGGATGGCGAAGTTTTAAGTCATGATGAGAAAACCGAGAAGACGGTTGTGGAGCTATCAAAGGTGGTGTCATTGTCGGCTAACACGGCAACAAGAAGAGTAGAAGTTTTAGCGGAGGAGTGTTTTTCCAATCTACTCACCGATTTGGAGAAAGCAGAAGCTATATTACTAGCCATAGACTCGTCCTGTGACTGAACCGATATGGAAGAGCAAGATTTTTTTATGGGAAGACCTTTCCGGAAGAGCTACTTTGTTTGTTTCCTCTGCCTGGGCACACAACTGGGGAAATAATTTTTAATGAATTGCCACAGTTCTTTGAGAAGAATGGCTTGGATGTGAGCAAAATTGTGTCTGTTGTCACCGATGGGGCTCTGTTGATGGTGGGACAACACAAGGGCTTGGTAAGCAGGTTTGCCACTGTTAACCCAGCACTCTTGGCATTTCATTGCATTATTCACAAATCAGTGTTGTGCGCTAAACTGTGTGGGGAAACTGTGACGAGACTGGTAAATTTTGTTCGTGAGCGTTCTAGTCTGCAACATCACCTTTTCAGAGCATTGCTGGAGGAAATGTCAGCAGAACACAAAGATCTTTTGCTGCATAATGATGTTCGCTGGCTGAGCAAAGGCCGTGTGTTGGAGAGGGTGTGCGAACTGCGCGATGAGCTTTTGTCATTGTTATCCAGCCTGCAGAGCCAAAAGCCCAAGGATTTAAGAGGTTTTTAAGTGACAACAAGGTGATGGCACATGTTCTTTTTTTTTGTGACATCATGTCTCATCTAAATCAACTTAATCTGCAATTACAAGGCAACAACCACGCTGTTGTGGACATGTACGAGGCGATTAAAGCTTTCCGGTCAAAGCTGAGCCTTTTGGCGAGAGACATTCATGGGAGAAATTTTCACTTTCCACGTCTGCGGAAGCATTGCGAGAAGAACGAAATGTGGAGGATCCAGTGATGAAGGATTTCGTGACTAGCCTGGCAGGAAACTTCAGGGAACGATCTGAAAGCTCCCCTAAACTCTCAGGTGACATCCTCCTCTTCCTGAGACAGCCGTTCTCCGTTTCGGCTGACGGCCAGTGGACTGCAGAGGCCAAAAGGCTGGTGATTTCCGTAGATGAGGCAACTCTTCAGATGGAGGTCTTGGAAATGGGAACATCTGACTTGCTCAAAGCACAACACAAGGTCGTTGGGGTGAGTGACTTTTGGATCAACGTGGTTGCCCAAGCTCAATTCAAAAACACGAGAGCTATTGCAATGCTCCTACTCACACTGTTCCCCTCCACGTACATATGAGAGTCATCGTTTTCTTCAATGAACTCTATCAAGAACCAGGACAGAAACAGACTCTCCAATGCACATCTTGGCCAGTGCCTCAGGATTGCCACAGCAGAATACAGGCCCACTATCAGAAGGATTGCTTCATCCCCTCCCTGTCACTTCTCTCACTGATTGGTGACTGAATCAATTTATTTTTGTCCATTTGTCAATCTTATTGTGGTATAAAAATATTACAACAACAATAATACTGATGATTTCATTTATAGTTACACTTCATACTTCAAATGCTACATAGCTTAATTAAAAAGAACAAATAGATTAAATGAGAGAACAGAAACAGTGGAAAAGGCATTACTACTAAAACTCTTTGTGTGGAAGGAAAGTGTTCTTTGTGTAGAAGAGAAGTGGTGAAGACTACCATGTTTACTCTGTGTGTGTGTGTGTGTGTGTGTGTGTGTGTGTGTGTGTGTGTGTGTGTGTGTCTGTATATACACGTATGTATTTTAAGTCCCAGTTGAGTTCTCAATGTGACAGCTGACAGTTGTGATAGCTAGAGTCATAATTAAATGGTTGGTTTTGGACTTATTTGTTTCAAGAGTGCATTTTTTTTTCTTGTGTGACGCACAACACAGGCTTTGAGAATCCCAGGCCTAAATTATTACTACTACCACTACTATTACTACTACTAATAATAATAATAATAATGGTAATAGCAGCAACAACAGCATCTGCCCGTAAAACAACTTACTGGCACAATGAAAAAACACCCTGGATGTTTTGGCCCTTGGCTCGGTATACTTGACATAACTTGGCCCTTGTGATAAACTAATTGGGGAACTCTGCCCTAGACCAGCGTTATACTAAGATAAGGAATACCAACCATTTCATGCCCAGACCACATTTCGGTAAATCGGATCACTTGGCTGTCCTTCTCCCACCTGCACACAGGCAGAGGCTAAAGAGCAAAGCTCCAGAGATTAGAACAGCAAAGAGGTGGCCGTGGGAGGCATAGGAGAGTTTAGAGTCAGTGGACTGGGCCATCTTCAAGGACTCAACTGTGGATCTGAATGAATACATCATGGCTGTCATGGTTATTAAAACAGCTGTAGATGAGTGTGTCCCCACAAAATCATTCAGAGTCTTTCCCAATCAGAAGCCCTGGATGAACCATGAGAGCCAGATCAGAGGCATTCAAATCTGGTGACCAAGAAAATTATAAGAGCTCCAGGTACAATCTCCAGAAAGCCATATTACAGGCAAGAGGCAATCCTGGACTAAACTTGAATGAATGAAGGACGCTCTACAGTTGTAGCAGGGCCTGAATACTATCAACCCTGATAAAATTAAATCAAGTGACATAAGCAACAGCAGAGCTTCGATTGCAGATGAGCTCAATGCCTTCTATGCTCACTTTGGCCATCAAAACATGGTGCAACCATCACAAACTTCCACATCTCCCAATGATTCTATGATTTCAGTCCCTGTGGCCAATGTACGAACAGCTTCAGGAGCATCTTGCAAAAACATCCTGCTCAGACAGGGTACTTGGCCAAGTACAAAAGACCTGTGCTGATCAACTGGCTGGAGTATTCACTGAAATCTTTAACCTCTCACTTCATAAGTCTGAGGTACCCACCCAATTTAAGCAGGCTTCAATTATATCAGTGTCTAAGAAGGACCACCTGGTGGCCTGCCTCAATGACTTTCGTCCAGTAGAACTTACATACACAGTGAAAAAGTGTTTTGAGAGTTTGGTAATGAAATATATCAGCTCCTGCCTGAGAAGTGACCTAGATCCATTCCAACTTCAGTGCTGAGTGTAAAAATATGTTAGGCTGTTTAAAGGTCAAGGAGGAGGAAGCTTTGGGCATCCTAATGAGTATCAAGATGGATAAGTCCCCAGGGCCTGGTGGAATTTACTCCAGGTTATTGAAAGGGCAAGAAATGAGATTACTGGGGCCTTGATCAGTATCTTCCTGGCTTGTCTAGGCACATGCGAGGTACTGGAGGACTGGTGAGTGGCTAATGTTGTTGCTCTATTTACAAAGGGAACAAGGGAAAATCCTGGGTATCGTAGAAAATTCTTGACTGGAGAAAAATCTTAGGGAAAGGATATATGAGCATTTGGAACCCCATGGCCTAATTAAGGAGAGCCAGTGTGGCTTTGTGCAGGGCAGGTCATGTTACCAACTTGATTGAATATTTTGACAAAGTGACAAGAGAGATGGATGAAGGTAGGACAGTGGATGTTGTCCTCATGGATATTAGTAAGGCACTTGGCAAGGTCCCTCATGAGAGACTAATCTAGAAGATTAAGACACACGAGGTCCAAGGCGAATTGGCTATTTGGATTCAGAACTCCGCGTAGAGGACAGACTTTATACTTTACTTTATACTTTATTGTCGCCAAACAATTGGTACTAGAACGTACAATCATCACAGCGATATTTGATTCTGCACTTCACACTCCCTGGATTAAAAATATTCAATATTAAAGATATTAAAATAGTTAAAATGGGAAGTAAGGTAGTGCAAAAAAAGCCGAGAGGCAGGTCGGATATTTGGAGGGTACGGCCCAGATCTGGGTCAGGATCCGTTCAGCGGACGGTAGTAACTCAGAGAAATGTGAGGTGTTGCACCTCGGCAGGGCAAATACAAGGGGACAGTACACTGTTAAGGGCAAGGTCTTTAACAGTGTTGCTGAGTAGAGAGATCATGGGGTCCAAGTTCATAGCTCCATGAAGTGGCTACACAGGTCCATAGGCTGGTCCTGGACTTATTTTCCATCTGGCATAGTTTGCATTTTGTTGTTTGATTGCTTGTGGTTTTGTATTGCTATATTTATGCTCTATTCTTGGTTGGTGCGGCTGTAACGAAACCCAATTTCTCTCGGGATCAATAAAGTATATCTATCTATCTATCTAACTATCTATCTATCTATCAATAGAGTGACCAAGAAGGATATGGAATGCTTGCTTTTATTAGTCGAAGCACTGAGTTCAAAATTCAAGAGGTTATGCTGCAACCTTATAAAACTCTGGTTAGGTCATATCTGGAGTATTGCCTGCAGTTCTGATCGATTCACTATAGGGAGGGTGTTGAGGCTTTGGAGAGGGTGCGGAAGAGGATTACCAGGACACTGCCTGATTTAGAAGACGTGAGCTATCATGAGAGGCTGGATAAACTTGGGTTGTTTTTTCTGAATTGGCGGAGACTGAGGGGAGAACTGATCGAGGTTTATAAAATTATGAGAGGTATAGATAGAGTAGACAGGGAGTATCTTTTTCCCATGGTAGAAATATCTAAAACCAGAGGGCAAACATTGAAGATGAGAGGGGTGTAGATTCAGTAGGGATGTGAGGGGTATGTTTTTTACTTAGAGAGAGGTGGATGTCTGGAATTCGCTGCCTGGTATCATGATGCTCTTTATTGACTACAGCTCAGCATTCAGTACTATCATCCCCTCAAAACTAATCAATAACTCCCAGACCTTGGCCTCAATAATTCCTTGTGCAACTGGATCCTCCATTTCATCACTTGCAGACTCCAGTCATTTCAGATTGACATCTCCTCCACGATCTCTATCGGCACAGGTGCACCTCAGGGCTGTGTGCTTAGCCTCCTGTTCTACACACTTTACACTTTTGACTGTCTGGCTACACACAGCTCCAGTGCCATATTCAAGATGGCTGATGAAAGCACTGTCGTAGGCCAAATCAAAGTTTGTGATGAATCAGCGTATAGGAGGGAGATTGAAAATCTGGCCCAGTGGTGCTGTAACAGCAACCTCTTGATCAATGTTAGCAAGACCAAGGAGCTGATTATTGATCTCAGGATGGGGCAACCCGAGGTGCATGAGCCAGTCCTCATCGGAGGATCAGAGGTGGAGAGGGTCAAAATTTTAAATTCCACAATGTTATAATTTTGTAGTACCTGTCCTGTGCCCAGCAATTACAAAGAAAACACAACAGCGCCTCTACTTCCTTAGGGGTTGGTGAAGATTTGGCATGACATTTAAAACTTTAATAAACTTCTATAGATGTATAGTGGAGAGTGTATTGACTGGCTGCGTGACAGCCCAGTATGGAAGCACCAATGCCCTTGAACAGGAATTCTTACAAAAAGTAATGGATACGGCCCAGGCCAGCCCTTCCCACCATTGGGAACACCTATGTGAAACGCTGTCGCAGAAAAGCAGTATCGTTCATTGGGACCCCCACCACTCTGGACAAGCTCTCTTCTCACTACTCTCATCTGGACGGAGGTATAGGAGCCTCAGGACCCACATGACCAGGTTCAGGAATGGTTATTACTCCTTAACCATCAGGCTCTTGAACCAAAGGGGATAATTTCACTTAACTTCACTCGCCTTATCATGGAAATGTTCCCACAACCTATGGATTCACTTCATCTCATATGCTTGATATCTATTATTTATTTATTTACCAATATTATTTATTTATTTTTTATTTGCACAGTTTGTTGTCTTTTGCAAACTGGCTGAATGTACAAGTTGTGCAGTCTTTCACTGATTCTATTATGGTTGTTATTCTATGGATTTACTGAGCATGCTCACAAGGAAATGAATCTCAGGGTTGTATGCGGAGACATATATGCACTTTGATAATAAAATTTGCTTTGAATTTTCAACTTTGGTAGTTTGGAATCTAAGGGTCCCGTATCTCCTTCCTGACAGTAGCAGCCAAAATTGAGCATGGCCTGGATGGTGGGGGTCCTTGATGATGGAAATCAGAAATAAAAATGGAAATTGCTGGAAACTCTCAGCAGGTCAGTCAGCAATTGAGGAGAGAGAAGCAGAGTTAACATTCCAGGTCCAAGACTTTTTGTCAGAACTGGGGAAGATGTACACTGTTTACTTCAGTACTTAGAGAGCCCTGACCAGTCAGACGTATTATCTTTCTAATGAGATATTAGCCAGAAGCCTTTTTCCTCCCTTATGTAGACAATACAATATGAGGGCACAAAATGTAGGTGGCAGGATAGTCCTCCCAGTATTTTGGCCATACATTTTGACCTTAAAAACTCAGGGGAAAAAAACAGATTTAAACTTTAGTTATCAAATATCTGAACAAAAATTGTCATTAAAATTATCTACTGTGTTTGTCTATGTGATTTTTCAAAGTGTTCCATTGCCTTTCAAATGTCATGGGTGGTCCTAATGATATGAAAAGTGCTGTATAAATACTAGTTGTTTCTAAATATTAGTCTAGGATTATACTGTATGTCTACATTATATCGGCTTCACAATGCACAGCTGTTGACGTTAAGGATGATTCATGAAAGCATTGAGTTGAAAAAGCAGACCAGATGCATTGTGGATGGAATCAAAGAGCTGAAAAGAATAATCAAAGGAAATTATTTTGATGTTGAGCATATATATTTTTTAAATTAGAAATGAAAGTGGAAAATTCTGTTCAATGTATCAATGACATATCACCACATTGCTGGATCGATAGAATGTGAATATGCTTTGACAATGTCTTTGCATGTTGATTTTGCAGGCAAAAATGCATTTTGTCATTTATATCCCAAACGATATGATATATTTTGATGCAGATTTCTACACAATAGAAATAATCAATGTTCTAACAATCCAGAATAATTATTTGCCCAATGACATAATGAGGCTTTTAATTGTAAGTTTAAGAGGCAATAGTGGCTTGTGCAAGCTACATTTAAAATACATGACTGTTTATAAAATGCTGATGCATGAATACACCCACACAATAAAAAACACAATAGAACAAATCCAAAATCCCTAGGGGTAAAAACCAAAGCAGAGGAATTCTTTCATAATAATACACCAACATGAATCCCGCTGGCGGTTCAGGTTTCCCACATGTGTGAGATCAGAGACCAAGTACTGGTATGTATCCTGTCAACACTTCCATTGACAAAGGGGAGAAGGCAGTGGGTGGCACTGAGATTTTGAGCAGGCATACCAACTGCAATTGCACTTGGAAGCAGAGTTGAGTAGATAATAAACCTCTCGTGCATTGTTACCGCAGACCGCTCTGCATGACAACTGACTCCCTGTAGTGACCCAATAGTAGAACCCAAATGAAACCAGACCCACAAGTCTTACAGAACATCCAAGGAAGTTTAAAAAGACAATAGACACATGACATAAATTTGCACTAATATTACCTAATACTAAAGAAGATGCAATGTTTTCTTGATTGAATGATATCTGTGACATAACTATTTCACCATCCTCACATTATCACATCCAATAGTGACTTGGCGAAAGAAGGTGATTCTTTTAGGACTCGCGACACCAGTTGTGAGGACTGCGAAAGCGTGATCAAAGGAGGGAGAGGAGTGTTTACAGGACCGCTTCGAATCAGTAGACCGGACTATATTCTTTGAATCTGAATGAATACGCCTCAGTTGTTACCAATTTCATCGAGATCTGTGTGGATGAGTGAGAACATCCCAGACATACACAAACCAGAAGCCATGGGTGAATCAGGAGGTTTGCAGTCTGCTTGGGGCTACATCTATGGCATTCAGGACCGGTGATCTAGTACTATATGAGAAATCCAGGCATGACCTATTGAAGGCTATATTGAGAGCAATTCTGGGTGAAGTTTGAGACTGAATCAGATGCACGGCAGCTCTGGCAGTCCTTGCAAGCAATTAGTTCCTACAGAGCAAACCCTAACATCATATATGCCTGTGATGCTTCACTCCCTGATGAGCTGAACATCTTTTATGCAGGCTTTGAAAGGGAAAATAAGACAATTTCATGTGAACCCATTGCAGCACCTCAGAGGCTGACATCAGAATATCTTTTGAGAGGGTGAACCCTCACATAGCATTAGCCCCTAATGGTGTACCTGGTAGGGCACTGATAACCTGTGGGAGTGTTCAAGGACATTTTCAATTTCTCACTGCCGCAGTCAGAGGTTCCCATCTGCTTCAAAAGGGCATCAATCAACCAGTGCCCAGGAAGAGCAGGGCAAGCTACCTCAATGGCAATTGGCAGTACAACTCACTTCTATTGTGATGAGCAGCACACACAAAATACTAGAGGAACTCAGCAGGCCAGGCAGCATCTATGAAAAAGATTACAGTCCACGTTTAGAAGATTGAGGGGGGATCTGATTGAAACGTATAAAATCCTAAAGGGATTGGACAGGCTAGATGCAGGAAAATTGTTCCCAATGTTGGGGAAGTCCAGAACGAGGGGTCACAGTTTGAGGATAGAGGGGAAGCCTTTTAGGACCGAGATTAGGAAAAACTTCTTCACACAGAGAGTGGTGAATCTGTGGAATTCTCTGCCACAGGAAACAGTTGAGGCCAGTTCATTGGCTATATTTAAGAGGGAGTTAGATATGGCCCTTGTGGCTACGGGGATCAGGGAGTATGGAGGGAAGGCTGGGGCAGGGTTCTGAGTTGGATGATCAGCTATGAACATACTGAATGGCAGTGCAGGTTCGAAGGGCCGAATGGCCTACTCCTGCACCTATTTTCTATGTTCCTATGTTTCTATGTTTCAGGCTGAAACGTTTCAGGACTGGAGGAAAAAAGTTAAGGACTAGATTTGAAAGGTTGTGTGGGGGGTTGGGGGGAGAAGCATAAGGTGATAGGTAAAACCTGAAGGGGAGGAATGAAGTAAGGAGCTGGAAGTTGACTAGTGAAAGAGACAGAAGGCCATGGAAGGAAGTAAAGTGGGGTGGAACACCAGAGGGAGGGAATGGGCAGGCAAGGAGATAAGGTGAGAGAGGAGAGGGGCTGGGAAATGGTGAATGTGGAGGAGGGGGTGGGGGTCATTACCAGAAGTTCGAGAAATCGATGTTCATGCCATCAGGTTGGAGGCTACCCAAACGGAATATAAGATGTTGTTCCTCCAATCGAAGTGTGGCCTCATCACAACAGTGGAGGAGGACATGGATGGACATATCGGAATGGAAATGGGAAATGGAGTTAAAATGGGTGGCCACTGGGAGATCCCACTTTTTCTGTGAGTGGAGCGTAGGTGTTCGGTGAAACGGTCTCCCAATCTACGTCGGGTCTCACCGATATACAAGAGGCCACACCGGAGCACCAAACACAGTAAATGACCCCAACAGACTCACAGATGAAGTGTCACCTCACCTGGAAGGACTGCTTAGGGCCCTGAATGATAGTGAGGAAGGAGGTGAAGGGGCAGGTGTAGAACTTGTTCCACTTGCAAGGATAAGTACTGGAGGGAGATCAGTGGGGAGAGACAAATGGATAAGGGAGTCCTGTAGGGAGTGATCCCTGCAGAAAGCAGGAAGTGGAGGGGGAGGGAAAGATGTGCTTGGTGGTGGGATCCCGTTGGAGGTGTCAGAAGTTTCAGGGAATCATGTGCTGGATGCCGAGGCTAGTGGGGTGGTAGGTGATGACAACAGGAACCCTATCCCTGGTAGGATGGCGGGAGGATGTGGTAAGTGCAGATGTGTGTAAAATGGAAGAGATGCAGTTGAGGGCAGCATTGATGGTGGAGGAAGGGAAACCCTTTTCTTTGAAAAAGAAGGACACCTCCTTTTCCTGTCCCACACTTTTCCTACGCTATGTTGACAACTACATTGGTGCTGCTTCCTGCACCCATGCAGAACTTAGCGACTTCATCCACTTTGCCTCCAACTTCGACCCTGCCCTCAAATTTACCTGGTCCATTTCTGACACCTCCCTCCGCTTTCTCGATCTCTCTGTGTCTTTCTTTGGAGACAGCTTATCCACCAAAGTCTATTATAAACTCATGACTCTCACAGCTACCTGGCCTAACCTCGTCCTACCCTTTTACTTGTAAAAGCGCTATCCCCTTCTCTCAATTCCTCCATCTCTGCTGCATCTTCTCTCAGGATGAGGCTTTCTATTTTAGACTGAAGGAGATGTCCTCCTTTTTCAAAGAAAGGGGCTTCCTTTCCTTCACCATCAATGCTGCCCTCAACCGCATCTCTTCAATTTCACGCATGTCTGCCTTTACCCCATCCTCCCACCATCCTACCAGGGATAGGGTTCCTCTTGTCTTCACCTACTACCCCACCAGCCTCTGTGTCCAGCACATAATTCTCCGAACCTTCCGCCACCTGCAACTGGATTCCACCACCAAGTACATCTTTCCCTTCTTCCCCCCACTTCCTGCTTTCCACAGGGATCACTCCCTATGTGACTCCCTTGCCAATTCATCCCTTCCCACAGATCTCCCTCCTGGTACTTATCCTTGCAAGCGGAACATGTTCTACATCTGGCCCTACATCTCCTCCCTCACTACTATTCAGTGTCCCAAACAGTCCTTCCAGATGAGGCGACACATCACCTGTGAGCCTGTTCATTTATTATTGATCAGCTTTCAAACCATCATTTCCTGAGTAGAAGTCAACAAGTTTCAAAACCCAAAGCTGTGCAACTAGATCCTTGACATCCTCATCGGGAGACTACAATCAGTACAGAATGGAAATAGTATCTCCTCCTTGCCGACAATCAACACCAGCGCACCTCAAGGATGTGTACTTAGCCCACCGCTGTATTCCCTCTGTGTTTGTGACAGCGTGGCTAGGCACAGCTCAAATGTCATCTCAAAATTCTCCAATGACACAGCTGTTGGTAGAATATCAGATGGTAATGAGGAGGAGTACAGGAGTGAGATAGATTGGCTGGTTGAATGATATTGCAAAAACAACCTATCAGTCGACACCACCAAGACCAAAGAACAGATTGCGAACCTCAACAAGGGAAGGAGGTAGCACACATTAGTTGTCATCAAGGGATCAGCAGTGGAATGGGTGAGCAGCTTTAGGTTCTTGGATGTCAACATTTGTGAAGATGTATCCTGGGCTGAACATATTGATGCAATTACAAAGAAGGCTTGCCAATGGCTATATTTCATTAGGAGTTTGGCATCTGAGATTTAATCAAAGACTCTGGCAAATTTCTACAGATGTGCTGTGGAGAGCATCCTGACTGGTTGTCTCTCCATCTGGTATAGAGGTGTGAACACAAAGGATTGGAAAAAGCTGCAGAGAGTTGTAAACTCAGCCAGCTCCATCAGGAGCACAAACCACCCCACCATCAAGAAGACAGAATCCGTCATTAAAGAGTAGACTTTCCAGGACTTACCTTCTTCCCATTACTACCATCAAGGAGGAGGAGATACAGGAGCCTGAAGAAACATACTCAACATTTTAGGAACACCATAGGAACTCAGAATGGACTATGAACCCATAAACACTACCTCACTTTTTTACTCTCATTTTGCACTACTTTTTGATTATTTCTTATTGTTACTTAATAGCAATTTTTTTATATATTGCATTGCACTGCCGCAATAGGTTGCTTCGCTATTCATGTCCATGATTCTGACGTAAGTTAATGTGGGGAAATGTTTCTCAGATACATTGGCAGTTACTATTTGTCATATACAGGTACTTTAACAATTGGTTATAAATATATGAGGTATGATTAGTAAGTTTACATATGACATGAAAATCGGTGATGCTATTTATAGTAAGGAAGATAGTTGGGCTACAGCAAGCTATTGATCATTTGTTAGATGGGCAGAGCTTTGACAGGTAGAACTTAATCCTATTAAGTGCACAGTAATGACCTTGGGAGGATAAATAAGGGCAGGACATACACAATAAATAAGTAGCATCTCTGGGAGTACTGAGGAACAGAGAGGACCGCCCTGAAAATGGAGCACAGGTAAATAAGGTAGTGAAATAAAGGCTATTTACTGGAAGTTAGAATTAAAAAAGCAGAGCGATATGGTACAATTTTATAAACCATTGGGTAGACCACAGCTGGGGTACTCTTTGTATTTCAGCATGCCATGTTCTAAGAAGGATGTGATTAGATTGGAGAGGGTGCAGAGTAGCTTTACTGGGATGTTGTCTCGGATGCAATGCTTCAGATTGGTGAGATTTGGTTGCATTGGAGTGGAGGAGGTGGGGGGGGGGGGTACATGAGAATAAAATACATAAGTAGGAGGGACACTTCAGGATACTCTTCCCCAAAGAATTATGCTTCATTTTCAATAGCTGGAGCCGGTGCTGAGCAGGCACCGCTGCAAATTAATGCATATGTAAGTGATATTTTAATTAAAGGCAGTGTTTCAAAAATATCATCCCATTATATTGAATTAAGCATTCATATTAGTAATATAAATTCCCAAAGAGTTCCCACCTCATGAAAAATTGATAATTAGTTAATAACCTTCAGAATTTTGTATTTTATTTGAGTTGACTGTAGTACAGCAAAGATGGGCAGAAACATTATAGATGAAGAGAATCTGGTAATGTGGGCAACATCAACAACGTAAAATACAGGAGACTAACCAAGATCACCTGTTTGTTTCTACTGATGTGTCAGGCAGACAGTTGTCTTAGAGAAACTTTTACATTGCTCTTAGACAGATTAATAATGGTGATGGCTACAGTAGTTCTGGTGGTGCAAATTATTGAGAGGAATTGAACTTGTAAATATCCACCAGGAGATTAAGTACAATTATCCGTGTTTCTATCTGACAAATCTCCTCAGGTCATCGAGTAATCTCATTTATTGGTACAGTGCACAAGTGGATTGTAACAGATTTGTTTCTTATTAGATATCTGTTTTCTTAATCATGGTAGTTCACCGAGATTGAATACCAAGCTGTGTGCAGAAGGGCCCTTGGTCCAATACACATGAATATGGCTTATAGTGATGTTACAGTAGATTGTATTGCTTCAAAAGGCTGAACACCTACACAGTCACACTGAAGTTCAGAAAAATGTACTTAATTGCTCTGACATATCAAGAGAACAGTTGCATTGCAGCCATGTCATTATTAGGGAAACAGTCAACATGACAACTATCTCATATTTCTCTCTTCAATGCCTGAAATCTGGTGGAAGTCAATCAGTAAGATCAACACAAACTCAGTGAAATCGCAGTAAGACACATGTTAGATGATGGAACAATTTTAGTTTGTCCGAAATACCCATCTTTAACAAGTTCTTCTTTAAAAAGAACTTTGGATTAATGAGAATGTCTAGGAATTCAAGGAGTTAATTAACTACAAAATGTAAGGAATTCCTGGACTGGAAGCTCCTTTTTTCCTTGAGGGAGAAGAAACAGATTTACAAGCACCTGAAGGCGGAGATCCAACAGAAAGCCCAGGAATTACAGAACAGATGGTGGATGGGGAGAACGCATCCAGCCAGAAACTGGCCAACACCCATGACATATGTAGTTCTTCGGTGCTGTAAAAAAATTGTGTGGCTCTAATACCAAAACCACACTAACAACTAGAAATAAGTTCATCAATTGATAAGGGGCAGTCAACACCTGCTAGAAGTTGTTTTGCAAAGACCTGCTCAACTGTGATTCTGTCCTGGGACATGAGGCCATTTGACTCTATTCCACAGCAGCATATTGGCCACTTCTGACTGATTAACTCAAAAAAAATCCTGACCACCTTCAGAACAGGAGACAATCGCAGAGAAGTCTCCCAGCTGTCCACCAGGGTGTCATTGCCAGGGAGATCCTTAACTGTGTCCTCCCAGTGGCTGAAGAGTTTGTGTTTGAATCATTTCAAAGCAAACAACTCCAAGAAACTGTCACAGCCACAGATTCGGCAGCGCAGCAGATACAGCAATTGTGCTCGTAAATATGCACGTCAGCTAATTATTATTTCATTGTGATAGTATTTAACTCAATTCTTTCTGTCGTAGCGCTTGTCAAGACTTGAACACAGCACAGCAATGCTTTGCTACCTGCTTGCATTCGGCCTTTCCTGAGAAATTGGACTGTTGAGTCAACTGATTCTGAAGACTGGAAGTACTCATTTTATATTTAGTTACTCCTTTCAGCTGCAGTGTAGGCTTCATTTTCCATTTGACAGTTTTAGTTAATGGCCCTGTTTGGCCTAGCATTTATTGTTTTGTTTTCTTTTCCCTTTTAACTCTGTTCACATTAAAGTCTGTGAACTATTGACCTACTTCAGTGTCTCTTGCTCCGGACTTGGGCCATATCCAAACTTGGAGACAGAAACTTGGAGTACCATCCAATACATTTTGACCTCATTAACCTCATGGCTCTATTAAGGGAGGAAACACCCTTTGCAATTTAGCTGCTTGCAGGAATTTTCATCCTACTTATGTTTCCTGCACAGGAGGCAGGCAAGCTATGATATTAACAAGTATGTCTACAATGGAACCAATCTAGCTGAAGACAACTGTGCAATAAAACTGCTTCATTGCCCCTAATTGATAATCAATCCTTCTACTAATGGTTCCACCTTTGACGATATATTGCACTGTCAAGATCACCCATTTGATCTGTAGTGTGTAAATGATGCTGCCATTTGTGCGTGCTCAGTGGCTGAGCTCTAAGCTATTATCCGAGCTTTCACTGAAGCACATGGGAGGATGTGTATTACACTCAGCACCCACCGGACGTTTCCCCTGCTATCCTTCCCCTGTTGTACCATACTTCCCTCTAAAAGCAAAGGTTTAAGACAAGGCCCCAGAAAACATGGACTAATTCCTGTATCTCAGGATTTAACTCTCTTGAAAGCAGGCATCAGTGATAAAATTCTCTTTAATATACTAGCACTGCCTTTTGTCGATTGAGCGGTAGGGCATCTACTGATCAAAATTTTAGACCTGGCACAAAACTCATTCTCTACACAGTCTCAAAGGGCTCAGTCGTGAATTAGCTCATAAAACCATAAGACATTGGAGCAGAATTAGACCTTTGGGTCTGTTCCATCATTCGATCATGGCTGATTTATTATGACTCTCAACCCCATTTCCTGTCTCCCCCATAGCACACTGAATGTTTTATTTATCGACATACAATGTAGAATAGGCCCTTCCGGCCCTAGGATCCACACTGCCTAGCAGTCACCCAGTTGAATCTTGACCTAATCATGGGACAATTTACAATGACCAATTAACTTACCAACTGGTATGCCTTTGGACTGTGGGAGGAAACCAGAGCACCCAGGTGAAATCTAGGAAAAATGTACAAAGTCCTTACAGACAGTGACAGGAATTGAAACTGGGTTGCTTGTCCTGTAAAGCATTGTTCTAACTGCTACGTTATCATGCTGCCCCAACCTTTGACACCCCTACTAATCAAGGACCTATCTATGTCAGTACTAAATATACCCAATTACTTGCCCTCCACAATTGCTTGTGGCAATAAATTCCACAGATTTGCCACCCCCCGGCTATAGAAATTTCTCCTCACTTCTATTCTAAAGGGATGTACTTGTATTCTGAGGCTGTGCCTTCTGGTCCTAAGCTTCTCCACTATTGGAAACATCCTCTGCACACCCATTCTGTCTGTGTCTTTCACTATTTGATAGGTTTCAATGCACATCTCTCTATCTATGCCTTTAAGTACTTGATAGTTTTCAATGAGATCCCCCTCATTTCGATCTCTGGCAGACATCTCAAGGTTCTTAAAAGTTATTGGAAGAACAAGTAAATCAACATCAGTGGCCTCTCCCAGTGCCTGCACCCCACCATCAACCCCACCCAGCATCAAGGCTTTGGCTATATTTAGTCAACTTTGAAGTTTACATACCTAACACCAAAATCCTGAATCAGACACTACAGATGCTATGGGAAGTGATTACTGAGACAGACAGAGAAAAATAAACTAAAGTCCACTCTAAGCTTCCTTGAAGAAACCAACATCCCCACTGACCCCTGAAAGTGCATGCACATGATTACTCAAAATGGAGAAGGAGCATCAGACATGGTACTGAGAGTGTCAAGACCATCCTTTCAGAGGACACAAGGTCTCTATGAGCAGCAGAACGACCAGACCTCCTCACAAACTACCCACCCACCCACCTCAATGGCTCCCTCCTTCTCCGATGGTGGAAGATTCTGTAGTTCCCACATCAGAATCATCGACTACCTCAGCACTCACTAAACCGGAATGAAAGCAAGTCATTCTCGATTCCAAAAGATAGCCTAAGAAGGTTAAAAAATTCAAAGTAAATTTATTATCAAAGTACATATATGTCACTGTATACAACTTGAGATTCATTTTTGCGGGTATTCATAGTAAATACAAGAAACCTAAGAGAATCAATAAAAGACTGCCTCAAACAGGATGTACAACCAATCTTGAAAATTTACCATTATTTGAAAGGACATTAGAATAAAAATAATTAAGGAAACCAATCTGCAGTGTTTCCGGGAGATTTCAACTTATGCTGGAAGCTGTATACCAGAAGAAGAGGGAATTCCATTTTAGGTTAGTGTCTGGGGCTGACAAGAAGAAAGGGAAGAGATTGCTGTATCTTTGGTGATGATCTGTGAGTCCTCACTGGCCACAGGAGTAATACCAGAAGATTGGAAGGTAGCAAATGTCATTCTTTTGTCAAGAAAGGTAATAGGGATAACCCTGTGAATTATAGACCTACATAGTGAATACTTAGTGAGTCTTACATCAGTGGTGGGCAAACAATTGGAGAAGATTCTTAGAAACAGGATTTGTAAACACTTGGAGAAGCATAGTCTGATTAGGAAAAGTCAACATGGTTTGTGAAGGGCATGTGCCTGACTGAATTATTTGACAAAGTGCCAAAACCAATTGATGAAGGCAGAGCAGTGAATGTGATATATACGCATTTTAGCAAGGTGTTCTACAAAGGTTGCCTGTGGTAGGCTCATTCAGAAAATCAGAAGGCATGGGGTGCAGGGAAAGTTAGCCGCATGGATTTGAAATTAGCATGCCTACAGAAAACAGAAGGTGGTATTAGATGGAGCATATTCTGCCTAGAGGGCAATGACCAGTGGTGTTCTGCAGGGATCAGTTCTGGAACTCTTACTGCTTGTGATTTTTATAAATAACTTGGATGAGGAAGTGGAAGAGTGGGTTAGTAAGTTTGTAGATGATATGAAGGTTGGTAGCATTGTTAATAATGCAGAAGATTGTAGGTTACAATGGGACATTTACAGGATGCAGAGCTGGGCTGAGAAGTGGCAGATGGAGTTCAATCCAGAAAAGTGTGAAGTGAGACATTTTAGAAAATCAAATTTGAATGCAGAGTACAGAGTTAATGGCAGGATTCTTAGCGGTCTGGAGGAACAGTGGGATCTTGGGGTCAATGCAATAGATCCCTTACATTTGCCACACAAGTTGATAGGTTGAGGTTAAGAAGGTATATGGTGTGCTGGCTTTCAGTAGTAGGGGGATTGAGTTCATGAGCCACAAGGTAATATTGCAGCTCGGTATAAGACTGATTAAACCACTCTTGGAGTATTGTGTTCATTTCTAGTTGCATCATTATAGGAAGGATGTGGAAGGTTTAGAGAAAGTGAAGAAGAAATTTACCAGGATCCTGCCAGGATTAGATATTATGAGGAAAGGTTGATCGGGCTAGGGCTTTTTCTCTTTGGGGTGAAGGAACATGAGAGGAAACTTGTTAGAGGTAGACAAGATGATAAGTGTCATAGGCAGAGTGGACAGCCAGTGCCTTTTTCATAGTGTGGAAATCTATATTATTAAAGGACATAATTTTTAGGTGATTGAAGGAATGTTCAAGGGGGATATCAGGTTGTTTTTTTTTTTGCACAGACAGTGGTGGGTGCATGGAACATGCTGCCAGGAGTGGAGATAGAGGCAAATACATTAGGGATATTTAAAGGCCTCGTAGATAGGCACGTGAATGAAATCGAGGTCTATGTGGCAGGGAAGTGTTAGATAGATCTTGGAGTAAGCTAAAAGGTCAGTACAACATTAAGGGCCAAAGGGCCTGTATTGTTCACAGCTGTTCTATGTTCTATGTTTACATCTTTCAAATATACTGAAGGTCACTTTTCTCTTGTAGAGCATTGGACCTCTGCTTAAGGAAGAACAGGTTCCCATGCTGCTGTGGAAATATTCTCTGACTCAGTCAAATTGGAAAATATAGTCCCCAGCAGTTCCTTGGGAGGACGTTCTGATGGTGTGCACCTATCCAAGAACAACACTGCAACCTATGGTGATTGAATACACTTGCACTTGACTCACATACTGGTGGATTTCGTCCATTTCTCAAAATGGTCAGATATGACTATAACCCATAGTTTTCTCAGCCTCCAGCAAGAAATTAATTTAACCCTAAACTGAAGTTATGCCTTCGCAGAGCAGTTTTATCGGGGTGTTCTTTCATTTTCAATTGCTTATTCTGTAGTTTTACTTCAGGTAGGGAATGATGAGATCTAAAGATGACCTCAATTTCCTTGCCATGAGTAACCCTGCAGGAGACTACCCAGTTATGGACTGCAGTGTGACACAATAACCAAACACAAAATGAGCCCTTGGTTACAATACAGCTTCCTTGCATTTTCTTGATTTTCTTCTTTCAAAGTCTAAACAGTAGAGGAAGGGGTAGATGTTTCATGATTTATACTTAATTGTTTCATGAAATTCCTCAAGCTCTGAAAATGTCTGGAAACAACATGTGAGGAGTTCTATGTCTAAGCTTTCTAATCGCAGCTCTTAACACTAAAATATTGACTGGATATGTGTCCATGCACTTCAAATGGGCATCAATTAGCAGCAGAAAATAAACTTCCACCGGAAAGGTCTAGTATAATCATCAGCTGCTTAGGCCACACCCAGGGATGCAAGAGTGCAACCACAAATATATTTCTGTTTTCTTGACCCTCAATTCAAGATTTTGCTTTTAATTAAGTATCATGCTCTAATTTAAACCACTCCAGGCTTGATCTGGTGTAACTACTTAGAGTCATGTTCATACAGCATGGAGACAGGCTGGATACATGCAGACAATGTTGTGATCTAAGCTAGTCCTGTTTTCTCATGTTGACCCATATTTCTCTACATGAATAAGTTGCTCCTCAGTTTCGTATTATATTTCTTCCCTGTCTCCTTAAACTTGTGCCCTTTAGTTCTTGATTCAAATGTAACAGTTCCAGACGAAAGGTCCAGCCTGCTGGCTAAACTGTTGCTCTCCACATAATACACCATTACCTCACCCTTAGCTCTAAGTTCTGGGAACTGTAGGGCTTTAACTGTTGTTCTTTCTCTGTAGCTGATACTTAAGACATACAGAACCTTCTCCTCCTCACAGTACTGGACATGGACCCTAATGGCTTTTCAGGACCATTTTCCATCTGACCAGACAACACAGCATCCACATGGTACACTAGAATGTCACAAGACAGGATTATCTCCCTCTCTAATGGACTAGCACATTTACACATCAAAGTTGCTGGTGAACGCAGCAGGCCAGGCAGCACCTCTAGGAAGAGGTGCAGTCAACGTTTCAGGCCGAGACCCTTCGTCAGGACTAACTGAAGGAAGAGTGAGTAAGGCATTTGAAAGTTGGAGGGGGAGGGGGAGATCCAAAATGATAGGAGAAGACAGGAGGGGGAGGGATGGAGCCAAGAGCTGGACAGGTGATTGGAAAAAGGGGATACGAGAGGATCATGGGACAGGAGGTCCGGGAAGAAAGACAAGGGGGGGGGACCCAGAGGATGGGCAAGAGGTATATTCAGAGGGACAGAGGGAGAAAAAGGAGAGTGAGAGAAAGAATGTGTGTGAGAAAGAATGTGAGAGAAAGATATACTGTGTCCGGTGCTCCCGATGTGGCCTTTGATATATTGGCGAGACCCGACACAGACTGGGAGATTGTTTCGCTGAACACCTACGCTCTGTCTGCCAGAGAAAGCAGGATCTCCCAGTGGCCACACATTTTAATTCCACATCCCATTCCCATTTTGACATGTCTATCCACGGCCTCCTCTACTGTAAAGATGAAGCCACACTCAGGTTGGAGGAACAACACCTTATATTCCGTCTGGGTAGCCTCCAACCTGATGGTATGAACATCGACTTCTCTAACTTCCGCTAATGCCCCACCTCCCCCTCGTACCCCATCTGTTACTTATTTTTATGCACACATTCTTTCTCTCACTCTCCTTTTTCTCCCTCTGTCCCTCTGAATATACCTCTTGCCCATCCTCTGGGTCTCCCCCCCCTTGTCTTTCTTCCCGGACCTCCTGTCCCATGATCCTCTCGTATCCCCTTTTTCCAATCACCTGTCCAGCTCTTGGCTCCATCCCTCCCCCTCCTGTCTTCTCCTATCATTTTGGATCTCCCCCTCCCCCTCCAACTTTCAAATGCCTTACTCACTCTTCCTTCAGTTAGTCCTGACGAAGGGTCTCGGCCTGAAACGTCGACTGCACCTCTTCCTAGAGATGCTGCCTGGCCTGCTGCGTTCACCAGCAACTTTGATGTGTATTGCTTGAATTTCCAGCATCCGCAGAATTCCTGTTGTAGCACATTTACAAACTGCAGGCAATTCTTTGGAATGCTAAAAGCCTTTTCCTAAGCTTCAATTCACCATTATTTCACATCCTTTAACAGTAATTGCAGTAGAATTGTTAAGTTTGCAATTACTTTGTTAGAATCATTCAACAACCTAGGATATGCCTTAGCTCTGATGCACTATTAGGGACAGGAGCACTGGAAGTAGCTTTACCTTCATTTGAACTGGGTGTGGTCTTTTCGTGTACATGTGGTGGCCTAGCATCTGTTCATGTCCTCTAAAAACAAGCCTGCATATAGCCCAGTCTGCTCAGCACTTTTTCAGATTCTGCTCGGCACTTTTCAGATTCTGCTCGGCACTTTTCAGATTCTGCAGGTGTTTGTTTGTCCTGTGATGCTTCTGTAACTAGGCTATTATTGAAGTGATTCTGTGAATGCCCTGCAGCAACCCCTCCCTGTATTTTTCTGAAAAATAACAGATGCTGACAGAATTCCGAAGGCTGTTGCTTATGTATGAAGAAGTCATTGTCTTTATGTTGAAAACCTCTTAGACTGCACCTGTAACACTAACACTATGATTCATATCCAATTTTGCTTTCCAGACAAAACTGAAAATAAACTTTCATTTCTGGGAATAGGAGATTGATTAACTTCTAATCTCACAAATTCTAATGGAACCGTTATGCGTTAACACTGGTATGAAGGATGCCACTGATTCAGAATGTGTAGCAGGCTCTGTTAGTCACTGAGAAGTCTGTCAATTTCTGTCTCCAGTTTTGGTTACACAGCATAAGACTCTGACCTTGACTTAGAGAAACATGGTGGAGAACTGGGATGAACAAGGAATTTGGTTTGGGCACATTTCAATGTGCATACCTGCCTTCAAAATCTCTTTATTCATTCCTTGTATTTACCATAATGCTAATCCCTCTCCAGTTTAACATAATGAGTATTTTATAATCCAGGGGTATTTTTTCTCCATCTCTTCCCAACCAGATTTGCTCTATAGCCTGAATGACTCATGAAAGTAATGTTTAAACTAGTCATTGGAATTTCATTGTCACATTGGTAACTTCTTCAATCCTTTTATCTGTATTGATTGAGGAGGTGGTTACTTCTGGTAAAATGGTAGTGCGCTCAGATGCAGCGGCCTCCCAGGCGGCAGCCAAAGATGTTTTTGTCTTATTTAAACATTCGCTAGACAATGCTGGACTTCAAGAGCTTTGGGTACTGCAGGTCTTCCCCATCAGTGAGCTGTTTGCTGGCAGAGGACCTGGACTTGGTGCAGACTGTGCTGCCGCCTGCTACGTGGAGGCATTGAAGATATCAGAGTTGGTACACGAAGGCAGCACATGGTGTAATAGCAGGCGATTGTTCTGGACATTTCTCTTGTGATCACAAGACCCTGTTGGACATTGATAATGTAAGATGCCACAAGACCATTTCCTTTGTCCGTTGGTGCAACAGGCGGTGTGGGATCTGTGTGGCCTCAATTGTAGTGAGGACGAGGCCTCAAGCTGCAGGCTTGCCTGCTGCTGCAGTCCAGGAGAGGAGAAGTCAGAAGTGGTGCAGTGCGGCATCCATGCTTGGCTGGGAACCTCTCCCGTCAGTGCTGCCCTCTAGTGTTCGATTGGAGAAAGGACCAACAGGATTATGTGCATGTATTCATCTGCTATATGCTGGGAATTGCACCATCAGTTTGCAGGAGACGTTGTTTGAGGACTTCGGCTATTTATACCCTTGTCCACCTGTCAAGGTGGGGTTCCTGCAGGCGCATGGAAGCCATGATGAGGACACAAGGAAGGCTGCAATATCCAAGTACCTCCAAAGAGTGAGACAGGTCCTAAGAAGCTAGCTGAATGGGAAGAACAATATCGGAGCCATCAACAAATTTGCCCTACCGGTCATCAGATACCCAGCCGCGATAATGTGCTGGCCAAGGAACAAACTGGAAGCCGCTGACATCAAGATCCAGAAACTACTAACAATGCATGGAGGATTCCATCCAAAGTGCAACATCAAGCAACTGTACACCCACCAGAATAAAGGAGAACTGGGACTTGGAAGTGTCAAGGCCACAGTCCTGGAGGAAATGCGAAACATCCATAAGTATGTCAGGAAGATGGCCCCTAAGTTTGACCTGCTAGGAGAATACCTCAGACAACAGGCAGGGGACATACATGGAAATGGAAGTGAGTGAAGCAGAGCCAGAGGATCAGAGGCCATGGCAGGACAAGCCACTGCACGGGATGTATCATTGCCAGATATCAGAGGTGGCTGACAGAAAAAAGTCCTCCCAATGGCTGGAAACGGCAGGGCTGAGGGACCGCACAGAGGCACTGCTCGTGGCTGCACAAGGACGGGGGCTGAGTACAACAGCAATAGAAGCAGGGGTCTATCACACCAGACAAGACCCAGGATGCTGACTGTGCAAGGAATCCACTGAAACATCCAGCACAGAGTGGCAGGGTGCAAGATGCAGGCAGGGACAGCATACGCTGAATGGCACAACCAAGTCGCAGGAATTGTGTACAGGAACATCTGCACAGAGTATGGATTGGACTCTCCCAAATCCAAATGGGAAACACCCGAGAAGGTATTGGAGACTGACAGAGCTAAGGTCCTGTGGGACATTCAAATACAGACTGATAAGCAGGTGCTGGCCAACCAACCAGACACAGTAATACTGGACAAGCAATATTGGAGAAGAAAACAATGGTAATAGATGTGACAATCCCGAATGACAGTAAAATCAAGAAGAAAGAATATGAGAAGCTAGAGAAATACCAGGGCTTGAAAAAGCAGATAGGAAGGATGTGGAAGGTTAAAGCCAGAGTAATCTGGTGGTGATAGGAGCAACTGTGACACCTGGACTGGGAGAGTGGTTCCAACAAATCCTGGGAACAACATCGGCGATCTCGGTCCAGAAGAGCACACTACTATGAACAGCAAGGTTACAGCACCAAACACTCAAGCTCCCAAGTCTCTGGTTGTGGACCCGAGATTGAAGGAAAAATACACACACACACACCCATACACACACACACACACCCATACACACACATAACACACACACACACACACACACACACACACACACACACACACACACACACACACCACCCATAAGGGGTGAGAATAAAAAAATAAAAAATATACAATGTGTATATATATGTATCTTTATTTGCGTGACTGTATTTAAGCTCACTACCTTGAATGTGCTGTGTATGTTTTGCACCCTAGCCCCAGAGAAAAGCTGTTTTGTTCAGCTCTATTCATATATAGTTGAATAATAATTAAACTTGAACTAAATAGGTATTCAGATATATCACTGTCTTTTAAGACCATAAGACCATAAGACAAAGGAGCAGAAGTCAGCCATTCGGCCCATCGAGTCTGCTCCACCATTTTATCATGAGCTGATCCATTCTCCCATTTAGTCCCACTCCCCTGCCTTCTCACCATAACCTTTGATGCCCTGGCTACTCAGATACCTATCAATCTCTGCCTTAAATACACCCAATGACTTGGCCTCCACTGCTGCCCGTGGCAACAAATTCCATAGATTCACCACCCTCTGGCTAAAAAAATTTCTTCGCATTTCTGTTCTAAATGGGTGCCCTTCAATCCTTAAGTCATGCCCTCTCGTACTAGACTCCCCCATCATGGGAAACAACGTTGCCACATCCACTCTGTCCATGCCTTTCAACATTCGAAATATTTCTATGAGGTCTCCCCTCATTCTTCTAAACTCCAAGGAATACAGTCCAAGAGCGGACAAACGTTCCTCATCTGTTAACCCTCTCATTCCTGGAATCATTCTAGTGAATCTTCTCTGTACCCTCTCCAACGTCAGCAGATCCTTTCTTAAATAAGGAGACCAAAACAGCCCACAGTACTCCAAGTGAGGTCTCACCAGCGCCTTATAGAGCCTCAACATCACATCCCTGCTCCTATACTCTGTTCCTCTAGAAATGAATGCCAATATTGCATTCGCCTTCTTCACTACTGACTCAGCCTGGAGGTTAACCTTAAGGGTATCCTGTACGAGGACTCCCAAGTCCTGTTGCATCTCAGAACTTTGAATTCTCTCCCCATTTAAATAATAGTCTGCCAGATTTAAGGTTTAAGTCCAATTTTTTTGGTCACCCAGTTACATATGGAGTCATGTTTGTCAGTACAACCAGATCTGGTCAGAATCCTCATCATCAGCATGCCTTATCTTAACATAGATGGAGGCTGAACTTGTGTCCTTCAGGAAATCTGTTTACTTTCTTTAAGCCAGCCAAAAGCTGAATCAAACAAAATTGTGTCTATCAAAGTTCAGAACAGTGACACAATAAAAGCACCATGGTTCATGTTATCAACTGTGCACAGATGTCGCCTCACCTGTTGAGTTTTTCCAACGTTTTCCATTTCACGTCAGCTATCCATATTCAATTAAATGCACTGAATGCAGTAAATTATGTACATTATTAGTTCTCATTACCAGGCTTGCAAGTGTGAGGTGTACTCAGCTCATTAGATAAAGAGAGTGAAGACTATTTGTTTGCACTGAGCCCTGGAGGCACTTGTTTTTTCTCTCACCGGAGAAAATGGGTCAGGATAGTGGTGGCATTGATGAGGAGTGTGTGGATAGGGATACTGCAGTGAGCCGATGAGTTAGTAGTCCCTTCCAGTCCTACATGTCTTGTCAAGTTTGGTCCTACAAATTGGAATAAGCTTGGGATAGCCCTTGGTGGCACTGGCATCCACTCTTCTCCCTGTATCCAACAGCTGGTAGCATCAATTGAGAATTATACTGTATCTATAGGTCTATTGATTTTCCCTTGGAAGGAAGGGAAAGGTAAAAAGATAACATATTTTCACAAAACCCCCTCTCTGTCCTTTCACTTGTTTTATTGCAAATTCTCTCCAGTACAGATGAACATTTATTGACTTCATCCATTATTTCTGTTTCTTTTGTCAGAGATGTTCTTCTGATGGCTTCCAGTATGTTAAGGCTACACTTTCAGAATCTGGCAGGCTGTCATGTGCTAGGATTTCTATTGCATGTACCATCTGTATCGGCTGCCCCAGTAACACATGCACTGGACTCTCCCCCACAGAACTCCTGCCTTGCCTTCTGTGGTGTTGGCACTTGTGCTGCCTTGGATTTTGCCGAGTCCAAGCCACTAGAGCCACATGCACACCCCATCTATCGACAAAATTGCTTGCAGAACCAAGCTTTAGATGCTTGTTGGATATGTTAACTCGAGAAGCAGCATGTCTTATCCTTCATTGCCTTCCTCCTCTTCTGCCACTATTTGCCCAGATTAGAATTCTTGGTTAGCTGATAGAAGAAAGACTCCAGAGGACAGTAGTGGTAAAGAGACATTCAGAGATTAACAGTTTCTGAAGCTTTAAATCTGAAACATTTGAGGGTTGAACAGAAACTGAGGAGATGGCACATCTTCTGTTGTTTCTCTTTCGTCCTGGCCACTGTCTCAGCCACACCCATTCTGTTCCTTTAGGCAGCTGTGTCCGACAGGTTAGGTGCCACTGCCTCTGCTCATGTACCACTTTCTCCCAAATGGGAGTGGGAAGATTCTTGTTGAGGGCTGCAGAGTTTGTTTCAGGGATCTGGCTATCAGAGTGAAAATTCCTGCATGTTGAGAATGTGAAGAGTACCTGATGTACAAACGTGCATAGAATTATCAAATCCTAGTGCAATACAGGGTGAATACAAGCCATTCAGTCCAACCAGTGCATGCTGACAACATTGCCCATGCAGCTAGTCCTCAGTTCCTGTATTCAGCCCATAACTTTCCAAGCACCACCCCCATGTATCTATCCAAGTGCTTCTTAAATGAGACTATTACACTTGCCTCGACCATTTCCGCTGCAGTTTATTCCACACCCTTTCCATCTACTGCATCAAAAATTGCCCTTCAGCTCCCTTTTAAATCTTTCCTCTCTCACCTTAAGTCTATGATCCATTGTTTTGGACATTGGGAAAATACTGTTACCATCCACCATATCTATGCACTCTTTGAGGCCAGGGTATATTTAATAAGTTATGGCATACAACAGTGTTTTCACTGACGTTAACATCATTGCAGTGTAACTTCATGTTCAAGTTTCGATATGGACAACCCTGACTATCAGTGCTTCCACAGGGCTTGAATGGAGGGCTTCCTCCTTCCCTGCAGAAAAATTAAATCTCTCCTCCTCTCCATCTGCTGTAGCAAAGCTTACGATATAATACTGAGAAATTGTGGAGACTGCTCTCTCCTGTGTGCTGCCATACCATGATGCTGCCTGCCACCATCTGCTGTGGCCGCAGTCAATACCACCCCCACCCCCTTTCAGAAGTATAGGGTGCCTTTAAGTAGCACAGGCTGAACTTAAGAGGTGATAGCCTCTCAAAATATCAACTCCCTGCAGCCACCCAACTGCACAATTAACAGTGCCTGCATGCAGCAATCATTTGTGGGCATCACAGGACTGGAGTGCTGCATCAGAGGCAATGGCAGCCTGTCTATAATGTACCATAAACCCGGCACCCATTTTCAGAGACTATTCAAATTATCCCTGCAGAACTCCTCAAATGTGATTATACCCAAAGGCAAAATTCCCTCAATAGATTATTTAACAACATCTGTGAAAATGTTTATTCATAATAAAACTATTTTAAAATCACACTTGAAATATATTTATATCTTGAATTACATGCTGAAGTAAAGCAGAATTTATTTTCCTGTATATATTGGACAGAAGGCATAAATGAACAATAGTTAATAAACTTTGATGAATTTCTAGGCTGATAGCCAAGATTTGGCAAACTAATTTCCTTGACAGGCTGGTGCACATATACTGACATATGGAACAAATCTCTACAGTTTCAAACTGCACCAGGAAGCTAAATGCACAGTTTGGTTACCACTTGATGTCAATGTGTTGTATGATGAAAAATCTGTTATATCAAACAGCAGGGAATGGTGTTTGATTAAAATAGTTTTTGAAGCAATTTCATTCACAAATGATGTATTAAATTCGCAGCTTGATGCAAATACTGTACCGTATCTGAAACTTTTAAATTAATACAGAATTTTCTGTGAAAACTAGAGTTGAATCATTGGTTGTGATGTTCAATTTAAAAGTTACAGTATTTTTAACATAATATAGCAAGTAAAATTTTTGATACATTATGATCTCTGAGCTGTTGGCAAAGTTCTCTAATGGTATTACTTGGGATCTGGTAGACTCTCATAAGATCAATCCTTTATGTCAAGAATCAGTAATTAGAGCCTTACAAAGCAAGGGTTAAGAGTATTGTACTTATAGCACTCTTAGCTCTGTTAACATAATCAAAATACTGTCACAATAGATTTACATAGGAATTTTTAGAATTTAGACACAGCAATCATGAAGTTATTTCCAAGTCAGGATAGTGTGAAAGAAGAAGTTGTGGCTTTTATTTTTCCCATGTATTTCCAGCTTTTGTTTTTGTAATTATGGAGTCCAAAGTTTGCATATTGGGCAAGTCTGTGTGAGCTACTGAAATGTGAGCTGACTGCAGCCTTGGCCCCTGCTGCTGGTACATATGACCGTGGTTGTCCTCTTGATGCAGCAGTCAGAGCTGAACATCCATTAATTCTAATAAATGGATGTAAACTGAGCCACAGCTCGCTTCACTAACATACACAAAATGCTAGAGGAAATCAACAGGTCAGACAGCTTCTATGGAGGGGAATAAACAGGACAGTCCTGGCAAAGGGTCTCAGCCAAAAACGTCAAATGTTTATCCCTGTCTATAGATGCTGCCTGACCTGCTAAGCTACTTTAGCATTTTGTGTGTTGCTCTGGATTTCCAGCATCTACTAAATCTTTTGTGTTTTTGTATCTCAGTCTGTGCTGCTTGAGAGGATCATTCTGCTTTGAACGCATTGACCATTGTTATGTACCCCGTAACTGGGTTGCCAAACCAGCAGAAATGGATCACTCAGTTGGAGTCTGGATTACTAGAACTAAGAAAGTTTTATTAAAGAAACAAGCAACACAGTAATCGAAAGGATAATAAATGCAACAGTTCAGCAATGATAAACACACATGTGCACAGAATTAAGATAACAGCATCAATCAAGCTCTATCGTTGTCTAGGGATAAATGACCAATTTCAAAGTGACACAAAGTTCAGTCCAATTTAGTAGTTCAGTTCGCAGTAATCGTTGCCATGGCGATGGACAACGTGGGGGGAGGGAGAGAGAGAACGGGAACGACTGATCATTCAGAAACGGCTTCCACTCACAGACCAGCGATAATTGCTCACAAGCAGCTTTCGGGCGGGTCCTTGGTGATGTCACCTGAGGTCACCGACTGTGACCTCTCCTCCAGATGCCGTTGATCCTCTGCAGTGCACCCGACACCCAAGCAAGGGCGGACACACACCGGGTTTCCGCTGATCGTACCTTTCCACCCCGTGCGTTGTCCGGTACTTCCCACCGACTCGTGAGAGGTGCACCGCTTTCAGGGTCTCATTACCTCGGGTGTCGTGTGTCTCCTGCCTTAGCGAACCTGTCCCTTTTTATCCCCCTGCTGGGGTATCGCCTGTCCATCACTTCAAACAGTTCAGGGTTCAAAGGGGGAGCCGCTCCAGACAGCTCTCTCTCTCTCCCCCCCCCCGTCCCTTCATTACACATCTCCAGACGCTGCTCCATTGTTCCTTATCTCTCCTTCCCCTGAGGACAGGTGGCAGACCAACTGCTGATCTCACAGGACAGCTAACATCTATGTGTATTCTCGTCACACCATGAAGTCAGTACTTTTGATAAGAAATGCAGATTTGGGAATGTTTTTACCACCTCAGCAGGTGTGTAAAATAATGCAGATTTGGGAATGTTTTTACCACCTCAGTAGGTGTGTAAATAAACGTTGTGAGGTGGGTCCAAGGTGGAAACATACAAAATGGATTTCCACCTGCTGAATCGTGAACAGAGGTAGGCTTGTGCACGGATGAGGATCAGATGTGATGTGATGTGAGAATTCGGGCATTGAGAGTTGTTGGATCATTGCGGCTGTATGGGAGAAGTTTGTGTGTGTGTTCAGAGGTGCAATGGTGTGGAGAGGGAGGGTTGGAGACTGACTGGTCTGGGTCTTTCTGCTGCGAGTCAGAGATGTGATACAGATGTCTGAATGTCATTAGCCATGAGTTTAATAGTGGTGGTGGAGGAGGCGATAGCAGCGCACCGCACGTGCGCAACTCTCCGGTGAAAAATGATATCATATCCGTTACATAGGGGCCGTGGACAATTCTGATTTGATGGAGAGGGATGTGAAAGCACAGAGGAAAATCTGGAGAAATTTCTGAAACACTCGTTCGCTGCTGTTGTTACTGCGTGGTAGGGAATCTTCTGGAGGGTAGGCCTTAAAATCCCTGGTTTTGCCTGCTGTTGTCGACCAAGATTGAGGTCGAATCATTCGGATAGAGATGGCGCTCAGTACTCGGTGTTGGAGAGCTGATTCGGAGGCTCGAAGTTTTCGAATGACTCAGAGACGGATTGTGGTCGGGCAAGGCAGGGAGAGTTTTTCTTCCTTCTCCCGTCTGCGTGAGATGTGGGACATTTGAGAGACTTTGAACTTTTACTGTGGTCATGGACTTCTTCATCAAGTTACGGTATTGTGTTATGTAGTTTTGTCAGTTTTTTCAGTCTTGGTCTGTCCTGTGTTTTGTGATATCACACTGGAGGAAATATTGTATCATTTCTTAATGCATGCATTACTAAATGACAATAAAAGAGGACTGCGTGTCTTCATAATCTAAAACAAAACAAATTTGCACATTTTAAAGTGGGACATCTATGAGAAAAGAGTGACATCTTAGATCCTACGACTGTTCATTTGTTCATTATGTACCGTGTCATATGATGTAGGCGTTCATACTTTTTCCATGACCATGATTGTTTGTGGCAAATTTTTCTACAGAAATGGTTTGCCATTTCCTTCTTCTGGGCACTGTCTTTACAGGACATGTGACCCCAGTCATTATCAATACTCTTCAGAGATTGTCTGCTTGACATCAATGATCACATAAGCAGGACTTGTGATATGCAGCAGCTGCTCATGTGACCATCTCCCATGTCTTCACATGATCCTGATTTAGGGGGCTAAGCACCTAGCCCAAGGCTGACCTGAAAACTAGTGGAGGGAAGGAGAACCTTATAACTCCTTGGGTAGAGATGCATCCTAGGGGTAGACCAAGTAAAAGGTTAACTTCCTCTCAGGTTTTGCAGAAGTAGGACTTAACTGTCTTGTGAAGATCTGCGCTATTCATGACATTGGAAACACTAAAGAATTTAGTTCAAGTAGCATCACAATATAAACTGAACATTGCCTGAAATCACCTACATTGCCTGATTTACTTCTGGTGCATGTGTCACATGTAAGGACAGCTTGGAACAGTGTTTGTAAATTGTACAGCTCGCACTGTACCATTGTGAACAAGTGGATTTAGTGCTCAGGTCTGACATTACATTCCTTTCCTTTGTGCAGAGTGTTACATACCTCGTGGTCTTGACCATGATGTAATTAAGTATCTTGTGAGCATAATGTAATGGTCTTGTGATAGTGGGGTGATGTAATTTTCCCACCAGTATGAGGTCACATGCTGACATGTTCATACAGGTATATAAAAGTGGAACCCCTGTTGTTACGCAGTGGATTTGTTGTTTAATTCGTCAGTTATTCCGTTATACTGCGTATTCGTCTCATGACGCAGTTTCGTTTTAAAGTGGAGTTTTACTTTCTATTGTAAGGTAAAATTGTTCTGTCGGCAGTTTCATCAATCATTGCCAGTTTTTGTGTGTTGCACCTTTGATTTACTTTTACAGTTTAGTATTGGAGAGTGAAGACCTTACTAAATTATGGGACCCGAAGGATTGAGTAAAGTTGGTGCCGTTCGGCGGTTTTATAAAGGATCAAACTTATTGAATCTTCATTCAGGAATATTGGCCTGCATCTGAGATAAGTCCTGCAAGATCAGGAAGGTTTGTGCAGTGTTCACTTGCCAGGAAAAGGTCAGTTCCTTTAAGCCATTTTATTTCCTACATCATGATTCCTTTCTGCTGGGATCAGCAGTAACGTCACGTCTTCAAAGAAATCGGTTTTCAGGGATGTCTCTCCTTGCTGACTGTATAAATCACTTGGAATTTTGAATTTACCACTTTAAGAACTGTTCCAGAGTTGCCGTATAGCAGTTAACTTCTGGTTAAGTTAGTCGTTTGAATACTTTTTGCTATTGTTGAGTGGAGTTTAATAAATGTTTATGTTTGTTTATAAAACTTGACTCAATTATATATTCATTGTTGCTGGACACGTGACAAGAGAAACATTGCAGAGTGTGAAGAAAAATCTCCTGCCCATAACTGGAATCCTAACAAATTCCACTGTGCTTCAATTCTCAACTTTCTCTGTGCTGTGCCTTGAAGAAAATGAAAATTAAAGAAGATGAATACTTGAATTTCAGTAAGATATCTCATCCTCAAAGGAAGTCTATTAACTCATCAAGGCTAACACTGTTACTTCTGTATAGCTATCTTATTGGAGGTTAGCAACAATAGCTCTAAATTGGGCACCATGGAGAGCTGTAGGCAGCAGCAGAGTTGTACACTACTAACTTTGTAATGGCAAGGCATCACACATTCCTCACATTTCCAGTAAATCAAAGTGCAGGATCAACACTGGCTTAATGAAAACCATATAAGGACATGCACCAAATGCATCTATAAGTGAGGTAGTAACTTGGTTGTACACCACTATTATGCTAAACAGAGAATGCAGCAAAGCAACAGGTAAGCAATCCTGCAACATATAGTACAAGTCACTCCACTACCTTCAGTCAGAAGTGTTGAGTGCAGGGACAATCCACCCTCATGAAGTCCTCACCACCACAGAAAACAAGCTTCGGCCAATTCAGTTCATTCCCTGTAATATCAAGCATTGTCAAGAACACTGAAGACTGCAGATAACATCGCAACAGTGGTACACTCTAGAACTAGCCACACCCCTAGCCAAGCCATTCTAACACAGAACTGATCTGTTCTTCACTTGATAATGTGCAAAGCTGCCCAAGGATGTCCTATCCAGGAAAAGCAGGATGAATCTCATTTGATTAAATGAACACTACCTTTATCTTTACCTTTAGTAGGGTATGGGTAAATGTTGTTGATAATGTTATCAAGTGCCACTGGATACAACCTGCTGCTTGATAGGCAATGTTATCACCAACACTAAGCATGTACCTCCTTCATCACTAGCACTCCATAACTATCAGTAGTCACTGTGGTTACTGCTTAAATCTCCCATACCAGTGACTTCTATCTGTTTGGATGAAGGCTGCATGCATAGAAGAACACCACCACCAGAATATTTCCAAGAACCACATTAAATTATGAAAGTATATCACCATTACTTATAAAGCCAGGAGCTCCCTGTGCAATAATGTTATAGCAGTACCTCCATCAAAATGAATGCCGCAGTTCAAGAAGTTAAATTACCACCATCTTCTCAGGGACGATTAGAGATGTGCAATAAAATTCGTCCTTGGCAGCAATGCCCAGATCCCAAAAAGTGAATAAACCAAAGCCACAGCTTTATATTTAGCATCCTCATTTAATGACAAATCTTGGACTTCAATTTTAAATTCAGAGAAAATCTGGTCAAAAACTAAAATGAAAAGAACACATGTGTTTCGTTTTAAAAATCATTGCCAAATGTTTGATGGAGAATTATGAGAAAAACTGTAAGGCATAACTTAAAGTTTACTTGTGCAAAATGGTGTACAATGTGAACTACAAAACAGACAGAATGCATTCAGTCCAAATAAATCCTCATGAACTATCTACAAGGTATCACTTCATTTCCATAAGTTACTATTAACTCCGAGTTAATGAACTTAAGGTTATTAAGATCTACCTGTATGTCTTAGAAGACCTATTTTATCAGGTAAATGGATTTTGATAGGATTTTTCATCCAATGCATCAATATATTTAACATTCTTTTACTCCATTAATTCCAGAATCTTTTAAGTTTGTGTATGCTATTCCCTATGGAAAATTACTCCATGTACTTCCATTTTGATAGTGTAAGAGTGTATCACAAGATGCAGCAAATTCTCTTCAGCGTTGCTCTAGCTAAAATGATTGAACTTCATTAATGTTGTGGCTATTAGATTGCATATCTTCACATTTGTAGGCAGTACTAACTTGGAAACAGTAGGCCAGAATGCCTGACTTTCTGTCCACTTATTACATATTCACAGGTATACCTGACTGTGTAAAAATTTTCTGTAATTCAACTAATTTATAGGTCTAATGGGTGGCAGAGTCTCTACCAAAGAGCTGTGAGGCACTCCTTCCCTCTGCTAGCCTACAGGTCACCCTTGGGTGAGGTGTAACTCCTGTTTAACCCCCTGAACAGGGTCTTGTGAAGCCACGGAAACAGGTGGTGGATGGTCGTATTAGCAGCTGGTGCTTATCACAAGTCCTGGTTATGCGACCGCTGACACCAGGCAGACAGTCTCTAGAGTATTGATAATGGCTGGGGTCTCCTGTCTTGTAAAGACACGGCACAGAAGAATGCAATGGGAAACTACTTCCATTGAAAATTTTGCCGAGAACAATCGCGGTCAAAAACCATCATAGGACACAGGAAATGATGATGATGGGTCTAAACATGGGTTTCTATTATCAATAAATCTTCTGCTCCCTTCCTTTCCAATCATGTTGAAAGGTCTCAGTCTGAAATGTCGACTTTTTATTTCCTTCCATAGATGCTGCTTGACTTGCTGAGTTCCTCCAGCGTTTTGTGTTTGTTCCTTCAGTATCTTCAGTAAATTTTGTGTTTACAAATAGAATTACTTATAAACATGAGAAATTCTGCAGATGCCGGAAATCCAAAGCAACACACACAAAACGCTGGAGGAACTCAGCAGGCCAGGCATCAATGGAAATGAATAAACAGTTGATGTTTTGGGCTGAGACCCTTCTTCAGAACTGGAAAGGAAGGGGGAAGACACTAGAATAAAAAGGTGGGCAGTGGGGAAGGAGGCTAGCTGGATGGTGATAGGTGAAGCTAGGTGGGTGGGAAAGGTAAAGTGCTGGAGAAGAAGGAATCTGATAGGAGAGGAGATTGGTCATAGGAGAAAGGGAAAGAGGAAGGTAATAGGCAGGTGAGAAGAGAAGGCCACAGTGGAAGAGGGGGGGTGGGAGGGATTTTTTTTTAACCAGAAGGAGACATTTGATATTCATGCTATCAGGTTGGAGGCTACCCAGACGGAGTGTTGCTCCTCCACCCTGAGGGTAGCCTCATCTTGGCACAAGAGCAGGCCATGGACCGATATGTCAAAATGGGAATGCGAATTGGAATTAAAATATTTAGCCACTGGGAAGTTCTGCAATGGATGGAGTGGAGGTGCTTGACAAAGTGGTCCCCCAATTTACGACAGGTCTTACCAATGTAGAGGAGGTCACATTGGGAGCACTGCACACGATAGACGACTCCAGCAGATTCACAGGTGAAGTGTTGCCTCACCTGGAAGGACTGTTTAGGGCCCTTAATTGAGGTGAGGAGGAGGTTTTGCAAGAAATACTTATGTTTTGTCTTTAATAAGGCCATTACAGGCATATTTTAATGGGTTAATTTAGGCATTTTAAGAAGTTGTAAGACTAATAGTGAGGTCCATTACCACTGCTTGCTGTTATTGATCCACTGTTACTCAGATACTTGTTATTAACTCCAACATGATTTCAAAGCTTTTAACAATGGAAGTAAATTGTGGTGGTTCACTTTACTGATGTCTGCACAGCAATAATCCAGGTGAAGATGGATAAACAGGAGTCTGTGTTGATAATTGTTCTGAGCTCAGGCTTCCTTAATCAGCAATGCAGTGAGTTTGGGAGTAAAAGTATAGCTCCCTTCCCAGATCGTTGTGAATTGAGCCATGAATTACATTAAATTAAATGGAGATATTTTGAAAGAAGAATGAGGAGGGAAGAAAATTTGAGGGAGAGCTTCGCAGTGTTCTTGGTGTGCAGTGCGTGCTGGTCTCCAGCACAGGAGGAAAGAATGTAGAGGGTTCTGGTAGGAAAAAGTCAGAGCAGTGGTATGAATAGTCTAGATAATTAGCACATTGACCTTCTCTTGGCTTGTACTCCATTATTCAATGCTATGACTTGCAAGTACATTTCACCACCAAGTTAAGAAAGAATTACTTAAGCATCTTAAATTGCTTAAATGATGTGCTAAGATATAAATACATTGGTGCACACTGACGTACACGTGGCCTGCTCTAGCAAAACTTGAAGATGGCGATGAACTGTGTTATTTGAAATTTGTAGAAATCAAAGAAGCCGCTTGTTGTGCCTAATTGTGTGTGCGGATAGACAAAACTCTATAGAAGAGGAATGAAATAATACCTGCATCATAAAACATCCTTCAGTCCAAAGACATATCAAGCAGGCAAGGTGCTCTTGCAAGGTAATTTTTTTTTTGCAGAAGTGAGCCTGTGCACAAGCACATATAAAACATATTTGACTGTGGAGTTCTCTGGCTGTGGTTCTGAGACAATACCCCCCACCCCGCCCACCACCATCTTGCTGCAACTCAACTCAGTCTTCGTGGACACGGAGAAATGACAGGTCTTTGCATCTGCCTGCTCCACTGCTGGGGACTTGCTGGGGCATATTCCCTTGAACATTTGCCATACCTGCTGAAGGAGCATGTACCACTATTACGGGATTTCAGGCAACATGAGATTCATTTTAAAATGCAAACCTCTTCACCATAGCAAGTTTGCAGCCTAATGAAATGGTCAATTCATATGTGGATATCACAACCAGCAGGCAGATGGAACTTTTATTCTGCCAGACTCAACTAGGTTTAAACTTTGTTTCTGAGAAGTGGGTTTCCATTATGTCATTCTAACTACAAGCCACATTATATAATCCCTGTTCATTTAGATACATAATTATCTTCCAACCATTTCACAAAATTAGATTAAGCACACACTGATCAATGCTACTGCACCCCACCTTCAGTTTCATATGGTTCACCAGAAATATGTTGCAAATTCTTCCACTTTTTCGAGCAGCCGCTGTACAAGTCAAAGTGCCTGTTTGTATTTATCCTTCAGCGAGTAACTTAATGAGCCGGGTCCAGGGAACATTGTGTAGTTCACAGGGAGTCGTGGCCTTTAAACTGCCAGTCAAAATACTTGTAGAATTTAACATTCTTATTAATTGTTGTCAGCAGCAATATGACTGGAACAAGTAACAATGCACTGCTGCCATTTACATTCTGAAGTAAACCTGGACATCATTGATTCAATGACGTTCATTCTGTATGCAATTGCAATATTCATTGACAATATTGGTAAACACTGCTTGCAAATTAATACCAATCCTACACACTTAGGGAAATAACATACATTTTAATATTTCTTTCCTTAACAGTCCTAGCTTAAAGTTATCTATGCTAAGTATTCAATTTGTAATTTCTCTGCCTCAGCAGATAAACATCAACTGCCTTTGTCATTACAGTGCCTTAGTTGACTTTACATCTGCATAAAAAGCATTGCAGGAGGTTTTTGCAGTAACGATAAAAGGGGTAATTTTTGCCAGGGCTGAAATGTTAAATTTTCCTTCCAGCTATTTAGTATTTCTGACTAGTGCAGTTGGTATGCATGTTCAAAAATTGAAGCTGTATTGTTTTGAGGTAAACCTCTTGTTTATGAAACTGTCGAAGAAATTTTTCAACAGTCAAGAACTTACAGTGAGCAGTTTGATTTGAAACAGTGATCAGATCGTACGTTTTTTATTTCAAGGGGTTCAAGTTACAGGAAGCTGTCAAACAGAAACACCAGTCAGTTATTCAGATGCTGAACTCTCCGTATATTTGATTAGTATCATTAGGAACATGTGTGGTGACTGACATGTGGTTAGGTTCCTGCGAGCTGCATAAACTAGAATGCCCATCACCATGAGCACTAGTTCTGAACTGAAATAACGTGCACAATCTGTGTAATCTGCAACACCATTTTGCAAAAACATCTCAGTTACAAAGCAAGTGCAATATATTTGTATGCACTGTGTTGTGCAAGACCCTGAGAGAGGGGAAGAGCTTGAGAAAAGGGAGTTTCTTTCTCTTCTTGTGTCATCATTAGACTCATATATGTACCATTGCATGGCATAGAATAATTTGACCACAGGGATCTTCATAAGTGTCCTTAAATGGGTCCAATTACTTAATCCATTTGAAGTTATAAGAGTGGCAAAAGAAGAAAAATTGTTTTATATAATCTTCTGGATGAACTGGTTGAGACTGGGGAAATCCAAAACTGAAATTTAAAACTAGATGTCCTAACAAGCCAGCAATTTTGCTGAGGATACATTAAAACAAAAACACACATGTTCACGTGTTTGTTTCTGGTTTTTAATTTTGTGCTACAAAACCTACAATGGTTTTCTATTGCTAATCAACAACATGTGGGTTTGTATGGCAATTCTAATGTCTTAAAATACCTCAAGTTACTTAAGTGGAACATTGTGAGACACAAATTTGCTAACAAGCCACAGAAATGATCAAATTCTGGGCCACAGAAGTCAGTTTGAAAGAAAACCTTGAAGAAGGAAAGCAAAATAGAAGATCAGGGATTTGTAGAAATTGAAGCTAAGCAATTTGCAACTTGACCACTAATGAGGGGACAAATAAATGCGGGGATACAGAAGATTGGAGGAGCCATGAAATCCAGAAGCTTTATTGGGCAACGCAAACACGAGGAAATCTGCAGATGATGCTGGAAATTCAAGCAACAAACACAAAATGCTGGTGGAATGCAGCAGGCCAGGCAGCATCTATAGGAAGAGGTACAGTTGACGTTTGGGCCGAGACCCTTCGTCAGGACTAACTGAAAGAAGAGGTAGTAAGAGATTTGAAAGTGGGAGGGGGAGGGGGAGTTCCGAAATGATAGGAGAAGACAGGAGGGGGAGGGATGGAGCTAAGAGCTGGAAAGTTGATTGGCAAAAGTGATACAAGGCTGGAGAAGGGAGAGGATCATGGGATGGGAGGCCGAGGGAGAAAGAAAGGGGGAAGGGAGCATCAGAGGAAGATATAGAGAGGGCCAGAGGGAGAAAAAAGAGAGAGAAAGACAGGGGGAGGAGAGAAAAAAAAAAGAGAGAAATAAATAAATAAATAAATAAATAGGGGGTGGGGTAAGAAGTTGGCAGGGGCATTAATGGAAATTAGAGAAGTCAATGTTCATGCCATATCATGGCCTCCTCTATTGTCACACATTTTAATTCCACGTCCCATTCCCATTCTGATATGTCCATCCATGGCCTCCTCTACCATCAAGATGAAACCACACTCAAGTTGGAGGAACAACATCTTATATTCCATCTGGGTAGCCTCCAACCTGATGGCAACGTTTTTTTCTCTCTGCATTGCTTTATTGGGCAAGATGTGTTTGTGGAGATGAGAAAGAAGAGAGGCAATGGAAGTACTTTTAAACATTGATAAATATTGTAATGTTGACATGGTCTCAGATCTGGTCCCTGGAAGGGCAAGTAAAGACAGATATGATCAGTGAATTAAACTTAGAGTGAGATAAAGTGCAAAATTCAATGTTTGAATCTGTACTGATATTGTTGGAGGAAATGGTATAGTTTATAATTTTTGGGGAGGAATCATTGTTTTTATGGGATTCGTTATAGGTACTTTGGGAGAGTAAGCTGTTCCATTCTGAAATTGTGATATTGGGAAGCATGAAATATATTTCACACTCTTGCTGATGAATTATAAATGATTGATTTGAAAACCTTAACATAATTTTCTTATAATCTGTGCCATTCAACCAACAGGCACTAATAGGAGAAAGTAAACACTGAGGTTTTAGATTCCCATTACGCTGTGCTGTGTGAAGACCTTAATGTGATTATAGCTATAAAGAAACGGTGGTATTAGTAGCAAGAAGTAAATGGTCAGAAGTTCAGGTCATATCTATGGGGAGAAAATAATAGAATTCATGTTTCAGGTCAAAGGCCACTTATTGACTGTGGGGATGAGGAAACCCACATGACAGCAGAGCAGTTAGTCACAGTGCTCAGTTCCACCACTGTCTGTATATTCTCCCCACTTCCTCGGGGTGCTCCATGTTCCTCCCCAACTCCAAAGGTGTATGGGTTAGCAGGCTAAATGGTCACATGGGTGTAATCGAGAGGCATGGGCTAGTTGGGCTGGAAGGGCCTGTTATTGGGCTGTATCTCTAAATAAAAATCTGAATCAGGATCAGGTTTAATATCAGTGGCTTTGTTGGCTTAGTGGCAGCAGTACAATGCAAAACATAATAATAGAGAAAAAACTGTGACTTACAGCAGGTATATAAATAATAGTTAAATTAAACAAGTAATACAAAAAATAGATTAAAACATAGTGAGGCAGTGTTCATGGGTTCAATGTCCATACAGAAATTGCATGGCAGAGGGGACAAAGTTGTTCCTGAATTGTTGTGTGTGTACTTTCACACTTCTGTAGCTCCTTCCTGTTGGTAGCAATGAAAACAGGGCATGGCATGGACGTCGGGGACCCCTAATGATGGACACCGCCTTTTTGAGGCATCGCTCCTTGAAGACGTTGCAGATACTATAGAGGCTAATGCTGAAGAAGGAGCTAAGTATAGAACTCTCTGCAGCTTATTTCCATAGCCCCACACATCCCCTCATACCAAACAGTGATGCAGCCAGTTTGAATGCACTCCATGCTACATCTGTAGAAACTTTTGAGTGGTTTAGCTAACCTACCAAATCTCATCAAATTCCTGATGAAATGTAGCCACTGTCGTGCCTTCTTTGTAGCTGCATCAATATGTTGGATCCTGATAAGACCTTCAGAGATATTGACTCCCAGGAACTTGAATATGCTCACTCTTTCCACCTCTGGTCCCTCTATGAGGACTGGTGTGTGTTCCTTCCTCTTATCCTTTTTGAAGTCCACAATCAGTTCTTTAGTCTTTCTGACACTAAGTGCAAGGTTGCTGCTATGACACCTCTCAACTATCTTGCTCCTGTACTATATGTCCCATCATCACCATCTGAAATTCTGCCAACAATGGTTGTATCAGCAGCAGATTTATAGAAGGCATTTGAGCTGTACATTGCCACACAGTTATGTGTATGGAGCTAGTAGAGCTCTGGGCTAAACACACATCCCCAAGGTGAGCTAGTGTTGATTGTCAGTGAGGTGGAGATGTTGTCTTCAATTTGCAGACCGATCTTCGGGTTAGGAAGTTGAGGATCCAGTTGGGGGGGGAGGTGGGGGGTACAGAGTCACAGGTTCTGGAGCTTTTCGATCAGAACTGTAGGAATGATTATGTTAAGTGCTGAGCTGTAGTCAATAAACCGCATCCTGACATAGTTATTTGTATTGTCCAGCTGATCCAAGGTCAAGTAAAGAGCCAATGTTATCACATCCGCTGTTGGCCTATTGTGGCAATAGGCAAATTGCAGTGGGTCCAGGTCCTTGTTGAGACAGGAGTTAATTCCAGCCATAACCAATCTCTCAAAGCACTTCAGCATTGTAGACGTAAGCACTGCTGGACGATAGTCATGAGGCAGATCACTCTACTCTTCTTGAGCACTGGTATAATCATTGCCCTTTTGAAGCAGTTGGGAACTTCCGACTCTAGCAATGAGAGATTGAAAATGCCTTTGAACACCCCTGCTGATTGGTTGGCACAAGTTTTCAGAGTCCTACCAGGTATAGAATTTTAGGGCTTCTCGCCTTGCAAGGATTCACCCTCTTGAAAGACAGCCTGATGTTGGCCTCTGAAACAGAGATCACAGGGTCACTGAGTGCTGCAGGGATCGTCATAGCTGCAGTTATTTTCTCCCTTTCAAAGCGAGCATAAAAGGCATTGAGCTCATCTGGGCATGAAGTATCACAGCCATTCATGATGTTAGGCTTCACTTTCACTTTGTAGGAAGTAATGGCCTGCAAACCCCGCCAGAACTGATGTGCATCCAACCACATTCGGAGTTGTTCCTTAGCTCTTGAAATAGTGCTCCGCAAATAGTACCTTGTTTTCTTGTACAGACCTGGATCGCCAGACTTGAATGCCACGAATCTAGCCCTCAGCAGATCATGAACCTCTTGGTTCATCCACAGGTTTTGATTTGAGTAAGCTTTCATAGGGACACACTCATCCACACAGGTTTTAATGAAGTCCCTGACATTCAGGCTTGACAATGAATATAGTCCAGTTGACTGATTCAGAGCTGCCCTGTAAATGCCCCCTTATTTGTACCTTTCTGCAGTTTGCAGTCTCTGCCTATACTCTGAGAGAACTACAGCCAAGAGATGAGACTTTCCAAAGTGTGGCTGTGGGATAGCCTGGTTAGCGCTCTTAATGGTGGTGTAACAGTGGTTCCTCTAGTACTACAATTATTCTCTAAAAGTCTCTAATAATTATTCAGAGACTTTCTCAAGTTGGCCTTGTTAAAATCCACCACAAGGGTGGGGAAAGCATCAGGAATTGTGAGATGTTTGGGAGTGTGATGGATATACATGGCAGATTGTGGGAATAAATTAAGGAGGTTTTCCAGTCAATAGATTAAAGGGTGAAAGGTGATAGCACAAAGAAAGAAGTTCAAGGTGTTGCAAATTGCAGGGCCATGCAAAATGCCCAGAAGATCTAAGGAAAAGAGATAGAAAAAATGAGGCACAAGACATTGCAGATGCTGAAATCTGAAGTAGAAACTCTGGGTTGTGAACCAATATGTAACCATTTCCTCCCCCCATCACTGCGAAGATGCTGTGCAACCCACGGAGTATCTCTGGCAGGTCACTTGATGACCCACTATCACAGGTGGCTGACCAGCAGAAATGGCATATTCTGACTTTTACCAGAATGTGTAGAATTCAGTATTAGTCTGGAAGGCTGCAGCAGGCTCAGGTCAAACAGAAGGTGCTGTCCCTCAGTCTTGCATTGAGCCTCCTTATAATAATGGAGGAGACAGATAGGCCAGACTAGGAGTGGGAAGGAGAATTAAAGAGTCAGGTAACTGAATTGAACGCAGGTGCAACACAAGTGATCACTTGGTCTGTTTGGTTTCGCCACTGTGGAACAAGCCATATTGTTACAGCAAATGTATTACATTAGATTGGCTGAAGTGGACATGAATTGTTGCTTTACTTGGAAACATTTGTCTACATTTCACTTGTTGTTTGCACCTCTCCTCTCACCTCCTCTTCTATAGAGAGCAAGAACGGAGCTCCCTGGTTCTCACCTTCTACCCACCAACTTCCGCATTCTTCATAAATTTTGTCAGCTCCAATGTGGTTCCACCACCAAACACACTTGAGACGGGTAAACTGGGAGAACACAATCGAGTCCTTACAGGAGACCTTACAGGGTCTGAGGAAGAATAATTAAAGTAGGTGTGGGAGTCTTTGGGCCTGTATAAAATGTTTGTGTTTAGCCTAGCCTCTGAGATGGAAAGGAAGAGATCTGGAAAGTGAAGAATCAGAGGTGGGCCACGTGAAAGTGAGAGCAGGTCAAAATTGGTGGCATAAGTCATGTCTTTTGTGAGTTCTGTTTGTGTACAGGAAGTGGAACCAAAGTAGCCACCAATGTAACAAAAAACAAGCTGAGACAGTAGACTTTGATGTGGCGGGGTGGGGGGGGGGGTCCACAAAGACTAACTCACATATCCCACTGGATGAGTTGAAGAAGAGATGGGGGAAAGAGTTCAGCCAGGTGTACAGCATGTGGAGGCAACAAGTTAAACCTCTGTCCAAGAAGAGGCCGCGGTGCCCTAAGACCGTCCTGATGTGAGATGAGGTGTAAAAAGGCTGAATATAGAAATGAACCCTGGAACAAGGAAATGGAAACTAGTGAATTAGCAGACCATATCAGAGGTATCCTGGATGAAATTGGGTTGCAACAGAACCAGGCGAGAAAGGATGAAAGGATGGGTTCAAGATGGGAAGAAATAACTGCAGTGGGGTAAGAGCAGGCTGAAACAATGGAGAGTCCAGCTTGTGCAGGAGATAGAAATGGACTTTGCAAAGGATGGAGAGAAGATTTCAGCTACAAGGTGGTCCATGACTTTGCGTTCACTGGGGTGGGGGGTGTCATGCTTCAGACGGAGATATGAAGATATGGCTGAGAGCTGACCTTTGGCTTCTGTGAGCATGGTCAGTCTGATAAACTACAATTGCACCACATTTGCCTGTAGATTTGACAAGTTGGTTTCAGGGCTGCTTTTGAGTGAGTGAAACGCTGTAAGTTCAGAAGGGAATAGGGTTAGAGTGAGAGAGGGGCATGGAAAAATAGGGTGGTCAGTTAGCTAGGAGTAGATCTTGAAAGGATAAGAAGACAAGATGGGAAAGTGCAGGTAGATTAAGGTTTCTGGGGTCACTATTCCAATTGTGCAGTAAAAATGCCATCCAAATTTGTGCTATCCTGTTCTATATTCTATGCTCTAGGTTCTAAATGTTATGGCTGCCAATAAGTTATATTTTCTGTCACTGTATTTTGGACAACATGGAGGGATGATCATTAAATTGTTCATTCATGGAGCTATAATATTATTGCCTTCTAGATGCCATGAAAATAATAAATTCTTAGGAAGGTTCAATCGTTAGGCATTAACATCAAAGTAGTAAAATGGATTCAGCAGTGGCTGGATGGGAGACGCTAGAGAGTAGTGGTGGATAACTGTGTGTCAGATTGGAGGACGGTGTGTAGCGGTGTGCCTCAGGGATCTGTACTGGGTCCAGTGTTGTTTGTCATATATGTTAATGATCTGGATGATGGGGTGGTAAATTGGATTAGTAAGTATGCAGATGATACTAAGATAGGTGGCGTTGTGGATAATGAAGTAGGTTTTCAAAGCTTGCAGAGAGATTTAGGCCAGTTAGAAGATTGGGCTGAAAGATGGCAGATGGAGTTTAATGCTGAAAAATGTGAGGTGCTACATTTTGGTAGGACTAATCAAAATAGGACATACATGATAAATAGTAGGGCATTGAAGAATGCTGTAGAATAGAGGGATCTAGGAATAATGGTGTATAGTCCTTTGAAGGTGGAATCTCATGTGAATACGGTGGTGAAGAAAGCTTTTGGTATGCTGGCCTTTATAAATCAGAGCATTGAGTATAGGAATTGGGATGTAATGTTGAAATTGTATAAGGCATTGGTAAGCCAAATTTGGAGTATTGTGTGCAGTTCTGGTCACCGAATTATAGGAAAGATGTCAATAAAATTGAGAGAGTACAGAGGAGGTTTACTAAGATGTTGCCTGGGTTTCATCTCCTAAGTTACAGAGAAAGGTTGAACAAGTTAGGTCTTTATTCTTTGGAGCGTAAAAGGTTGAGAGGGGACTTGATAGAGGTGTTTAAAATTATGAGGGGGATTGATAGAGTTGACGTGGATAGGCTTTTTCCATTGAGAATGGGGGAGATTCAAACAAGAGGACATGAGTTGAGAATTAAAGGGCAAAAGTTTAGGGGTAACATGAGGGGGAACTTCTTTACTCAGAGAGTGGTGGCTGTGTGGAATGAGCTTCCAGCAGAAGTGGTTGGCAGGTTCGAGTTGTCGTTTAAAGTTAAATTGGATAGATATATGGACAGGAAGGGAATGGAGGGTTATGGACCGAGTGCAGGTTGGTGGGACTAGGTGAGAGGAAGAGTTCGGCACGGACTAGAAGGGCCGAGATGGCCTGTTTCCGTGCTCTAATTGTTATATGTTATTGTTATATGGTTAAAAACATAGTTTGTCTGCCTACAAGTCATCGACATTAGTTTAAACATGATCAATTTTGATTAGTCTATTATGTAACATATTTGCCTTATAAAATTTCAAGCTGTGACCAGTGTTTCAAACGACAAGAGTTCACTCAAATATAGAATAACACAATGAAATGCTGAGCAGACAGGAGAGCTTTTAAAATTCAGGGGTTCCTTTACTTCTTTATGCAATGGACCAATATCATTAAGCAAGGGACTGTAGATCCCAGGTGGAAACCCTGAAAAGCTGAAGGCAAATGTCAGATCTTCTAAAATACTTGCACTTTGTGATCAACTATTGATGTTCTAACAAAATCACTTACCTTTCATCCCTTACACTTGTTTAGTGTAGACATTTAATAAAAATTTAGATTACACATTTGGGAGTTATACACAAGAAACAAATCAGGAGCAGTGCAAATGCAAATGCACTTGGGGTGATTTTACAACTATCATGCTCTGAGCACAGTAGTGCTGTGTGCCTAACATCAGATAATGAGTGGGGTTTGTCATGTTACAAACAGTTTCCAAATCTCCTGCAGCAAAAACTAAATAAAATCATGTGTAAAGGAAGTAAATACATTGGATCATCAGAATTTAAACAGCCCATATGAAGGGAGTGCACATATGTAGTTTAGGCAGCAATTTATCAGGTACTATGAGGAGACAGCAACCATGTATGAAACAGAAGCTTGAACAGAAAGGATTTAGTTTCCTGATGAAATATCACACTGACGGAGGCAGCAATCTTCTTTAACCTACAGCTGTACTGGTTGCTGAGGAGAATGGGGTCTGCGAATAATAGTAACTTGATTATTTTCCATATATTAAATGGAATACCGTCATATAATATCGTTGTTTTTATTTGTATCATTGCCCTTCGGAAGCTATTGGAACATATTCATATCTTGGATTGCTGTTGATTACAAAAAAGGGGTTTAATAGCTGCAAAGTCAATCAATGCCCTGTCTTACAATTAGTGCAGAGGATGTTGACTGTTACACAGCAAAATGTTTCTGAAACTTGGTGCCTGTGATCTCTGCCCATTCTGTTATAAAGCCCACTCAATAAAACGCAAGTAATAATGGGCAGAGAAAATGGGCTCACAAACTCATACTTAAGAAAAGAAGAAATCTTGCCTTGTGCAGATGAGGCTGAAGCTCTAACAATGCATAAAATGTAGTTGCTCAAAACTAGACCATATCTGATGGGGAAGAGTTGCAGAGCCAAAACATTTTACACGTGACAAATGGGAGAGCCTGCATCTAAGGAAGTAGTGGCTCTCTAGGGAAACAATCACTGAACTACACAAAATGGTTGCAGATGATTTAGTAGTCTTACGTGACTCAAACAGCCCTGCCTGCGGCTGTGAAGTTCACAGCCTCCATGAATTATTTAACCAAGGCCTATGCCAATCACCTGATTGGTAGCTAACCATTTTTAGGCAGAGTAAAATATAGCCAAGAAGACAGGTATTTTAGTGATCCGTTTCACAAAGGTGTTGAGAAGCAGTGACAGAGCCAGCAGTAATGTGTTCATAGACAACGGGTAAAAGTTCATTCTCAACCCAATGCTTCACACCACTCAGGATCAATTTGTATGTGGTGCTGAAAGGTCTTGTATATGACTAACCCACATCTTGATTTTGATTCATCCATGCAGATTTCAAAAATAGTTCTTTTAATTTCAACTCATTTATAGGACATGGGTTCCATTCAGCCAGCGTTTCTTGCCAGTTCTGAATTTCCTTGAGCTGTCTCCAAATCAGTGGCACAGAAAGGAGTCAACCACATTGCTGTGAGCCTGAACTTGTCAATATTTCCCATATTAAATGTGACATTCCCTATCTTAGGGCAAAATAAGCTGCCACATACACAGTCAGCTTTCCTCGCAATTTTCTCAATACACACTGCTACCTGCAAAGTTCCAATACCATGTGATGAAAAGCCCAGTAGGCAGGATTTTGGACACACCCTGCCCCTTATTGTTAAAATTTAATGCTGTCAACCAAATATAGGTCTGGAGTCACATATAACCCAGACTTTACCAAGGCAACAGATTACCCTATTAAAGGTAGTGAACTAAATGAGCTTTATGACAATCTGGTAATTTTATGGTCACCACTACCAATTCTATTTTGTTTTGAATTCCAGGCCAGCTTAACATCCCTCGTTGTCATGGTGGAATTGACCTCATCTTCAGCTCGTTGGTCCAGGTGTCTAGGTTGCTTCTTCATAGCCTTCAAGTTTTGTCGGTGGTTCTAGCTGGAAAATTCAGTCAGTTGGTTCGTGTTATTTTCTTATGCATGACATAGTGGATTTAAAATTGTTTACTTGTTTATGTGGCATGAACAGCATTCCTGCACACAAACAGCGCACATTTGGAGGATGTTTTGTGGACCCTGTACAGGTGACATGCTAACACTTGAGCATCACAAGCTGTGCAGAACACTACTACAAAGTCGCAAAATGCCTAGTGCATGTGTTTTGAAGAAACAAATGGGGCTTGATTACGAAAATTGGTCTCCACAAGAACATGAAGGTCTGCCTGTGGTCCAGAGCTCATACTGCTAATTCATATGACACCTTGCACATTATATACAGAAGGAAATCACTTCTCCTGGGCTTCTCAAGGATTGCCCAAGGAATACCATTATCACAAATCATCAACACACACAAGAATAGGCTTTGCTAACTTTTCCTACAGGGAATTGAAGAGCATCACTTGAACACTTGCAATTTATATATTACTTCACCTTCAATTGCCCTGTTGAAGTTTCATAGAAACATAGAAACATAGAAAATAGGTGCAGGAGTAGGCCATTCGGCCCTTCGAGCCTGCACCGCCATTTATTATGATCATGGCTGATCATCCAACTCAGAACCCCGCCCCAGCCTTCCCTCCATACCCCCTGATCCCCTTAGCCACAAGGGCCATATCTTACTCCCTCTTAAATATAGCCAATGAACTGGCCTCAACTGTTTCCTGTGGCAGAGAATTCCACAGATTCACCACTCTCTGTGTGAAGAGGTTTTTCCTAATCTCGGTCCTAAAAGGCTTCCCCTCTATCCTCAAACTGTGGCCCCTCGTTCTGGACTTCCCCAACATCGGGAACAATCTTCCTGCATCTAGCCTGTCCAATCCCTTTAGGATCTTATACGTTTCAATCAGATTCCCCCTCAATCTTCTAAATTCCAACGAGTACAAGCCCAGTTCATCCAGTCTTTCTTCATATGAAAGTCCTGCCATCCCAGGAATCAATCTGGTGAACCTTCTTTGTACTCCCTCTATGGCAAGGATGTCTTTCCTCAGATTAGGGGACCAAAACTGCACACAATACTCCAGGTGTGGTCTCACCAAGGCCTTGTACAACTGCAGTAGTACCTCCCTGCTCCTGTACTCGAATCCTCTCGCTATAAATGCCAGCATACCATTCGCCCTTTTCACCGCCTGCTGTACCTGCATGCCCACTTTCAATGACTGGTGTATAGTGACACCCAGGTCTCGTTGCACCTCCCCTTTTCCTAATCGGCCACCATTCAGATAATAATCTGTTTTCCTATTTTTGCCACCAAAGTGGATAACTTCACATTTATCCACATTAAATTGCATCTGCCATGAACTTGCCCACTCAACCAACCTATCCAAGTCACCCTGCATCCTCTTAGCATCCTCCTCACAGCTAACACTGCCACCCAGCTTCGTGTCATCCGCAAACTTGGAGATGCTGCATTTAATTCCCTCATCCAAGTCATTAATATATATTGTAAACAACTGGGGTCCCAGCACTGAGCCTTGTGGTACCCCACTAGTCACCGCCTGCCATTCTGAAAAGGTCCCGTTTATTCCCACTCTTTGCTTCCTGTCTGCTAACCAATTCTTCACCCACACCAATACCTTACCCCCAATACCGTGTGCTTTAAGTTTGCACACTAATCTCCTGTGTGGGACCTTGTCAAAAGCCTTTAGAAAATCCAAATATACCACATCCACTGGTTCTCCCCTATCCACTCTACTAGTTACATCCTCAAAAAATTCTATGAGATTCGTCAGACATGATTTTCCTTTCACAAATCCATGCTGACTTTGTCCGATCATTTCACTGCTTTCCAAATGTGCTGTTATCACATCCTTGATAACTGACTCCAGCAGTTTTCCCACCACTGACGTTAGGCTAACCGGTCTATAATTCCCCGGTTTCTCTCTCCCTCCTTTTTTAAAAAGTGGAGTTACATTAGCCACTCTCCAATCCTCAGGAACTAGTCCAGAATCTAACGAGTTTTGAAAAATTATCACTAATGCATCCACTATTTCTTGGGCTACTTCCTTAAGCACTCTAGGATGCAGACCATCTGGCCCTGGGGATTTATCTGCCTTCAATCCCTTCAATTTACCTAACACCACTTCCCTACTAACATGTATTTCGCTCAGTTCCTCCATCTCACTGGACCCTCTGTCCCCTACTATTTCAAATGCCTGCTGCTCAGAAATGACCCTCAATGTATGCAGTAGCAAGCAAACTTTTAAGAAATTCTTAAAGTCCTTTCTCAGTAATGTTCTTGGAATCCTGGGAAAAACTTACAGTGAAAAGTCTGCCAGATGCACTTGCCATCTGATATGCTTTTCTGTTAATAATTCTTTTAATAAAGATGTTATTGAGCTCTCGTTTGTCAGAAATGTGTATAATAACTTTCAAAAGAGAATGTTGTTGTTTAGAAAAGGAACCTATAACCCTACTCCTTCAAACTTCTCATCCTAACTTCTTTTTTAAAGCATCCACCGGTGTACATGTCATTGTGTGAGTAAAAGAAAGCAATTTGATTCTAATTTCCTGAAGTGAGTGCATAGCAGTGGGCTTTGCTCTATATAAATCTAAGGCTGATGCTGTGAATTAAAGCATTATACGACAGAATCCTCAGAGCACTGTATTTTCCACAGTAGTTTTGAATCCTACAAGATTGCCCTCGACTGCACAAAACTGCTGTGCCACAACAGTGGCTTTTGGGACTGAAACTGGTGGAGGACACCATTGAAACAAAACTTGAGGTAAAGAATTTTAACAAAGGCGAAGGTCTCGCTCTAAGTAAGAACTGGAATTTGATTGTAAACAAGTTGGGGTAGCAGAAACCTGATTGGATGGGTACCAACCAATCAGGAGGGATAGATAAATACCACTGGACTAGACGTACCCAGGCATCATCCCTGAAGAAGATAGCAGAGTTTGTCATTGAAACATCGGTTATAATCGATACCTGTACCCGGCTTGAAGCCTTTATTCGTAGACTAAGCTATGTTGACAGACTGGAGATTTATTTTCTAACCAGGATGGTGTGCAATTTGGAGGTGAACCTGCAGGTAGCCATGTTTCCATTTGCTCGCTGCTCTTATTAAAGCTGTCAGCTTTGGGAGGTGCTGTAGAAGGAGCTGCGATAATAATCATAGGGTCACAGGGACATACAGCAAAGAAGCAGAACCTTTTTGCCTGTAGAGTCCATTCTGACAATCAACCACTCAGTTACACCAACCCAATATGAAACCCAGCTTTAATCTCCCCATATTCTCATCACCTTTCCCCAGAATCTCTCACTCACCTGCATGATTAGTTGTCCATCGTATCTGACGGTGACAGCTGGATTTGCTCAGTTCTTCTGTTGTATTTAGCTTACGTGAACTGCATGAAGAGACCTGAGTGGGAGAGTTTTTAAAGAGAAAGCACCATTGCACTGAGGCAGTTCCACCCTCTCCACCGGGTTCAGTGGTACAAATAGTTGTCACAACAAGGGACTGCCTTGGTGGCAGTCGATAACCATGACTTCTTCTGTTCCTTGTCATGGCCTTTGGTCTCACCGTAGTGTTGCAGAGTCCTCTTCCTGGCCACTGCTTATCTCATCTGCCCAGTGTGCCAGGGCTGACTTTGCATGCTAGGACAGGCACTTCACTGGGATATGAGGTCCACCAGCTACTCCCACCTGGTTTAGCCTGCCTGTCAAAGCGGTGTGCTGGGGTGTGGCTGCTGTCGCATACAGACAGCTACTTGGAGCCTCCGGTGAGAGCTGAGGATCTGGTGGGGACGGAAGGTGAGTAAATTGCCCCAGAATGAACACAAGAAGTCCCTCACCAGAGATGCTACTCTTCCCCAAAATCCCCATACACTCCAAATACTCTCCGGCAGATGAGTGGCCATTTATACTACTACCATGTCGACTCAGGCCTAGGGGTCCAGCGTCAGGCACGATGATGGACTCTCCACTTCTCCCTCTCCCTCATCAGTGTTGTCAGTTCATCTACATTAGCCGCGCTGCTGTCTTTTAGGAGCGTGTTGACCATAGTCTTGGGAGGGCGCCCAGGGTTCATCCTCCCGTGCTTGGGCTCCCATATGATGACTAGGCTGGCAGGTAGCTCGGGGTGGCGTAGACAGTGCCCTGCTAGTTGCAGTCTTCTCACCTCGTTTTTAGTGGACAGCATCGGTAGGTTGTTATAGAGCTCGACGTTCGTCATGTGCTGTTTTGTCATGTTTGTCATATTCATCATGGCCATTTATAGTAGCCAATTGACATACCAAACTGCACGTACTTGGGACGTGTGAGAAAACTGGAGCGTCTGGTTGAAACCCTGCAGTGACAGGGAAATTTGCAAGCTCCACACAAAGAGCAACCAGTGTCAGGATTGAACTTGGGTTTCTGGCACTGTGAGGCAGCATGTCTGCTACCTCCACCACTGTACTGTCCATCAGTAAGTAACTGTGGTGAGTTCTGTAAATGATGAACACTGCGGCCAGTATACACCTGGTGTGAAGGGAACGTACAGCAGATCCCAAACCGAGGTCCGTGGACTCCTTGGTTAATGGTAGGAACCCACGACATAAGAAAAGGTTAGGAACCATTTTCTCTAAGAGTTCTCCAATAAGCTGTTAGATTGACAGTCCTCCAGTGTTGGATTGACAGTCCCCAGTCCTTCAGCTAAATGTAAGCTCAGTGAGGATTTACAAAGGATAGCTAGCTTTAAAATTATTGATTTCTTTACTTCTGTTATGTATTTAGAAGAGCAAAATTCAACATTGGTCCATATAAAGAAGCACCGTGGTAAGAAAGCGCATCTTAGAGGAAGCAGAAAGGCAAGAAAAGATTTGGGGAAGGATTCTCTGGCCTTGGGCCTGGTCAGCTGAAGGATGCCCTCCAGCACAGGAGTGACGAAAATTGATGATTAACAGAAACCGAACTGGTGGAGGGCAGTGGACAAAGGAGTAGGTGATGTGTGGGAGACATGAATTGATACTAATGAGACCTGCAATTGTACAGCTTGTTCTGTTCACCTCATGAGGTGACAACTCCTGGTTCAATTAGAGTGTTCTCCAGAGTTAGTTTGCTTCTTTACAGTTCAAATAAAAGTACAGTTATTATCAGAGTGTGTATGCATTATACAACCTTGAGATTCGTCTCCTTACCGGCAGCCACAAATCAAAGAAACCCCAAAAGAACCTGTTAAAAAAAGACTATTAAACATCCAATGTGCAGAGAAAAAAAAACAAATTATGCAAACAATAAAAGTAAGCAAATAGCATTCAGAACTGAATGCTTCTTGTAACTTGCAACATTAAAAAAAATAAAATTCTGCAGCAGTCAACTACAATTGAATTGGACATCATAGGAGAGTGAAATTCTGAAAACAAGCTTCCAATAAAAATCTGAAGAAATAGCTCATATTATAGTCAAAGTCTTGCTAACCGTCTCTGCAAAGCAGCCAATAAAACTTTTACATCCTAAAGCTGATATCATATCATCAACATATTCGCCTTTAAATAGCCCTATTGTGCCTCATTTTTCTTCAATGGTATGTCAATAATATAAAGGAAAGACATTTGTTCTTGACCCATTCCAAGTATTTCCTAAAGAATATCACTTCAGTCTGGACTCTATTGTTTCTGTTATTCATTTGGTTTCACCTTTAGCTTTAACATAACATTCAATAGTTCTCTGGTGTATGTGCATGCAGACATAGAGCTGTGGAAATGTTTTCCATATTTTCCCATAAAGCAGATCATCAGTTATGGTGCCTGCTGTTACTTTCCTATTTGTATTTTAAATGGATTTTTGGGAGGTTTTGTCACCATAAAACTTACAAAATAAATAAGGACCATTTGTCAAATTCCCACCTATTGATTGAATTGCTGATATTTCAGATCTCAGGAATCCTGCATGTCAATAATTGGTGGCAATTCAATGAAGCAACATACTTCCATCATTACTCACAATTTTATGAAAGGGGCTGTTTAGCTACATGGTAAGAGAGTAATAGAAATCCAAGTTACTTCGGGATGCTATTCATAAATTAAAAATATGTTTAGCAGATTTTGTTTTCATTTTTTACCACCGAAGAATATTATTAATAGTTTCCCTGACAGATCCTAATCCATATTTTGCCTTCTGCAATTTAAAAGAACTCTCTCTGAATTTGCCTTTGGGAATAACCTGATGTTCACTTTTTAAACTTCCATTAAGGTGGCCGTATGCTCGAACACAGCGGCCTCTATGGGGCCAGCCAAAGGTGTTATTGTCTTTTTTAAACATCATTTTTTTCAGATCACAAGACACTGGACATGAAGAACTTCAGGTACTACAGGTATATCCAATCAGTATGTTGCTCATTATTGGAGGAGCTGGACAGTGAGGCTGCTTGCAACAAAAAGCCGACAGAGTCAGTGAGCGAAGGTGGTGTGCGGTCTAACAGCGAGTGATTGTCTTGGGTGTTTTTCTCATGATTACAAAACCCTGTTCAGCATTGGCAATGCAGAATACTGCAAGTCCAAATCACTGGTTTATTGGCGAGACCAGTGGCAGGGGATCTGTGTGGTCTTGGTTGTAGCGCAGACTAGACCTCATGGCATAGCCACCCAGGAGAGGTGATACTGGAGGCGGTGTGGTCCATGTTGAATTGTGGGCTGGACCCTCCTGTTAGTACTGCCCCCCAGTGTTCACTCGATGAAAGACAAGCTGGATGGCATTCATCTGCGGATTGCTGCGGGCGACATCCATGGACTAAAGGGCTTGGCTATATTATATATATTTTTGTGTGACTGTATGTTTACTGCTATCTTATATGTGCCTTGTGCTGTGTATGGCTATTGGTACTGTGTTTTACACCTTGGTCCTGGGGGAAGACTTTTGTTTTACTGCATTCATGGGTATCCACGTATGGTTGAATGACAATTAAAGTTGAACTTGAACTTGAACGAAGTAGAACTGCACCAGAAGGAGTCCAGAGAGGTCAGGCACCATGAAGTAGCCATTTGTTCCGATCTTTCGGCCAGGTTATCTCGGCTGAGGTACTTCTAATCCTGAACCATTCAGGAGCACTGCTTGCAAGAGCTACGCATTAAAAGAAACCATTAGTGACTTATGACCTGCAATTCAGCCATCACTGCAGAGCTCAGTCAGTGTCTCTGATGGTTACACGGCCCTGTGGGTTCAAATGGCGGGTTGTCTCTGGGGAAAACAAAGAGCTGTGTACAAACGCACAAAGCAGATTACATACACAATGTTTGTTAGGGTTCATGAGTTCATTCACTTCTCCAGACAGTGGGACCACAGGAATTGGCAGAATGGCAGCATTCAACAAGGATCAAGGAACCTGAGAGCAATTCGCTGTGTGCCCAAGCTCAGTCTCATCGAGCATGTCAATTGGATTCTGTCTTCTCCATGCTCAGTTAGTCTGTTTCTGGGGTTTAATGATGAAAGTGAGACCCCAAACTCTGTGTAGTCATATCAATATATAAGAACACAAGGGAAGAGGAGCCAAAGTAAGCCATTTGGCCCTCAAGTTAGCCCTTCCATTCAATATGGTCATGGCTACTCTGCCTCAAGACTTACCTCCTCCTCTCTGACAGTATCCCTGACCTCTCAAAAATCTACTTCCACTTTCAATATCACTGCATTCCCTTCACAATTCCAAAGGTTTACCACCGTCAGTCAGACTCAATCTTATATGCCTTAGCTTTAAATGATTGCCCCAATCATGTAATTATGTCTCCCCCACCCCCCTTGTTAAATATTTTTTCTATGAGTGGAAACATCATGAATCAATGCTGTCATGTCTACAAAAGGAATTAAAGGATTCAATAAAATTACCTGTCATATTTCTAAACTCCATAGTGTACAGAAGTAAATTTGCCGCATGTGATAGTATAACACTATTATCCAGAAACTAGTTCAGTAAATATTATTATTTTAGCTCAGAAATACAGGCTGGTAACGGGCTGTTTGGAGCCATCGAGCCGATTACACCCATGTGATCAATTAACCTAATGACCTGTCCATGTTTGGAAGGTGAGAGGAAACGGGAGCACTCAGGAAAAAGCCGCATGGTGACGGGGAGAACATAAAACTCCTCACAGACAGTGGCAGAATTGAACCTGTGTTGCTGGTGCAGTAACAGCATTGTGCTAACCGCTACACTAATGCGTTGACCTCGACAGAATATTTTTAAATTGCAGAATTTCCTAACAATATGGGGGCTAAGGTCTGCTGAATACTCCAGGAGTAGCCTCACCAGCACCCTGTAAAATTGTAAAGTTCTTCCCTATTTCTAATCTGCAGCTCTTTTACAATAAAGGCCAAGATACTACTTGCTGTACCTGGCTGGCAACTGATTGTGATTTGTGCACAAGAAGTCCCAGATCCCTTGGTGTTTCCCTCATCTGCACTCTTACCCCATTAGATACAAGTCCTTCCCAGATTACAGCAGGGTTCCTGTGAAGAGTTTCTAACCCAGACAATTCATGATTTGGAAGTACATCTGAAACTGACAGTCCAGGCGGCAGAAGATACCTGCAATCATGAAGCAGCCAGCGGATCCATCCTGTTGCTCTGCCAAACACTTACCAGTAAGCAGCGGCCGTACATATGTAAGGCATTTGGATTGAGGAAGGACCTGTAATAGTCTTCCTTTTAATTCACAAAGACGAGAAATTCCGCGTAGATGCTACCTGACTTATACTGCCTTTTGATTCCATTCACTGAAGTGCAAAACTTCACACTTGCTCACTTTAAACTCTGTTTGCTAAATTTTCATCCTCTCACTCAAACATTTACATCCAGTTACAGAGTTTTAACATTTCAATGCAACATAGCCTCGGAGGATGCCTTGAAACTCGCCCCCTCCAGGTCAGTGATATAAATCGTAAATAATTAAGGGTTAAGAACAGACTCTTGGAGCACTCCACCAGTTGCTTGCTTGCTCGTTTACCTTCTTTTAATAATATAATTTTATTTAATTCAGTTTATTGTAGTAGCATTCTTTTGGCCACTGGCTTGGTGAATCCTGGGAGACCAGATTTACAGGTAAATTTCCATAATGAGGCCAGATCCACTAAATTCAGCACAGCCAGAATTCACCTTCTCTGTGCTTAGCAGCACATAAAGTGGTGATTCACTTGCATCCAACAGGTCATACTCTGGATATTTCAGCGACAAAGTTTTCCATATTTTCATGGAGAGGGCAGGGTTGATTGACACCTCTCTTCCATCAATGATTCTATCCTGAGCTGAATTCAATGCTCACTGAATAACAATGAAATTGAGAGATTTTCTAGTGATCAGGTGATCTGCACCATTACCTCACCACTTAAATGTGGAAAAGTCAAAATTATACACAACGATTTACAGCCCCCACTACTCTGCAGACCATATTCATGTTTTTATCAGCAATTAAGAATAACCATTTTCTATCATCACTGTAGGCTACTTCAGGCAGGATCAGTTATTCAGTAAACGCGTCTCACTGAGGACTAATCAATATTATTGCACTGAATCCTGCAAATACTGATTTAAAATTTCCTGTCATTTTAGGTAATCTGACATGCCATGGAGTCATGGAACACTGCAGCACAAAATAGGCTCTTTGGCACATCTAATCCAAGCTGAACCATTAATTTGCCCTCCCATCGGCCTGCACCCAGAGCATAGCCCTCCACATCGCACCCAACCATGTACCGATCGAAATTTCCCTTCAGTGTTGAAATCGAAACTGCATCCCTGACTCGCACTGACAGGTCTTCCCACAGCCTCACACCCACACCCAGTGAGTGAAGAAGTTCCTCCTCATATTCCCCTTATAGAGTTTATCTTTCACTCGTAATCCATGACCTACAGATGTAAGTGCTTGTATTTACCCCACCTATACCCCTCATAATTTTGTATACCCCTGTCAAATCTCCCCTCAATCTTTTATGTTCTAGGGAATAAAATCCTAACCTTTTCAACTTTTCCCTATAACTCTGGTCCCGTGGGCAACACTCTTGTAAATTTTTTCCGTGTATCAACAGTTGTTCAATTGTTCTTTCCACCTCATTAAAATGGGATTAATTTACCTAATTATATTTGCCCCTTTAATCAGACTCCCCACCACCACATGAACCTACTGGGATTTTACTGTCCACCTCAAACTGTAAGCATGCTATTTGACCATGAGTGATGGGCCATTATAACCGTGTCAAATGCAGCAGAAGAAAGCAGCAATTGGATTTGGATTAAAAGGAAAGACAACAACTGGGCTGCAAGATGAAGACAGGAGGGTATGGAATGGAGAGGAGTGTATCTGGATGCCAGGTAGCACCGTTGAGCCATCTGGAGACGTCATGGGCTTATCAACGAAACATCAAGAAGGAGGGTACCCATCTGATGACCCCGATGACCCACCCTTCTTGTCACCACTCCAAGCCAACATCAAGATTGCTGACTTACCATAGGGATTGAAACATCAAGTCCTAGCAGCTCTACTATTCAGAATTTTAGAACTTAAATCGTGCCTTGTGAGGTTTATAACAAAATTATCAGTGAGTGCGTACAAATGTTTTCACACAAAATTAGCACTTATTTTATAAACCCTTTGTGAATGTATCAGTATGGGAAATTGCAAAATGACTGCTCTATTGGGACCAAAAGTATCTTATATAATGATACGTCATAAGCCGATTTTAATTTGCTATTTGTAAGTTTATGATCTTTTTAAAATCTATTCTCACACATTTTGTTATTGCATCTCTAATTCCTGCAAAATAAATCAAAAATATAGCATTCATTAAAAGCATTCCATGAGATTTAAAAGAAATCGTGTAGCACACCATTTATCATGTAATTCAGAGAATAATTTATTTGCCTCTTGTGTGCCTTATATGTTTTTCCATAAAAATACAGCCTCATCTCTTGAAATGTATTTCTTCTGACATTAAATTCTACTCTGTAGTTTTATTCCTGACATAAATCTAGCTACCTGACAAACTCATTTTTAAAGAAGCTTCATTGATCTAACTGAGGGGACTTATTCTGTATTTTCCACAGATTTAAAAGTCTTTTGCACCGGATGCTCAGAGAATTGTCTGGGAAGCCTCACTGTACGCATTACAGTGAATACAAAGGAGACAGGAACTCATGTAACTTAGGCAGCAGTTGCTTGAAATGGCAGATACAGTATTTTATCCTCTTAGTTTCAACACCAATACTGAAATTTTCTTTTTGCTTACATGCTAACAGGAATTACTTAAAAGTTATGGGAAAATAAAAATCTCTCAAGCTCTTTCAAATCATTATCAGCAATCAATTTCCCAGGGAAGATCTGATAAAATAAATTGCATACAAAATACTAAAGATTTTATTGGCAAAACAACTGTGGAATGAAGGAACCTCATCTAATCTAATCTACTGAAATAGATTTTTGAGATTTCACTAATTAGTCCTGGAATTTTACTTACATGAATTGGTCAATGTTATTTTATTCCAAGAGTCAAAGTACATTTATTATAAAAGTATGTATGCAGTATACAACCCTGAGATTCATCTTTCCACAAACAGCCACAAAACAAAGAAAACTATGGAACCTGTTCAAAGAAAACATCGATTCCCCCCACACGCAAAAAACAATAATGCCGATGGTGAAAAAAAGAGTGATAAACACAAAATATAGTACATCAACCCCAAGGTCATCAACAAAAGGGTTCAGGTATAGTCAGTTCAGCTCAGTTCAGTTCAATCAAGTGCTGTGTTGTTTGTAATCTACAGGCTGTCTTGATCAAAATCACACAAAATTGCAACAAAAAATGTACAACCAGGTAACAGAAGCACATCATAACATGAACTACATAGTCCAATCCACAAACCATGTCTATTAAGCCTTGACCAAGACCCAGGTCTCTGGCAGCATCCTTTGACAGCATTGAGGTAGAGAGAGGCCATTCGAACATAGGGACCTTCTTCCGGCAGCAGAGAGAGAGAGAGGCTGTAGTTGGCGCTGACACCCGCATGCCTTCCACTCTTGCCAGAGTGATTTCAAACTTCTTCAATGATTTAATCAACTAGATTGGCAAGAAATGGAATTGAACATAGGCTCACGCCTCACTTCCAGGCTTCTTAGCCCTGATGACTCATACTTCACTCAAAGCCTCACTGAACCTCCTCGGAGACAGTAAAGCGCCTGATCGCTCAATCAGCCAGAAAACATGCCCTCTACTGTGCCTATTGTCTTGTTTATTATTTATTGTAATGCCTGCACTGTTTTGTGCACTTTATGCAGTCCTGGCTAGGTCTGTAGTCTAGTGTAGTTTTGTGTTGTTTTACATAGTTCAGTGTAGTTTTTGTATTGTTCACGTAGTACCATGGTCATGAAAAACGTTGTCTCATTTTTACTGTGTACTGTACCAGCAGTTATAGTCAAAATGACAATAAAACTGACTTGACTTAAACACATCACCAAAATGTATTTCACAGGCTCCAAGAGTAGTAGAACAGTATTTGAAAGAAAAAGAAGATGTAAAGGAAGTGAAAGAAGCAATTTTGTGAACCATCTGAACAACATAACCCCCAGTCGCATTGTTCGCTGGCGTCATCTTTGGAAAGCACGGGTTACCAGGGTAGCCAATTAGTTAAATTATGTAAGAATTAACCTGTGAGGTTGAGATTATGCAGGCTTTAAGTCCTTTATTTTTTGCCATTTGAGGCCATTACTGGATAGACCAGTATATTCTCCTCTTCCTGGACATACCGCCCCAGTCTTCTTCCTGCTCTGGACCTTTCCATTGCAAACCGGTGATAGGACTTTAACCTCGAGACTTTAATGTTCCTCTCTCCTATTCCAACGTCACTCCTTCCGAACACCCAGCTCTCCACTGCCTCCGCACCACTCCTAACCTCACTCAAACCTGAATACAAGGGAGGTGCTGTAGTAGTCTGGTGAGCTGACCTCTGCCTTGTTGAGGCCCAGTACCAACTCCTCTTACTTACCCCTCGAACAGGACCCCACTAAGAAACACCAGGCCATTGTCTCCCACACAATCACCAACCTTATTGACTCTGGGGATCTCCCTTTCACTGCCACCAACCTCACAGTTCCCACATCCCGCACCTCCCGTTTCTACCTCCTACCCTAAATCCACAAACCTGCTTGACCAGGTAGACCCACTGTTTCAGCTTGTTCCTGAACTCAAATCTTCATACCTCAACTCAGTTTTATGCCCTCTGATTCAGCCCTTCCCACTTATATCCATGACATCTCACATGCTCTTGATCTTTTCAAGGATTTCAGTTTCCTTGGCCCCATCATCTTACTTTTACCAAGGATGTCCAGTTCCGGTACACCTCCATCCCCCACCAGGAAGGACTTAAAGCTCTCTGTTTCTTTCTGAACACCGGACTCAACCACCACCACTCTCCCCTGCCTAGCGGAACTTGTCCTCGCTCTAAATAATCTCTCCTTTAGGTTCTCCCACATCCTTCAAACAAAAGGAGTAGCCATGGATACTCTCATGGGTCCCAGCTATGCCTGCCTGTTGGTTGGCTACGTGGAATAGGCTATGTTCCAAGCCTACACTGGTGGCCGTCCTGCACTTCTAATACAATACATCGACGACTGCATTAGTGCTGTTTCGTGCACCTGTCCTGAACTCATCAATTTCATCCACTTTGCCTCCAACTTGCACCCTGCCTTCAAATTAACCTGGTCCATTTCTGACATCGCCCTTCTATTTCTCAATCTTACTGTCTCTATCTCCAGAGACAGCTCATTCACCGATGTCTATTACAAACTAACGGATGCTCATAGCTATCTGGACTCTTCCTTGTCCCACCCTGTTGCTTGCAAAAACACCATCCCCTTCTCTTAATTCCTCCGCCTCTGCTGCATTTACTCTCAGGATGAGGCTTTTCATTCTAGAACAAAGGAGATGTCCTCCTATTTCAAAGAAAAGGGCTTCCATCCCTTCACCATCAACGCTGCCCTCAACTGCATCTCTTCAATTTCACGCACGTCTGCTCTTACCCCATCCTCTCACCACACTACTAGGGATAGGGTTCCTCACCTGCCACCCCATCAGCCTCCGCATCCAGCACATAATTCTCTGAAATTTCTGCTACCTCCAACTAGATCCCACCATCAAACACATCTTTCCTCCCCACCACTTACTGCTTTCCGCAGGGATCGCTCCCTATGTGACTCCCTTGTTCATTCATCCCTCCCACCGATCTCCCTCCTGGCACTTATTCTTGCAAGTGGAACAAGTGCTACACCTGCCCCTACACCTCCTCCCTCACTAGCATTCAGGGCCCTAAACAGTCCTTCCAGGTGAAGCAACAATTCACCTGTGAGTCTGTTGGGGTCATATACTGTGTTCGGTGCTCCCGGTGTGGCCTCCTGTATATTGGTGAGACTTGAAGTAGATTGGGAGCTCGCATTGCCAAGCACCTACACTCCAAAAGCCAGAACAAGCGGGACCTCCCAGTGGCAACCCATTTTAATTCCACTCCCCATTCCCATTTCAATATGTCCATCCATGGTCTCCTCTACTGTCAGGATAAGGCCACACTTAGGTTGGAGGAACAACACCTTATACTCTGTTTGGGTAGCCTCCAACCTGATGGCATGAACATCGATTTCTCAAAGTTCCAGTAATGCCTCCACCCACCTCTCTTCACTATTTCCCATCCCCTTGTTCCTCTCTCATGTTATCTCCTTGCCCGCCCACTGCCTCCCTCTGGTGCTCCTCCCCACTTCTTTCTTCCATGGCCTTCTGTCTCTTTCACCAATCAACTTCCTAGCATTTTGCTTCATCCCTCCCCTTCCAAGTTTCACCATCGCCTAGTGCTTCTCTCTCCCCTCCCCCACCTTTCAAATCTACTCTGCAGCCTTTTCTTCTCCAGTCCTGCCAAGGATTTCGGCTTGAAAGGTCGACTATGTTTTTTTCCATAGATGCTGCCTGGCTTGCTGAGCTCCTCCAGCATTTTGTGTGTGTTGCTCGGACTTCCGGCATCTGCAGATTTTCTCTCGTTTCTGACTGAATAGACCAACATTGGATAGGCCAAAAACAGGAGAAGTTCTGCAGATGCTGGAAATCTGAGCAACGCACACAAAATGCTAGAGTAACTCAGCAGGCCAGGCAGCATCAATGGAAAAAAAACGTATAGCTGATGTTTTGGGCCAAAACCTTTCGGCAATCCTAGTGTAAGCTGCACTTTTATAGTTCTCATCTGAGTCCTCTATGGCGTTCACCGGGGTCCCCAACCTTTCTCGCACTGCGGACAGGTTTAATATTGACAATATTGTTGCGGACTGGCCGACCGGGGGACTGGGGGGGAGCAGGGACTAGGGTTGCCAATGGACAGGAGTAGCAGTCAAATACATTGAGTTTACCCCGAGAAAGACAATGACCATGAAGCCTTGCGCGGGCACCAGTGCACAGGCGTGACCTACCGATTCCCCCCCCCCCCCCACAAATCGTTTTTGGCGATTCTGTTCGGGGGGGGGGGTTAATCACGACCGGAATATAGGTGATAAGTGGCTAATACACTCAATTTCGTTTCTAAAAGTTTTTATCTAATGAATTTAATATTAAACACACACTGCATATTTTCCACGCATGAATATGGTGATAAGTCAATTATCAGGGGAGCTTCAAGAAGTGTTGAACGAACTTCCAGTAGAAGTGGCAGAAGCAGGTTCGATATTATCATTTAAAGAAAAATTGGATAGGTATATGGACAGGAAAGGAGTGGAGGGTTATGGGCTGAGAGCAGGTCGGTGGGACTAGGTGAGAGTAGCGTTCGGCACGGACTAGAACGGCAGAGATGGCCTGTTTCTGTGCTGTAATTATTATATGGTTATATAAGTAGGTCAATAGCATCATAACATTTTAAGTAACGTTTGGATATTAAACACACAGTGCATATTTTCCCCATATAAACATATAAAATCATTGCAACACACCAATATTGCTGAATCAGTGGGAGCCCTGGGCTTGTTTTCCTGCAACCACACGGTCCTATCAAAGGGTGATGGGAGACAGCGATACTTGAAGGGGGTTCCTTATGTCCAGTCTATTCCGCAATTTAGTTTTCGTTGCATTCAATGCAGAAAACTCCGCTTCGCAGAAAAATGTTGGAAATGAAAGCAACGTTTTCAGTGCTTTCGTGGCTATCTCAGGATTTTCAGCCCTGACTTTGATCCAGAATGCCGGCAGAGATGTTATGTCAAACATACTTCTCAGCCGGCTGTCATTTGCGAGCTCGAGGAGTTGATCTTCTTCCCGCGCTGACATGGATGACGCGCGGGTAATGACCTCGCGTGCGTTCAAGCTCAACAGTGCGTGACAGGGAATAAGGAAAGGTGCAGCTGAGTTATATCGCCAAATCATATCGTTTCCTCGCGGCCCAGTAGCACATGCTTTGCGGCCTGGCACCAGTCCACAACCCGGTGGTTGGGGACCGCTGGCGTTCACCAAGTTTGACCTCACCTTATGTTGCACCTCATTTTGTTCCTTGTCTTCTGAAACGTTCCCTTGTGGGAATGTTACAATCAGGGCAAGCAGAGATGCCATAACTAATTTAAGAGCTGAAAATTATAATTGCCAGTGTCCTCACTCATGACTAGGATGGTGCAAATTAATCACCTCTGCTTTCTTGCTGTTCCTCCAGCTCCTGGCCAAGCTTCACCTCTCTTAAGCACCTGAAAGGAAGTAGGAGAATGTTGACGTAGTGACGCTGCGGTGATGGAAATATCAGAGCTGAAGCTTGTGAATCAGGAGAATATGTGGAATGGAATGGGAAGTGGGTAGGAGGGGAAAGTGAATGTGAAATGAATGATTAGGTTTGAGGACACAGGCACATTTCATGCTGCAGCCCTGCCACCAGCCATCGTTAAAGTTGAATCAGCATTTACATCCAGAAGAAAGTGAATATTTGTGTGTTCACTGTGAAGACCCAGTGCTTAAAGAAAAGCAAGGGCTGGTCATTTAATCATCTCTATCCACAAAGCATAATCCCCTCCCCCTTAGAGTTAATGGTGTACTCTGGTTGTGAAGCACTTTCTGTCAGGGTGAGACAGGTGAAAAAAGTGTGTTCATGACTTTTGGTAGGTTTATCTGTCATAGCGTGCCAAAGCTGGTGATGTATATGAGAAGTAGGTGATGGATGTGAAGTTTTGATTTGAGGTTAGGTTAGAGCATAAGAGTGTCAAAGGTGAGTTCTAATGAATGCAGTAATGAGTGATAGGGTTGTTATGCCTTGGGCTAATAGTACAATTGATAAGAAGAGATATATTCCCAGCTTTGAGTTCACTAATACGGACCGCACCAAGGACCTTGAGGTTTGAATCCTGCGAATAACAGGACTTTTCTTCTTCCTAGTTTCCTTTGGAAACAAGACATTTGTCCTATTTCTTTCTATTCTCCATCAAGGTCTACAGCACAATTATAATCACAAGAAAATCTGCAGATGCTGGAAATCCAAAGCAACACGCAAAATGCTGGAGGAACTCAACAGGTCAGGCAGCAACTATGAAAAGGAATAAGGAGAAAGGGAAGGAGGAGGGGACCCACGGGGAAATGACTGACAAATAAATAGAGGTAGAAGATCAAATGGGGAATAGAATGAAGACGTGGATATCAATTTCTCCTCTCGTGCCAAGATGAGGCCACCCTCAGGGTGGAGGAGCAACACCTTATACTCCATCTGGATAGCCTCCAACCTGATGGAATGAATATCAATTGCTTCTTCCAGTAAAAGTAATTTCCCTCCTCTTTCCATCTTCTTCTATTCCCCACTCTAGCCTCTTACCTCTTCTCACCTGCCTATTATCTCCCCCTGGATCCCCTCCTCCTTCCTTTTCTCCTATGTTCCACTGTCCTCTCCTATCAGATTCCTTCTTCGCCAGCTCTTTATCTTTCCGATCCACCTGGCTTCACTAATCATCTTCTAGCCCTCCTCCTTCCATTTTCTCATCGTTTTATTCTGACACCTTCCCCCTTCCTTCTCAGTCCTGAAAAAGGGTCTCGGCCTGAACCATCGATTGCTTATTTATTTCCATAGATGGCACCTGACATGCTGAGTTCCTCCACCATTTTCTATGTGTTGCTACAGCACAATGTTTATTAAGGCATCTTGCTCCAAAATTATGTCAACCTTCGCTGCTTCTCAGGTCAGTTGCATGTTCTTTTCCTCTGCCAGTGTTTGCTTCAGCCACACAACACTCCACCTTAAGAATCCGACTTTAATCATCCCAGCAAGTTGCAGACTTAATAAGCTGCAGGTCATAATGAAGACTGTTACCAAGATTATGGGGAGAAGGCAGAAAAAGTGCTCGAGAGGGATAATAAATCAGCCACGATCAAAGGTTGGAGCAGACTCGATGGACCAAATAGCCTCATTTTGCTCCTGTGTCTTAGAATAGCAGGATGTAGAACTCGTCATAATATTCAGGCAGAACAAAATGGTTCCTCTACAATGAAAGAGCATGGGCTACTGGTGCAATATGATTCCTTTCAATTCAGCCCTTGAGACTAGTGATCCCCAGTCTCAATTCTACTTTCTCAGCGTGAAGTTTCTTTTTTCCTTCTGGTGTCCAAATGCATCCCAGGTGCAGTGATGTAACACTGCACAAAGAGTACAGCCTGTAAAACAATCATGTGGATTTATTTAGTAAAATTGTGTTTAAGTGTGCCAAACAAAATAGTTCTCATTTTTTCATGTGTAAAATTGAGAGCTGAAAATTGTTTAAAAGCGTAACTAATATTTGAACGTCTCACATAAATTCAGGTAAGACCGGATGGAGGGAAAAGTCACCAGTACTCTGTATTGAAGAGATGGTGCACTGCTCACAAATGGATGACTTCAGAGCAAAGGAACAGGATGTTGTGCTAAGGTAGAGTTGGTAGGTTTCCATATCATCAGATCAAGGAAAGGGTAGTTTTAAGATGATATATATTGGAATGTTTATAATAACCAGGTTGTGAGTTCAAAATGCACTTGCATTTGAATTCAGTGAATTAAAGTTCAATGCTCAAAGTAAATTTATTATCAAAGCACATATATATCACCATATACAATCTTGTGAATCATTCCATTTATTTATTTATCTATCTATTTATTTGTTCGTCTGTTTGTTTCTTTATTTATTTTCTTAGAGATACAGTGCAGAATAGGCCTTTTCAGCCATTCGAGCCACACTGCCCAGCAATCCCTGCCAACCCTGACTTAACCCTAACCTAATCATGAGCCAGTTTACAATGACCAATTAATCCACATGGTATGTCTTTAGACTGAGGGAGGAAACCAGAAGACCTGGGAAAAAAACCATGCATTCTAAGGAGAGGATGTACAGAAACTCCTTACAGAGGATGCTGGGATGGAATACTGAACTCCGATGCACTGAGTTGTAATATCATTGCACTAACCGCTAGCTACCGTGGCCTGTGGGCATTCTCAGTAAATATAAGAACCACAATTGAATCAGTGAGAGACCGTACCCAACAGGATGGACAGCCAGTGTGCGAAAGTCAACAAACTGTGCAATTACAAAAAGAAAGAGAAGATTAAGTAAATTAATAAGCAATAAATAATGAGAACATGAGATGAAGAGTCCAGGAAAATGAGTCCATAGGTTGAGGGAACAGTTCAGTGATGGGTGACCACTAACATGAGAAAATCTGCATATGATGGAAATTGTGTGTCTTGCCACTGATGGATGAAGTTGTGTAAAGTCATCTCCTCTGGTTCAGGAGCCTGATGGTTGAGGGGTAATAAATGTTCCTGAACCTGGTGGTGTGAGTTCTGAGGCTCCTGTACCTTCTTTCTGATGGTAGCAGTGAGAAAAGAACCAAGCCTGGATGGTGGGTGGACTTGATGATGAATGATGTTTTCTTCTGATAGTGCTCCATGTAGATGCGCTCAGTGCTGGTGAAGGCTTTATTGATGATGGACTGGGCTGCACCCATTACATTTTGTAGGCTTTTCCATTCAAGCACATTCTATACCGGGCTGTAATGGAACCCGTCAATATACTCTCCAATGGACATCTTAAGAAGTTTGTCAAAGCTTTAGATGTCATTCCAAATCTTTGCAAACCTCAAAGAAATTAAAGGTGCTGCTGTGTTTTCTTGATAATGGCACTTATATGTTGGACTCAAGACGGATCCTATGATAAGATACCGATCTTCTTCACCTCTGATCCTCCAGTGCAGACTGGCTCATGGACTTTTGGTTTCCTCCTCCTGGTCAATAATCAGTTTCATTGTCTAGCTGATACTGAATGAAAGGTTGTTGTTGTGGCACCACCCAGCAACATTTTCAATCTCCCTCCTTTGTGCTGACTCATCACCTTTAATTCAGCCTATGACAGTGGTGTCATCAGCGAACTTGAATATGATATTGGAGCTGTGCTTAACCATACAGTCATAAATATAAAGCGAGTCAAGCAAGGGACAAAGCACACAGGCTTGTGGTGCACCTGTGCTGATGGAGATCGTGGAGGAGATGTTGTAGCCAATCTGAAGTGACTGGGGTCTGCAAGTGAGGAAATCGAGGAAGTACTGAGGCCTAGGTCTTGAAGCTTATTGATTAGCTTTGAGGGGATGATAGAATTGATTGTCAAGCCGTAGTCAATGAAGAACATCCTGATGTATGCATTTTCACTGTTCAGATATTCCAGGGTTGAGTGAAGAGCCAATGAAATGGCTTTCACTTTTGACCTGTTGTAAATTGGTATGGATCCAAGTCACTTCTCAGGCAGGAGTTGATATGTTTTATCACCAACCTCTCAACACACTTCATCACAATGGATGTAAGTGCTACTGGATGATAGTCATTCAGCCAGGTTACCACGTTCTTCTTAGGCACTGGTCTAATTGAAACCTACTTGAAGCAGGTGGGTACCTCAGACTGCCAAATCGAGTGGTTAAAGATATAAGTGAACACTCTGAGCTGTTGACCAATACGTAATAAAATGCATAAAAAAACTCAATATCAGTCTTGAGATCTTAAGATTGTGGTAACTTTTAAACCCAAGACTAAGAAGCTCTCAGCAATGACTTCCAGACCTATGGGTTTCCTGGGTCAGGTAAAAGAGGGGTAAGGAAACCTCAGCTGTTTGTAACCTACTGCTCAGAATCCGTTCTCGATCATGTTGATCAAAATTCAGAGCAGCAAGGGGAATTGAAGACACCTGTGTGAGAGTCTTCAATTCCCATTCAGCAGAATTGCCTTTAACCTGGCTGATTGGATTCTGAAGAACGCAGCTGACAGATGTGACTTATGGTTTCTGGTGGGGAAACCATGTGAGAGAAAAAGTCACTTGTCCTCACAGTCTATGTGCCATAAACATACCTGTCCCTAATAACATTTGGTAGGAATAGTCTCCGCGTGACCCTCTGAGGAGATGAAGACTGATCTTCACACTATGGATACCTTTCTCTATGAACTATCACAACAATAACTGAACGTAGAACAGCTCCAGCAGCAACATGCCAGAATTCCATGAACTGCAGTGGGCTATCCACAGCAGCTAGGTTATGTTCCTGAAGATCCTGTAATTGCAGAATATGGCCAACAATATGTTCCACATGTGGAATAAATTCCACTGTGGATTCTCAGATATTGACACTGATGTAACCAGCATACTTCGACTAAACAACTCATACGGGAAGGATGGCGCTAGGTTGCAATGGATTCTTCTTTCTTAATATGCAAGCTCGGCCAAATTTATGACACCCCATTAAATGCAATCATAATTAATATAAAGAAAGCTTGCGTGTTTAGTAGAGGCAAGCATTATATCCTATAACATCCCTGCAGTGGTCCCTCAGGATTACATCTCAGACCCATCAATGACTTCTCTTGCATCATCGGGTCAGAGTGGGAATGTTTGCTGATAATTTACAATATTCAGATTCACTTACATTTTCTTTAGTAATGAAATCATCCATGCTTACAAGTAACAAACCCTGGACAACATGACTCAGCTGATAAGTGATATGAAGTATTATAGACCACCCAATAGTCAGCGAGAATTGGAAGTGCAAATCTGCAGAGAGATAGCAGGCAACTGCAGGAAACATAAAGTTGTGGTGGTAGGGGATTTTAATTTTTCATATATTGATTGGGACTTCCATACTGTTAGGGGTCTAGATGGTTTAGGGTTTGTAAAATGTGTTCAGGAAAGTTTTCTAAATCAATATATAGAAGTACCAACTATAGGGGATGCAATATTGGATCTCCTGTTAGGAAATGAGTTAGGACAAGAAACGGAAATGGGTGTAGGGGAGCACTTTGGTTCCAGTGATCATTGGTTGCAACTTGATCATGGACAAGGATAGATCTGGTCCTAGTGTTGAGGTTTTGAACTGGAAGAAGGCCAAATTTGAAGAAATGAGAAAGGATCTAAAAAGCATGGATTGGGACAGGTTGTTCTCTGGCAAGGATATGATCGGTAAGTGGGAAGCCTTCAAAGGGGAAATTTTGAGAGTGCAGAGTTTGTATGTTCCTGTCAGGATTAAAGGCAAAGTCAATAGGAATAAGGAACCTTGGTTCTCGAGGGATATTGCAACTCTGATAAAGAAGAAGAGAGAGTTGTATGACATGTATATGAAAACGGAGTAAATAAGGTGCTTGAGGAGTATAAAACGTGCAAGAAAATACTTAAGAAGGAAATCAGGAGGGCTAAAAGAAGACATGAGGTTGCCTTGGCAGTCAAAGTGAAGGATAATGTAAAGAGCTTTTACAGGTATATTAAGAGTAAAAGGATTGTAAGGGATAAAATTGGTCCTCTTGAAGATCAGAGTGGTCGGCTATGTGCGGAACCAAAAGAAATGGGGGAGATCTTAAATGGGTTTTTTTGCGTCTGTATTTACTAAGGAAACTGGCATGAAGTCTATGGAATTAAGGGAAACAAGTAGTGAGATCATGGAAACTGTACAGATTGAAATGGAGGAGGTGCTTGATATCTTGAGGCAAATTAAAGTGGATAAATCCCCAGGACCTGACAGGGTATTCCCTCGGAACTTGAAGGAGACTAGTGTTTAAATTGCAGGGGCCCTGGCAGATATATTTAAAATGTCGGTGTCTACAGATGAGGTGCCAGAGGATTGGAGAGTAGCTCATGTTGTTCTGTTGTTTAAAAAAGGATTGAAAAGTAATCCAGGAAATTATAGGCCGGGTAGTTTGGCATCGGTAGTGGGTAAGTTATTGGAAGGAGTACTAAGGGACAGAGTCTACAAGCATTTGGATAGGTGCATTATTAAGGAGAGTCAACATGGCTTTGTGCGTGGTAGGCCATGTTTAACCAATCTATTGGAGTTTTTTGAGGAGGATACCAGGAAAGTGGATGAAGGGAACGCAGTGGATGTTGTCTACATGGACTTCAGTAAGGCCTTTAACAAGGTCCTGCACGGGAGGTTAGTTAGGAAAATTCAGTCACTAGGTATACATGGAGAGGTGGTAAATAGGGTTAGACATTGGCTCAATGGAAGAAGCCAAAGAGTGGTAGTAGAGAATTGCTTCTCAGAATGGAGGCCTGTGACTAGTGGTGTGCCACAGGGATCAGTGCTGGGTCCATTGTTATTTGTCATCTATATCAATGATCTGGATGATAATGTGGTAAATTGGATCAGCAAATTTGCTGATGATACAAAGATTGGAGATGTGGTGGACAGTGAAGAAGGTTTTCAGAGCCTGCAGAAGGACTTGGACCAGCTGGAAAAATGGGCTGAAAAATGGCAGATGGAGTTTAATACAGACAAGTGTGAAGTATTGCACGTTGGAAGGACAAACCAACGTAGAACATACAGGGTAAATGGTAAGGCACTGAGGAGTGCAGTAGAACAGAGGGATCTGGGAATACAGATACAAAATTCCCTAAAAGTGGCATCACAGGTAGATAAGGTCGTAAAGAGAGCTTTTGGTACATTGGCCTTTATTAATCAAAGTATTGAGTATAAGAGCTGGAATGTTATGATGAGGTTGTATAAGGCATTGGTGAGGCCGAATCTGGAGTATTGTGTTCAGTTTTGGTCACCAAATTACAGGAAGGATATTAATAAGGTTGAAAGAGTGCAGGGAAGGTTTACAAGGATGTTGCCGGGACTTGAGAAACTCAGTTACAGAGAAAGGTTGAATAGGTTAGGACTTTACTCCCTGGAGTGTAGAAGAATGAGGGGAGATTTGATAGAGGTATATAAAATTATGATGGGTATAGATAGAGTGAATGCAAGCAGGCTTTTTCCACTGAGGCAAGGGGAGAAAAAAACCAGAGAACATGGGTTAAGGGTGAGGGGGGAAAAGTTTAAAGGGAACATTAGTAGGGGCTTCTTCACACAGAGAGTGGTGGGAGTATGGAATGAGCTGCCAGATGAGGTGGTAAATGCAGGTTCTTTTTTAACATTTAAGAATACATTGGACAGATACATGGATGGGAGGTGTATGGAGGGATATGGTCCGTGTGCAGGTCAGTGGGATTTGGCAGAAAATAGTTTGGCACAGCCAAGAAGGGCCAAAGGGCCTGTTTCTGTGCTGTAGTTTTTCTATGGTTTCTAAGTATTCATGCACTATGAATGCCAGGCAATGATTATCATCAGTAGGAGCAAGGATATCCACTTCCCTGTTCAGTAATATTATCAATGTTCATTCTATCTGAGTCCCTGGATCATTGACCAGCCACATAAGTATTTCTTTTACAAGGAAAGACCATGTGCTGGATGTTCCGTACTTAGATATGTGACTCTTCTCTCAGCAAAATCTTTCTTCTACCTTCAGTAGGATCAAGAATCTGAGAAAATACCATTCACTTACTTGAATGAATGTAGCTCCAACAACATTCAAGGAGCTCGTAAGCACAAAATAATCTGCAGGTGCTGGGGTCACGGCAACACTCACAACACGCTGGAGGAACTCAGCAGGTCGGGCAGCATCCATGGAAAAGATCGGTCGACGTTTCGGGCCGGAACCTTTCAGTACTTTCAGAACAAAGCAGCTTGTGTAGCCTATTCACCACCTTACATTTCACTCCCTCACCACTGAATCAATGTGGCTTCAATTTTACACAAGCTTCACTGCAAAGTTTTGTGAAGGCTTCTTTAACAGATGATGACAAACTCACAATTTCTGTCACCTACGAGAGGTTCTTTCCAGGTCACACACCATCTATCTTGGAATAGTATCACTTTTCCTTCCATCACTGCCGGATCTAAAACATGGAACCTCTGAGCCAATGGTATTCTGGGAGCACCTCTACTACTCAGGCTGTGACAGATAGAATGGTTCACCCTCACCTTTGCCTTCTGAAGGTCCGTAATGGTTGGGATTAATTGCTAGCCTATCTGACAACATTCTTTATATGAATAAACAAATGCCAAAAGATCACTGTTGGACGTTGTTTTGACCATTATATTTCTGCCAGCTCTGAACTGACTAAATAAGAATGAATCTTATTGCCTTGTCCTTTTCCATAGAATGTTGCATTATTTGTAATTCAAATACTGTATTGGCACTAAATGGATGAAAAACATTCTTCTGTTTTTTCTGTATAATCCACTAAGGGAAGAAATAATACTAATTTTGTTTAACAAAGATTTGAAATTGATGCCTGTTTACCAGTGGATTCCAAACAGCACACATATGTAATATCTGAGGGAATAATTATCTACATATAGTCAATAAAAGCTGCAGGGTGCGGTACTCTGATTCAAGTCAGCTTTGTATTTGGGTGGCACAGTGATACTCAGATTTATCAATCCTCATCTCTGATGCTGTCTGTTAGAAGTCTGCACCTTGTCATTGGGACTACTAGAGTTTCCCTGTGTGCTCCACAATTTTAAGATGTGATAGTTGTGGTTTAATTGCCCAATCTAGACTTAGGGTTAGGGTTAGGGTTAGGCTTAGGCATTGCATGGAGTGTAAATGACAAGTAAGGTAAAATATTTGATAGGGGAAGTAAGCTGGGAATGGGATCAATGGGTCAATTTTGAGCGCTGATATAGACTTGTTTAGCTGATTGACTTTTTATGTTGTAAGGAATCATTAAAAAGGCTACTGACTGAGGGTGAATTTCTAGATAGAATATTCATATTGTTAAAATCCACCATATTAAAGAAAAATATAAATCTATGTTTAAGTAAGCTTTAAATATGAATGCAGAGAATATTTGCGACCGACTTGGGAAAAAAAAATCACCATATCCCCAGTATTTTGCCTTTGTTTTAGTTTTAAAATTTTCAGACCCTACTTTGAAGTATTCGCTGCTCCAGATCTTGCTGTTGGTATTTGCCATCATCACACAATGAATCTGACAGGAACCTCTGAGGTATACATCTGTATGAGCGAGTCAAATATAGGAATTGAAACGTTGCTGTTAGTGACTCCCTGATCCTCCACAGGGCATTGTCTCTTGCAGTATAATCTTCAGTTTTCAGGGAGCTAATGAGAACTTCAGGTAATTTCAAGCTAGTCTCATTACTAAATATGCAGAAAATGATACACAGCTTTTCACGGGAGATATATGACACACTAAGCCAGAACTGCAAACGAACAAACGTGTCTGCTCTGAAAGAACTAATGTTAGGTGCTTAGGTCATTATTTCCTTAATAATTGCAAAGCATAATAGGTTAGCATGATCCAGTGCATGCATTCATTTCCAGTCAGATGGGCGTGTGATTGACATTCTCTCATTGACCTTCCAAACCATTCAGCCCCTAGCCAGTCAAGACACTCATTTATCCTGTAGCAATCCAATAGAAGTTTCATCTCCCTGGATTCATTAAGCTGCTTCCCTTTAAGCCACCCAGTGTGCACTGGAAGTTGTTTTGATGTGTCTGCATTCCTATGCGAGAACCAAAAAGTAACAGGATTGTTGGCTCATTCCAAGACTTGAGGGAGGATAAGCAAAAGGCTGGAAGTGAGTGATTGGCTGGATTAGCAGAAGTATCTGGAGGGAGGTTGAGGGAGAACTGGGAGGCGTGGGTTGGTGGTGTTGGAGAGGATGACCTTTCAGGGTGGGAGAAGATATGAATGCACTTTAAAAGAAGATAAAGCCTGTGGCAATCATTTGTGGAATATTTTCTAATATACATTTCCTCCCAGATGACTGTCATGGGAAACTTTGGGGAAGTATTTCAGCTGTGTCCTTATTTAAGTTGGGCTGAAGGGGGTTTATGGTATGTGACTCCAGCTGTTTGCCTCTTAATCATCTGGGTGGATCAAGCATTACAGGTCTAGAGTGTGCTGCAGAAAACAGCAAAAACTTTGTAATTGATTTAGAATTTACACATTATACATTCTATATATTTGAACAAACTTTATGATATGCACAGTTAACACAGTTAAAACCTGCTACTGTGCTAATTGTTAATATGGTAAACAGCTTGAATAAACTGGTTGCTACAGAGATCTTTCATGGTACAAGGAAGTGTTTGATTATGTACAGAATTAACACGTTTTGCCACTGATGGAGGGAGCTTCTTTGAACTAGAATTGGAAGTGGTGCTGAAACCATAAGAGAGAAGGTATACTTATATTTATACCTATATGTGTTGCTGCCAGGCTTCGGTACAGCAGAAGGGATGTGAGGATGGGAGCATTGCTTTGATTTTGCTTGAACACTGTTTCCTGTATTGATTGAATGGATCTTGCTTTTAAGCTGTAGTCACGGCTGAGCGCAGTCAATTACTGGTAAAGACTCTTGCTTTTGCTGTTTTGAGGAAGAGCAGAAGAAATGTGAAAAACGATTTACTCGAATAGTTCCAATATTTTCCCTGTTATTAGTTATGTAGTAAAGCAATGGCCTTCAACATAGTGATTGGATCAGAGACATTTTGCAATAAGTCAGCATTTTTGTAATAATGTCAAGAGGCAGGTAGATGCCTGTCCATTTGTCCAGTGTTGCAATGATCACAAGGAGCAGTTATCAGACGTCCAGCAGGCCTGTCAGTAAAACAGTGAGGGCCACACACTGAACACTTACTAAGTAAGTGCTGCTGGGGTTAGCTGTCAATGACGCTGCCCTAACCTGAGCGGTCAGACGTCCCCAGCAGCGCCACAGTCCACAACAAAGTCCAAAAGTCCCTGTGGTGATTGACGCCGATGCCTGTGGCACTGCAGGGTGCCTGTAGCCCCCAGGGGAGGTGCTGTTTGTTGAGGCAAGAGGCAGGGCACCTGGAGTGTTACCTCTTTCCCTCAGCCTCGCTGGGTCAGTGGTGACAAAGGCCGATATGGTTCCAGCTGGTCCCAGTGCAGCACGATTGCCTTCCACCGCTCAGGCAACCACACCCGGCATACCACATCAGAGATGTGGTCAAGCACATCTGCCGGCCCCTTCCAGTGGCTTCGAAGCTTGAGAGAATAGTCCCTTCTTCCAGCTGGGGAGTAGAGCCATACCCCGTCCCCTCCTGTCCATTTCTGGTGGCCACTATCTGCGCTTTGGTCCTGCCGAGCCAGATAGTAAACAGCCCGCAGGTATCCCCTGGGGTGTGGCTGATACTCCAACCTGGCCTCCCCAGGAATCTCCGGCTCGGGAGGGGGGCCAAACTCCAGATCCACCGGCGTGCGTGGCTCCCGCTCGAACATGAGCACAGCTGGCATACATCTGGTGCTCTCCTGAACTGCTGTCTGATATGCCCATACTACTTGGGGGAGGTGGCAATCCTAGTTGGGTTACATAGAACATAGAACATAGAATAGTACAGCATGTTACAGGCATTTCGGCCCATAATGTTGTGCCAACCCTCAAACCCTGCCTGCCATATAAGCCTCCACCTTAAATTCCTCCATATACCTGTCTAGCAGTGTCTTAAACTTCACGAGTGTATCTGCCTCTACCACTGACTCAGGCAGTGCATTCCACGCACCAACCACTCTCTGAGTAAAAAATCTATCTCTAATATCCCCCTTGAACTTCCCACCCCTTACCTTAAAGCCATGTCCTCTTGTATTGAGCAGTGGTGCCCTGGGGAAGAGGCACTCTATCTGTTCCTCTTAATATCTTGTACATCTCTATCATGTCTCCTCTCATCCTCCTTCTCTCCAAAGAGTAAAGCCTTAGCTCCCTTAATCTCTGAACACAATTCATACTCTCTAAACCAGGCAGCATCCTAGTAAATCTCCTTTGTACCCTTTCCAATGCTTCCACATCCTTCCTATAGTGAGGCGACCAGAACTGGACACAGTACTCCAAGTGTGGCCTAACCAGAGTTTTATAGAGCTGCATCTTTACATCGCGACTCTTAAACTCTATCCCTCGACTTATGAAAGCTAACACCCCATAAGCTTTCTTAACTACCCTATCCACCTGTGAGGCAACTTTCAGTGATCTGTGGACAAGTACCCCCAGATCCCTCTGCTCCTCCGCACTACCAAGTATCCTGCCATTTACTTTGTACTCAGCCATGGAGTTTGTACTTCCAAAGTGTACCACCTCACACTTCTCTGGGTTGAACTCCATCTGCCACTTCTCAGCCCACTTCTGCATCCTATCAATGTCTCTGCAATCTTCGACAATCCTCTACCAACCTTTGTGTCGTCTGCAAACTTGCCAGCCCACCCTTCTACCCCCACATCTAGGTTGTTAATAAAAATCATGAAGAGTAGAGGTCCCAGAACAGATCCTTGTGGGACACCACTAGTCACAACCCTCCAATCTGAATGTACTCCCTCCACCACGACCCTCTGCCTTCTGCAGGCAAGCCAATTCTGAATCCACCTGGCCAAACTTCCCTGGATCCCATGCCTTCTAACTTTCTGAATAAGCCTACCGTGTGGAACCTTGTCAAATGCCTTACTAAAATCCATGTAGATTTGAATAGATCAGCAGAAAGCCGTTGATAGGACAATCAAGATTTGAATAGCTCAGACTCAGCAGAAAGCAGCTGATTGGGCAGTTGAGGTCAGGTGACTAAACACTGAAAAGCTCAAACAGATAAATAGAGGGATAGCTCAAGCGAAGCGGCCAGTGCGTGAGTGGGCCAGTGAAAAAGTGGAGCTTTGAGGCTTTGACTTGAGAGGCTTCGAGGAGAAGAGGCGGAGGACGAGCTTGTTCCCAGTTAGTTTTTACAATGTCTCCTGAGACGGTGATGTGCCTCTCATGTGAGATGTGACAGTCTTGGGGGAACTCCCCTCTCCCGCAGAGTCACATCTGCCAGAAGTGCATGCGCTGGGCAATCTGGAAGACCATGTAAGGAATCTGGAGCAGCAGCTGGATGACCTTCGACTCATAAGAGAGAATGAGGCAGTCATAGATGAGAGCTACAGGGAGGTAGTCACACCTAGGCTGTCGGAAGCAGGTCGTTGGGTGACAGTCAGAGGGGGGAAAGCGAAGGTGAGCAGACAGGTAGTGCAGAGCACCCTTGTAGCCATTTCCCTGAATAATAAGTTAACCATCCTGGATACTGTTGGCGGGGACGACCGACCAGGTGTGAGCCATGGTGGCAGGGCCTCTGCCACTGAGTCTGACCGTGTGGTGCAGAAGGGTGGGATGGAGAAGAGTAGAGCTGTCGTCATTGGAGACTCTATAGTCAGGGGAGCAGACAGGAGATTTTGTGGACATGAGGAGGACACTCGCATGGTTTGTTGCCTCCCGGGTGCCAGGGTCCGGGATGTCTCTGACCGGGTGCACGACATCCTGGTATGAGAGGGAAAGCAACCAGAAGTCGTGATACATGCTGGGACTAATGACATAGGCAGGAAGAGGGATAAGGTCCTGAAGTGTGATTTTCGGGAATTAGGCAGAAGGCTGAAGAACAGGACCTCAAGGGTGACGTTCTCAGGATTGCTGCCAGTGCTACATGACAGAGATGGTAAGAATTGGAGGAGATGGCAGTTGAATGTGTGGCTGAGGAGTTGGTGCAGGGAGCAGGGTTTTAGGTTTTTAGATCATTGGGATATCTTCTGGGGAAGGTGGGACCTGTACAGATTGGATGGGTTGCACCTGAACTCGAGGGGGAGCAATATCCTTGCAGGAAGGTTTGCTAGCATGGTTCGGGAGGGTTTAATCTAATTTGCGAGGGGGATGGGACCCAGAGTGATAGAGCAGTGAAAGAAGTGCATGGAGTAAAGCCAGATCTAACATACAGAGAGGCTTTGAGGAAAGAGAAGCAGAATAAATGGTGTAAAGACAGTAAGGTAGAAGGGCTGAAATGTGTGTACCTCAATGCAAGAAGCATCAGGAACAAAGGTGATGAACTGAGAGCTTGGATACATACATGGAATTATGATGTAGTGGCCATTACAGAGTCTTGGCTGGCACCAGGGCAGGAATGGATTCTCAATATTCCTGGATTTCAGTGCTTTAAAAGGGATAGAGAGGGCGGAAAAGGGGAGGAGGGGTGGCATTACTGGTCAGGGATACTATTACAGCTAAAGAAATGGTGGGTAATGTAGCAGGATCCTCCTTTGAGTCAATATGGGTGGAAGTCAGGAATAGGAAGGGAGCAGTTACTCTACTGGGAGTATTCTATAGGCCCCCTGGTAGCAGCAGAGATACGGAGGAACAGATTGGGAGGCAGATTTTGGAAAGTTGCAAAAATAACAGGGTTGTTATCATGGGTGACTTTAACTTCCCTAATATTGATTGGCACCTGATTAGTTCCAAGGGTTTAGGTGGGGGCAGAGTTTGTGAAGTGTGTCCAGGATGGATTCCTGTCACAGTATGTGGACAGGCCGACCAGGGGGAATGCCATACTAGATCTAGTACTAGGTAATGAACCGGGTCAGGTCACAGATCTCTCAGTGGGTGAGCATCTGGGGGACAGTGACCACCGCTCCCTGGCCTTTATAATTATCATGGAAAAGGATAGAATCAAAGAGGACAGGAATATTTTTAATTGGGGTAAGGCAAATTATGAGGCTAAAAGGCTAGAACTTGCGGGTGTGAATTGGGATGATGTTTTTGCAGGGAAATGTACTATGGACATGTGGTCGATATTTAGAGATCTCTTAGAAACCATAGAAACCATAGAAACTACAGCACAGAAACAGGCCTTTTGGCCCTTCTTGGCTGTGCCGAACCATTTTCTGCCTTCCCACTGACCCGCACACGGACCATTTCCCTCCATACACCTCCCATCCATGTATCTGTCCAATTTATTCTTAAGTGTTACAAAAGAACCCGCATTTACCACCTCGTCTGGCATCTCATTCCATACTCCCACCACTCTCCGTGTGAAGAAGCCCCCACTAATTTTCCCTTTAAACTTTTCCCCCCTCACCCTTAACCCATGTTCTCTGGTTTTTTTCTCCCCTTGCCTCAGTGGAAAAAGCCTGCTTGCATTCACTCTATCTATACCCATCATAATTTTATATACCTCTATCAAATCTCCCCTCATTCTACTACGCTCCAGGGAATAAAGTCCTAACCTATTCAACCTTTCTCTGTAACCGAGTTTCTCAAGTCCCGGCAACATCCTTGTAAACCTTCCCTGCACTCTTTCAACCTTATTAATATCCTTCCTGTAATTTGGTGACCAAAACTGAACACAATACTCCAGATTCGGCCTCACCAATGCCTTATACAACCTCATCATAACATTCCAGCTCTTATAATCAATACTTTGATTAATAAAGGCCAACGTACCAAAAGCTCTCTTTACAACCCTATCTACCTGTGACAACACTTTTAGGGAATTTTGTATCTGTATTCCCAGATTCCTCTGTTTCACTGCACTCCTCAGTGCCTGTATGTTCTACGTTGGTTTGTCCTTCCAACGTGCAATACCTAACACTTGCCAGTATTAAACTCCATCTGCCATTTTTCAGCCCATTTTTCCAGCTGGTCCAAGTCTCTCTGCAGGCTCTGAAAACCTTACTCACTGTCTACTACACCTTCAATCTTTGTATCATCAGCAAACTTGCTGATCCAATTTACCACATTATCATCCAGATCATTGATATAGATGACAAATAACAATGGACCCAGCACTGATCCCTGTGGCACACCACTAGTCACAGGCCTCCACTCAGAGAAGCAATTCTCTACCACCACTCTCTGGCTTCTTCCATCGAGCCAATGTCTAATCCAATTTACCACCTCTCCATGTATACCTAGTGACTGAATTTTCCTAACTAACCTCCCATGCGGGACCTTGTCAAAAGCCTTACTGAAGTCCATGTAGACAATATCCACTGCCTTCCCTTCATCCACTTTCCTGGTAACCTCCTCGAAAAACTCCAACAGATTGGTCAAACATGACCTACCATGCACAATGCCATGTTGACTCTCTCTAATAAGCCCCTGTCTATCCAAATGCTTGTAGATTCTGTCTCTTAGTACTACCTCCAATAACTTACCTACTACTGACGTTAAACTCACTGGCCTATAATTTCCCAGATTACTTTTCGATCCTTTTTTAAACAACGGAACAACATGAGCCACTCTCCAATCCTCTGGCACTTCACCTGTAGACAGCGACATTTTAAATATTTCTGCCAGGGTCCCCGCAATTTCAACACTAGTTTCCTTCAAGGTCCGAGGGAACACTCTGTCAGGTCCCGGGGATTTATCTACTTTAATTTTCCTCAAGACAGCAAGCACCTCTTCCTTTTTAATCTGCACAGTTTCCATGGTCTCACTACTTGATTCCCTCAATTCCATAGATTTCATGCCAGCTTCCTTAGTAAATACAGACGCAAAAAACCTATTTAAGATCTCCCCCATTTCCTTTGGTTCCGCACATAGCCGACCACTCTGATCTTCAAGAGGACCAATTTTATCCCTTACAATCCTTTTGATCTTAATATACTTGTAAAAGCTCTTTGGATTATCCTTCACTTTGACTGCCAAGGCAACCTCATGTCTTCTTTTAGCCCTCCTCATTTCTTTCTTAAGTATTTTCTTGCACTTCTTATACTCCTCAAGCACCTGATATACCCCCTGTTTCCTATACATTTCATACAACTCCCTCTTCTTCTTTATCAGAGTTGCAATATCCCTTGAGAACCAAGGTTCCTTATTCCGATTCAATTTGCCTTTAATCCTGACAGGAGCATACAAACTCTGCACTCTCAAAATTTCCCCTTTGAAGGCTTCCCACCTACCAATCACATCTTTGCCAGAGAACAACCTGTCCCAATCCACGCTTTTTAGATCTTTTCTCATTTCTTCAAATTTGGCCTTCTTCCAGTTCAGAACCTCAACCCTAGGACCAGATCTACCCTTGTCCATGATCAAATTGAAACTAATGGTGTTATGATCACTGCAACCAAAGTGCTCCCCTACACAGACTTCCGTCACTTGCCCTAATTCGTTACCTAACAGGAGATCCAATATCGCATCCCCTCTAGTTGGTCCCTCTATATATTGATTTAGAAAACTTTCCTGAACACATTTTACAAACTCTAAACCATCTAGACCCCTAACAGAATGGGAGTCCCAATCAATGTATGGAAAATTAAATCCCCTACCACCACAACTTTATGTTTCCTGCAGTTGCCTGTTATCTCTCTGCAGGTTTGCTCTTCCAAGTCTCGTTGACTATTGGGTGGTCTGTAATACAATCCCACTAATGTGGCCATACCTTTCCTGTCTTTCAGCTCCACCCATAAGGACTCAGTAGACAAGCCCTCTAATCTGTCCTGCCTGAGCACTTCCTGTCTTGCGGGATGTAAGGGATAAATTTGTCCCGGTGAGGAAGATAAAGAATGGTAGGGTGAAGGAACCATGGGTGACAAGTGAGGTGGAAAATCTAGTCAGGTGGAAGAAGGCAGCATACATGAGGTTCAGGGAGCAAGAATCAGATGGGTCTATTGAGGAATATAGGGTAGCTAGAAAAGAGCTTAAGAAGGGGCTAAGAAGAGCAAGAAGGGGGTATGAGAAGGCCTTGGCGAGTAGGGTAAAGGAAAACCCCAAGGCATTCTTCAATTATGTGAAGAAAAAAAGGATGACGGGAGTGAAGGTAGGACCGATTAGAGATAAAAGTGGGAAGATGTGCCTGGAGGCTGTGGAAGTGAGCGAGGTCCTCAATGAATATTTCTCTTCGGTATTCACCAATGAGAGGGAACTTGATGATGGTGAGGACAATATGAGTGAGGTTGATGTTCTGGAGCATGTTGATATTAAGGGAGAGGAGGTGTTGGAGTTGTTAAAATACATTAGGACAGATAAGTCCCCGGGGCCTGATGGAATATTCCCCAGGCTGCTCCACGAGGCGAGAGAAGAGATTGTTGAGCCTCTGGCTAGGATCTTTATGTCTTCGTTGTCCATGGGAATGGTACCGGAGGATTGGAGGGAGGCAAATGTTGTTCCCTTTTTCAAAAAAGGTAGTAGGGGTAGTCCGGGTAATTATAGACCAGTGAGCCTTATGTCTGTGGAGGGAAAGCTGTTGGAAAAGATTCTTAGAGATAGGATCTATAGGCATTTAGAGAATCATGGTCTGATCAGGGACAGTCAGCATGGCTTTGTGAAGGGCAGATCGTGTCTAACAAGCCTGATAGAGTTCTTTGAGGAGGTGACCAGGCATATAGATGAGGGTAGTACAGTGGATGTGATCTATATGGATTTTAGTAAGGCATTTGACAAGGTTCCACACGGTAGGCTTATTCAGAAAGTTAGAAGGCATGGGATCCAGGGAAATTTGGCCAGGTGGATTCAGAATTGGCTTGCCTGCAGAAGGCAGAGGGTCGTGGTGGAGGGAGTACATGGAGTACATTCAGATTGGAGGATTGTGACTACTAGTGGTGTCCCACAAGGATCTGTTCTGGGACCTCTACTTTTCGTGATTTTTATTAACGACCTGGATGTGGGGGTAGAAGGGTGGGCTGGCAAGTTTGCAGACGACACAAAGGTTGGTAGAGGATTGTCGAAGATTGCAGAGACATTGATAGGATGCAGAAGTGGGCTGAGAAGTGGCAGATGGAGTTCAACCCGGAGAAGAGTGAGGTGGTACACTTTGAAAGGACAAACTCCAAGGCAGAGTACAAAGTAAATGGCAGGATACTTGGTAGTGTGGAGGAGCAGAGGGATCTCGGGGTACATGTCCACAGATCCCTGAAAGTTGCCTCACAGGTGGATAGGGTAGTTAAGAAAGTTTATGGGGTGTTAGTTTTCATAAGTCGAGGGACAGAGTTTAAGAGTCGCGATGTAATGATGCAGCTCTATAAAACTCTGGCTAGGCCACACTTGGAATACTGTGTCCAGTTCTGGTCTCCTCACTATAGGAAAGATGTGGAAGCATTGGAAAGGGTGCAGAGGAAATTTACCAGGCTGCTGCCTGGTTTAGAAAGTATGCATTATGATCAGAGATTAAGGGAGCTAGGGCTTTACTCTTTGGAGAGAAGGAGGATGAGAGGAGACATGATAGAGGTGTACAAGATAATAAGAGGAATAGATAGAGTGGATAGCCAGCACCTCTTCCCCAGGGCACCACTGCTCAATACAAGAGGACATGGCTTTAAGGTAAGGGGTGGGAAGTTCAAGGGGGATATTAGAGGAAGGTTTTTTACTCAGAGAATGGTTGGTGCGTGGAATGCACTGCCTGAGTCAGTGGTGGAGGCAGATAGATTAGTGAAGTTTAAGAGATTACTAGACAGGTATATGGAGGAATCTAAGGTGGGGGCTTATATGGGAGGCAGGGTTTGAGGGTCAGCACAACATTATGGGCTGAGGGGCCTGTACTGTGCTGTCCTCTTCTATGTTCTATGTTCTAGATCACATCCACTGCCCTATCCTCATCTATATGCCTGGTCACCTCCTCAAATAACTCTATCAGGCTTGTTAGACACGATCTGCCCTTCACAAAGCCATGCTGACTGTCCCTGATCAGACCATGATTCTCTTAATGTCCAGAGATCTATCTCTAAGAAATTTTTCCAACAGCTTTCCCGCCACAGATGTAAGGCTCACTTGTCTATAATTACCTGGACTATCCCTACCACCTTTTTTGATCAAGGGGACAATATTCGCCTCCCTCCAATCCTCGAGTACCATTTCCGTGGACAACGAGGTCATAAAGATCCTAACCAGAGACTCAGCAATCTCTTCCCTCGCCTTGTGGAACAGCCTGGGGAATATTCCGTCAGGCCCCGGGGACTTATCTGACCTAATGTATTTTAACAACTCCAACACCTCCTCTCCCTTAATATCAACATGCTCCAGAACATCAACCTCACTCATATTGTTCTCACTGTCATCAAGTTCCCTCTCATTGGTGAATACCGAAGAGAGGTATTCATTGAGGACCTCGCTCACTTCCACAGCCCCCAGGCACATCTTCCGACCTTTATCTCTAATCGGTCCTTCCTTCACTCCTGTCACCCTTTTGTTCTTCACATAATTGAAGAATGCCTTGGGGTTTACCTTTACCCTACTCACCAAGGCTTTCTCATGCCCCCTTCTTGCTCTTCTCAGCCCCTTCTTAAGCTCCTTTCTTGCTACCCTATATTCCTCAATAGACCCATCTGATCCTTGCTTCCTGAACCTCATGTATGCTGCCTTCTTCCACCTGACTAGATTTTCCACCTCACTTGTCACCCATGGTTCCTTCACCCTACCATTCTTTATCTTCCTCACCGGGACAAACTTATCCCTAACATCTTGCAAGAGATCCCTAAACATCGACCACATGTCCAAAGTACATTTCCCTGCAAAAACATCATCCCAATTCACACCCGCAAGTTCTAGCCATATAGCCTCATAAATTTGCCCTTCTTCAATTAAAAATTTTCCGGTCCTCTCTGATTCTATCCTTTTCCATGATAATGCTAAAGGCCCGGGAGCGGTGGTTACTGTCCCCCAGATCCTCACCCACTGAGAGATCTGAGACCTGAACTGGTTCATTACCTAGTACTAGATCTAGTACGGCATTTCCCCTGGTCAGCCTGTCAACGTACTGTGACAGGAATCCATCCTGGACACACTTAAGAAACTGTGCCGCATATAAACCCTTGGAACTAATCAGGTGTCAATCAATATTAGTGAAGTTAAAGTCACCCATAATAACAACCCTGTTATTTTTGCACCTTTCCAAAATCTGCCTCCCAATCTGCCTCTTGGTATCTCTGCTGCTACCAGGGGCCTATAGAATACTCCCAATAGAGTAACTGCTCCTTTCCTGTTTCTGACTTCCAACCATATTGACTCAAAGAGGATCCTGCTACATTACCCACCCTTTCTGTAGCTGTAATAGTATCCCTGACCAGTAATGTCACCCCTCCTCCCCTTTCTCCGCCCTCTCTATCCCTTTTAAAGCACTGAAATCCAGGAATATTGAGAATCCATTCCTGCCCTGGTGCCAGCCAAGTCTCTGTAATGGCCACTACATCATAATTCCATGTCTGTATCCAAGCTCTCAGTTCATCACCTTTGTTCCTGATGCTTCTTGCATTGAGGTACACACACTTTAGCCCTTCTACCTTACTACCTTTACACCCTTTATTCTTCTGCTCTTTCCTCATAGCCTCTCTATATGTTAGATCTGGCTTTACTCCATGCACTTCTTTCACTGCTCTATCGCTCCGGGTCCCATCCCCCATGCAAATTAGTTTAAACCCTCCCGAACCATGCTAGCAAACCTACCTGCAAGGATATTGCTCCCCCTCGAGTTCAGGTGCAACCCATCCAATCTGTACAGGTCCCACCTTCCACAGAAGAGATCCCAATGATCCAAAAATCTAAAACCCTGCCCCCTGCACCAACTCCTCAGCCACGCATTAAACTGCCATCTCCTCCAATTCTTACCATCACTGTCACGTAGCACTGGCGGCAATCCTGAGAACACCACCCTTGAGGTCCTGTTCTTCAGCCTTCTGCCTAGATCCTGAAACTCACACTTCAGGACCTCATCCCTCTTCCTGCCTAGGTCATTGGTACCAACATGTATCACGACTTCTGGTTGCTTTCCCTCTCGTACCAGGACGTCGTGCACCCAGTCAGAGACATCCCGGACCCTGGCACTGGGAGGCAACAAACAATGTGGGTGCAAACACGAGGAATTTTGCAGATGCTGGAAATTCAAGCAACACACATCAAAGTTGCTGGCGAACGCAATAGGCCAGGCAGCATCTCTAGGAAGAGATACAGTCGACATTTCAGGCCGAGACCCTTCGTCAGGACTAACTGAAGGAAGAGTTAGTAAGAGATTTGAAAGTGGGAGGGGGAGGGGGAGATCCAAAATGATAGAAGACAGGAGGGGGAGGGATGGAACCAAGAGCTGGACAGTTGATTGGCAAAGGGGATATGAGAGGATCATGGGACAGGAGGCGGGTGTCCTTCTCACATCCACAAAATCTCCTGTCTGCTCTCCGACTATAGAGTCTCCAATAACGACAGTTCTCCTCTTCTCCGTCCCACCCTTCTGCACCACAGGGTCAGACTCAATGCCCGAGGCCCTGCTTCCATGGCTCACACCTGGTCGGTCGACCCTGCCAACAGTATCCAGGGTTGGGGCAGGCTGAGAAGCTGTGTAGCCAAGGTGTGGTTAAAACATTCCACCAGCCCATCACTTTGCGGGTGGGGGGGGGGCGGAGTCTGTGTTCTGGTGATTTCCAGCCGCCTACAGAGCTCACCAGATACCTGCACCTCAAAGCTCCGCCCCTGGTCAGCGGTGGAGTTAATACTCCGGTCCGGGACCACGTGTGCCTCTGGCCACTTTGTGAAGTAATCCATGGGCATGAGAATGTAGCGGTTCCCAGCATCAGTATGGGGGAAGGGGCCCGGGATGTCCACCCCTATGTGCTCCATTGGGGTCCCCGCCAGGTACTGCTGCATTGGCACTCTAGACTGGCGGCCCAGCCCCTTCTGGGTTGTCCAAGTGCACGAACAGCCCCACATCCTGCCTGTACCCAGGCCAACAGAGGTGTTCACGCAGCCTGCCCAACATCTTTGCAACTCTGAAATGGTCGGCCCCCACCAGCCCTTGCACCGACCGCAGCTCCGTGACGTGAAGCCCCCTGGGGACCACCACCTTTAGGAAATGTCTCTCTCCATTGGGAAACTGCCACCACTGGAACAGCAACCCGTCGCGCACCTCCAGTGTTCCCCATTGCGAGTGTAGGCCTTTGGTCTCTGGATCCAGGGTGAAGGCCTCCCCCCACCACGTCTGCCATCCCACGCTCAGCCAGGCCAGCATGGGATCACCCTCCCACTTGCTGAGCAGCTGCCGCCGGTCCATGGCGGGGAGGTGGCCGCCTGCTGCCATCTGAAGTATCGCCACCGCCGCTTGCCCCTGGCTCTGCTCCTCGAGCCGGTGACAGTAGCAGCTCTCGGTGGCCTCACAGGGACGACGAGAGAGGGTGTCAGCATCGTCATTGTGCCCTCTGGCATGGTGCTGTGTCTCGAAATCGTAGTCCCTGAGAGCCTCCAGCCACCGTGCCAGCTGCTCCTCGGGTGGCGGAAGATCAACAGCCAGGTCAGTGATACATGGTCTGTGCAAAGCAGGAACCACTGGCTGAAGAGTTAGAGCTCGGGGTGGAGGGCCTAGACCAAGGCCGAGAGCTCCCAGTGGGAGCGACACAATAGTTCTGTTCACTGCACTCAGGTTGTGGCTGAAGTATGCCACAGCATGTTCTCCTTAGTCCCCCCCTTGTGACAGCACTGTGCTGAGCCCCCTGTTGCTGGCATCTGTATCAACAACAAAGGGGCGTGCTGGATCAGGGTACGGCCGCACTAGGGTTGCCAACCGTCCTGTATTAGCCGGGACATCCCGTATAAGCCGGGATATCCTGTATATTGGGCTAAATTGGTTTGTCCTATACGGGACTGCCCTTGTCCTGTATTTCCCACGCTAAGGTAAAGTGTTCCTATGAAACCGTTCGAAAGCCGAAGAAGCAATTACCATTAATTTATATGGGAAAAATTTTTGAGCATTCCCAGACCCAAAAAATAACCTACCAAATCATAGCTAAGCCACTAACATATAGTAAAAGCAGAATCGGGAAGATGAAGCCAAAACCAATTTGTAGAAAAAAATCGGCAATTACACGCATGTGCACACAGGTGCCCGCGCAAGGCTTCATGGTCATGGTAGTCTTTCTCAGGGTAAACACAAGTGTCCCATGTTTGACTGCTACTTTTGTCCCTTATTTGAGAGTGAGAAAGTTGGCAACCCTAGGCAGCACCAGGGTCTGGGTGAGCGTAGCTTGGAGCTGGTCGAAAATGGCCGCGCAGGTGTCAGTCCAGGCGAAGGGCTGCCCCTTCGCGGTGAGCTGGTACAGGGAGCTGGTGATGGGGGCAAAGGCCTTAATAATCCAGCGGAAGTATGATACCAGCCCCAGCAAGCTGTGACGCCCAGAGATATTGCAAGAAATTGGCCATTCCCTGGCCACTGACACCTTCTCACGGTCCATCGCCACTCCTTCCACACTCATCACATGCGCCAGGAACTTCGTTTGATGGCGCAGCAGGCAGCTTTTTGTCAGGTTGAAGCGTAAGTTCACCTGGCGGTTGAAGGCAAACACCTCTTCCAAGTTCTGCAGCGCATCATCGAAAACGGTGGCGTGCACCAACAGATCGTCCAAATAGGTGACGCAGCGGCTCCGCAGAACATGAGCCAGCAACCTCTCCATTGGTTTCTGGAATGTGGCCGAGGCGTTACACAGGCCAAGCCACAGCCCTTGACCAACGGTGAAAGCAATCTTGGGCGGGCTTCCGGGGCCAGTTCAACCTGCGAGTACAGGGGAGGCATACTGCTCAGTCCCTTGGCTTATTCCCCAGGTCTTAAGGCATTCTATCGACAACGTAGCTCTTCAATTTCACTGTCAATTTCTGATCCCACTGCTGATACCAATGCAGTGAGCATTTGGTCCATGAGGACAGACAAGAAGAGCTCATTTATCTCAGCTGCTGTTTTTATTGCAACAAGCACAATAACAGACAGAGCACAACAGCTCAGACCCATACAGACGGGGAAGTGATTATTACACACTCCGATTACAGGCAGGGTGGCACAAAACACACACACTAGCAGCTGCATAACCTGAGCTAAAATAAATGAACTGAATACCCCACCATAATTTGTACTGAACATGCACACCACAATGCATTTTAAAACAAGAGCAATGAGTAGCACTGTCCGAGAGGAATGCTGGATTGAGCTGTCAATCATGTTTCCTCCACCCTACCCCGGAGCACCACAATATGTTTGTTGAGATTATTATTCTGGCTTCATGTGAGTTTCATTCTTTAAAATGTAAGTTAAAACTTGTGCCTCTTTCTATTCTTGGTCTGTTCTTTGTAAAAATATTTCAATATGATGGGCTCCTCAGTTGGCATGATAATAGACTGCTCAGAGAGCCTGATAAAGCTGAAAAAAAGGGAACTAATCTGTAGTCATGCATTTTAACAGTGTTGGAACAGGGTAAAATGATGTAATGGAGATGCCAAGATCTTGGTAAATATCTTCCTGTGAGTTCAATCACAGGTACTGTCACTTCCAAAATCTACTGATAACTCTTCCTAAAACATGAAAAAAATCGGCAAACTATTTGGAATATACTTGGTAACTCTTGCAGTTGAAACTAATTGCCCAGTTCGACTGAGCAGAATTGATCTGATATTTTGATTGCAAAGGAACAGTTTTGATCGAAAACAAATTGAGTTCTGCAGTAAAATTGATACTTGGATAATCTGGAGAACTACAGTATGAGGCATTATTGCTGAACTATTCTACTCACGGGGCTCTGCACTCACAACTTTCTTCTTCAGTTTAATGTATCCACACTATAATGTGTGCTTTTAGATCTGCCAGAACTATCATGCATGGTATGTGTCATGTCTGGTATGCACATGTATGCAACATCTCTTAAAGCTTGCATTAAGGTACATGAATTTAAAAACAACACAGCCTTATGAGGCAGCTCCAATCCATCAGCGCAAATTAACTGACTAAACCCCATTTCAGCACCTTGATTCAGCGTAAACATGTTATAAAACACAACATGTGGGACTGCTACCATCCTGTTCATACCTGACTGTGAATGTGGGGACTGTGCAGCATTACAAACTGAAATCTCATGTACAAACACTCTAGAGAAAGGAAATGGGATCCCATCTCACATCAAAATCTGCTGTTCATTTCTGGTGCACAATGCCGATTTTCATCAAGCTAACGTAATCACCTGACATAAATTTTGTACACATTCCAGCTATTAATCAAAGATCAACATGAGTGTTGGACAGGAAACTGAATACCTCCCTTTCAATGCATGAATTGACTCCAGCCGACACTCTGAGTAAACCTTAAGAGACCAGAACGAGCTCAACTTATCAAGACCAAACTATAAGGGAGACTGTTGATTTCAGGTCAGTGCAAACTGTTTGCTCTGTTTCATTTTAAAATATGCATTAGTCAACACATTCATCTGTCTCCTGCATATTCATGATTGATTTCTGTATCATTTGGCAATACAATTATTTCATTTCCTTTTCCCAGTTTATTTAGTTTTCAGTTTCAAGCTGTGGCTTTCATGGTGGCAATCTTATCTCAGATTCAGAGGAGTTCCAGTACTATTCCAGTTTTCAGCATCAAAATCTAAGCTACTGCCTCTGTGCAGTACTGAGGGAGTGTTGCAATGTCAGGGTATGGTGTTCCAAAATAGAATCAGAATCCTGCTTAATATCACCAGCGTATATCATGAAATGTATTATTATGCGGCAGAAGTACTTGGCAATACTTCTATACGTAATAATAAACAACTGTAAATTACAGCAAGAAGTGTATATAATATATATAAATTTAAATTAAATAAGTAGTGAGGTAGTGTTCATGGGTTCAATGTCCATTCAGAAATCTGATGTCAGAGAGGAAGAAGGTGTTCCTGGGTCACTGAGTGTGTTCCTTCAGGCTCCTGTACCTCTTCCCCGATGGTAGCAATGAGAAGAGGGCATGTCCTGGGTGATGGGGGTCCTTAATGATGGATGCCGCCTCTTTGAGGCATCACTCGTTGAAGATGTCCAAGATGTTGGAGACTAGTGCCCATGATGGAGCTGACTTTATGGAGCATGATGGAAATGGGAAATCAAATCAAGATCCGTTCTGCTCTTTCATAAATAGTAGATATGAAGGAAGAGTCTGGGAGTAATTGCTGGGGCTTGGTCAATATAGATCCTTCACTCAGCATCATTATGATGCAACAAGCCAAATCATACTTACCTTTGGGAGGCACCACTTTTGGATTCTGCTGCTTTGCTGGTGGAAATTTGGCATAGGTAGATTCAGACAAATAGCTCTCCATGGCTGATTGAAGGTAGGAGGTTGTCACAGTCAGTGAGTTCATGTAGCTGACTCAATCCAGGCTAACTCAGCCATAATCTGTCCATTGACATTGTGCATATTGATGAACTCTGATTGTCTGCCATATTCCCTGTATTTTCATAATAATTAGATGGGGCACTTTAGAATGAATCAGCTTGTAAAGCACTTAAGTGCTATGCAAATACAAGCTACTTCACTTGCAACAAACACTATTTTGAGCATATGAATTATTTGTATGGACTTTCTATGACAACCTTACACTTGGAGCAGAAGTAATTTTTGTGGTAGGAAGGAAAGCAGGTTTGAATGTACTGGAATTGTTCATTTTAAATCTCTCTCCAATTACCCCATTCTTTCTGGTGGCAGAAATGTCTAACTGCTTACTTTACTGTGAAACATCTCCTGATCTTAAGGGTGCATGATTGTTTTGTCAATCATTGGGATTCTGTAAGCTAAGAGTAGTTGTTTAAAGAATCATTTAGATTATTTTATCAGAACCTCCTTGACAAATTGTGCACATTAATAATGTTGTTCTACTCCATGAGAGTATAGATAATCATTACTTCTTCCCAGAAACTTAAATATACGTCCTAGGATGCAGGGGTTGCCTAGGACACGTAAGACTTCTCGTGTGTTGGCCTTTGTTACAGGTAGGCTTTATGTTGTTTCAGCTTTTTAAGGTGAATAACAGTGGTAGAGACAATGAAAATTCCTTACTGAAGGCAAATAATGGCAGTGGCAGATACGCTGATGTATCAAAATGTTATACCACAAGGTACAATTTCTTGATACACTTACCTTTATAAATAGCATATAATATAATATACTGCTTTTTCTTTGAAAATGTAATAACTCCATCCACACTATTGACATCAATTAGCTATCTGTACATTGGGTCTTTTTTTATGGGTTCTATTGGGTTTCTTTGTTTTATGGCTGACTGTAAGGAAACAAATCTCAAGGTTGTATAAAGTATACATACTTCAATAATAAATGAACTTTGAACTTAAATAATAGGTTGATGTTTACATATTAAGACACAGTTATGGACTCAGTAAATGATAAATTAAATAGATTTATTGATCAAAATAAGCTCCTGAGATCTCTCCTAACTGCAGAAATGTGTTTGTCAATCCTGAAGGGTCGAATGCAGATGCCCTCAATTCTGGTAGATCATTCTTCCTTTTAGCTGCATGTCCTCACATGATTTTAGATCTCCTGTGCCTACTGAACCATGTCCTGCCCAGCAATGGCTACATATTTGATTAATCCTGCACTTCATTTCATGCTCAACCTGAACATATTCTTGATCGGAATCCTCTTGGCTATCATGAGCAAATAAACAATTGACATGTATGAATCTTACAACATCTGTATCTAACTTAGCCTGACAGGTTCTGACATCCAGGACTTCCATTCGCTTTACATGGCTTCAATTTGACATTCCTCCCTCGTCTACATTAGATGTTGGAGTATTCTCAAATGCTTGCAGTATACTCACGTGATAGAGACCCACCTGGATGGTATGTTTGCCTGGGTCAGGGATGTCTCAGATTGGGTCCATGCCATTCTAAAGGGGGAGGGAGAGACACCAGAATCCTTGACAATCGACTCCAACAACTTCCCAACCACCGATGTCAAGCTAACAGGTCTATAATTTCCTTTTTGCTTCCTTGCCCCCTTCTTAAATAGCGGAGTGACATTTGCAATCTTCCAGTCCTCCGGAACCATGCCAGAATCTATCGACTTTTGAAAGATTATCGCTAATGCCTCTGCAATCTCCACAGCTACTTCCTTCAGAACACGCGGGTGCATTCCATCTGGTCCAGGAGATTTATCTATCTTTAGACTATTCAGCTTCCTGAGCACTTTCTCTGTCGTAATTGTGACTGCGCACACTTCTCTTCCCCGCCACCCTTGAGTATCTGGTACACTGCTGATGTCTTCCTCAATGAAGACTGATACAAAATACTCGTTCAGTTCCTCTGCCATCTCCTTATCTCCCATTACAATTTCTCCAGCATCATTTTCTATCGGTCCTATATCTACTCTCACCTGTCTATTACTCTTTATATACTTGAAAAAGCTTTTAGTATCCTCTTTGATATTAATTGCTAGCTTCCTTTCATAGTTAATCTTTTCCCTCTTAATGACCTTCTTGGTTTCCTTTTGTAAGGTTTTAAAAACTTCCCAATCCTCTATCTTCCCACTAATTTTTGCTTCCTTGTATGCCTTCTCCTTTGCTTTAACTTTGGCTTTGACTTCTCTTGTCAACCACAGTTGCATCCTTCTTCCATTCGAAAATTTCTTCTTTTTTGGAATATACCTGTCTTGCACCTTCCTCATTTCTCGTATAAACTCCAGCCACTGCTGCTCTGCTGTCTTTCCCGCCAGTGTCCCTTTCCAGTCAACTTTGCCCAGTTCCTCTCTCATGCCACTGTAATTTCCTTTACTCCACTGAAATACCGACACATCAGATTTTGGCTTCTCTTTTTCAAATTTCACAGTGAACTCAATCATGTTGTGATCACTGCCTCCTAAGGGTTCCTTCACCTCAATCTCTCTAACCACCTCCAGTTCATTACACAATACCCAGTCCAGTACAGCTGATTCCCTAGTGGGCTCAACAACAAGCTGTTCTAAAAAGCCATCTCTCAGACATTCTACAAATTCTCTTTCTTGAGATCCAGTGCCAACCTGATTTTCCCAATCCACTCGCATGTTAAAATCCCCCACAATTATCATAACACTGCCCTTCTGACAAGCCTTTTCTATTTCCTGTTGTAATTTGTAGTCCACATCCCTGCAGCTGTTTGGAGGCCTATAAACAACTGCCATCACGGTCCTTTTACCCCTGCTATTCCTTAGCTCAACCCATAAAGATTCTGCACCTTCCAATCCTATATCACCTCTTTCTAATGATTTAATATCATTTCTTACCAATAAATCCATGCCTCCCCCTCTGCCTACCTTCCTATCCTTCCGATACACCGTGTATCCTTGGACGTTCAGCTCCCAGAGACATACATCCTTTAGCTAGGTCTCAGTGATGGCCACAATATCATACCTGCCAATCTGTAGCTGTACAACAAGATCATCCACCTTATTCCTTATGCTGCATGCCAGTACAACACCTTAAGACCAGTGTTTGATACTTTTCGCTTTGGTTTCACTGCAACTCATCCCAATGGCCACAAATTTGCCCCATCACCTGCCTGTCTTTCCTGACATCTTTACTGCTCACTATCTTAGATTTATTTCTGTTTTCCCCTTCCTCCGTTCTGTCATTCCGGTTCCCATCCCCCTGCCAAATTAGTTTAAACCCTCTGTAACAGCTCTATTAAACTTTCCCACCAGGATATTGGTCCCCTTCGGGGTCAGGTGTAACCTGTCCTTTTTGAACAGGTCATACTTCCCCCAGAAGAGATCCCAATTATCCAAGAATCTGAAGCCCTGCCCCCTACACCAGTCTCTCAGCCACACATTCATCTGCCTGATCCTACTATTCTTGCCCTCGCTAGCACGTGGCACAGGTAGCAATCCTGAGATTACTACCCTGGAGGTCCTGCTTCTCAGCTTCCTTCCTAAGTCCTGGAAATCTCTCTTCAGGACCTCCTCCTTTGTCCTATCTATGTCATTGGTACCAACATGTACAAAGACAACTGGCTGCTCACCCTCCCGCTTTAGAATATTCAGGACCCGATCCGAGACATCCCGTACCCTGGCACCTGGGAGGCAACACACCATGCGGGTATCTCTATCAGGCTCACAGAATCTCCTGTCCGTTCCCCTGACTATGGAATTCCCTACGACTACCGCATTTCTCTTCTCCCTCCTTCTCTCCTGCACAACAGCGCCAGGCTCAGTGCCAGAGACCTGGTCACTGGGTGATCTGAATGCCACAATGGATGCCACAGTGATCTGAATCATTCTATCCTGGCATTACAACCAGGCATGGGATTACAACCAGAGCCTCTATGTATTCAAATTTGTCTTCATTTGCATTTATAATTTTAATATTTTGAGGATTGGATGGAAGGGTTGATTGGAATCTAAGTCATACATTCTTTCCTATGAAAGGAGAATTTATTTATATAGGCATCTGTTAGTCTCGTGAGACCATGGATTTGTGCCTTGGAAGGTTTCCAGGGCGCAGGCCTGGGCAAAGTTGTATGGAAGACCGGCAGTTGCCCATGCTGCAAGTCTCCCCTCTCCACGCCACTGACGTTGTCCAAGGGAAGGGCACTAGGACCCATACAGCTTAGCACCAGTGTCATCGCAGAGCAATGTGTGGTCAAGTGCCTTGCTCAAGGACACAACACGCTGCCTCAGCCAATGCTCGAACTAGCAACCTTCAGATCACTAGACGAACACCTTAACCACTTGGCCACGCGCCAACACACAAAGTTGAATAAACCTTATGATACCTAAGCATTGGGGATTCATTTCCATGGGAAGGTCATACTTGAAATCTTTTAAAGCTTACAAGCATGTAGGATCACATAGAACAAAAGACTGATTCGAAATTGCATCATACTTAAATAGGTGTCCAAGTGACAGGTCGTTTAATTACCCATACGATTGGCTGTGCCTGATGATCTTTAGCTGGAGTAAGATATTGATCTTAAAAAATATCTCAATTTGAAAGCATCAAGAGGTAATCATCGACAATGTTTTCAAAGTCAAACAAAGTCACACAATCATAGAATCATTATGTTGCAGAAGGAAACTATTTGGTCCATCGAATTGGCACCAATTCTTTGTGACACTCTCAAATCCCACACTCCTCTACACTTTTAAATAAACTTACTGAAGAAAAGTCTTGGACTTTACATGTTAAATCTGTTTCTCTTTCCAAATACTCTGACAATTTTCAGTATTTTCTACTTTTACTATGTAAACCATGTTTAAATAAGTTATGGTTTGAAAAGGACTCATAAAATAATGCTAATGAATACATGAGTTGGAGTCAAACTTCATCTTAATCATATCTATTTTCTATTAAATTTCACCGGGATGTACAAGATCTCTATCTCAAGTTCTCCAGAAAGTGTTGTTTTATTATTAAGGATAATGCACAGACGAAAACAATTCTAATAGCCTTCCCTTAAACTGTGAGACGTTGCCAAGCATTTTGTCTTCACTTTAGTCATTTAATGTTAACACTGTACACTTGTGATGTGCGGCATGTCACAAATGTCACTGACAGTTCACTCTCATTCCTCTTATTTTGCACTGCAAGGTTACCGCATTAACAAGAAGGGCAAATTAAGGTCTATCTGGAACAAATTATAATTTATTTAAAGTCTTAAATTTTTTTTGAAGTTTGGCCTTCATGGAAAATTGTAGTTAACATATATTGAAAGCCAAAATTAACTGTTTACGATGTCCGGAATTTCATAATTATTATGTAGTTGACAAAATTAATCTTTTCCATAGGCCGAGCTTTGAAACTTTCATAAATGTTATAGTGATTTTATGATTATTTTTCTACCTCAAGAAGTTGCTATAGCTGAGAGTCTTCTGTATTTAGTAGATGGCATTAGTTCCTAATGTGGAATAAGAGTGCATAAGTGTTATTGTTGGAAGGTGTAGGCTGCTCTGAAGACTTTTGGGAGTCTGGGTTATCCAGTGTTTTCTTTTCAATATTTTCAGATATACCAGCTAGTTGAGTGGTGTTGCAGCACCAACCTTGAACTCACTGTCAGTAAGACCAAAGAACTGGTTGTGGGCTTCAGAAAGGCTAAGACGAGGGAACGCACACCAATCCTCATGAAGAGATCAGAAGTGGAGAGAGTGAGCAGTTTCAAGCTCTGGTGCTGCATATCCTAAACTTCACCCAATCTTTTGTAAGTGTCCATAACCACCATTAATTACAATAAGCTCTACCGTAAATCACAGAAAAGGTAATGATTTTAAAAGTCATACTGAAGAAAGCCCTGTGATCTCATTGTTTATAGAATTTGAAGTTTTATAACTACATTTATTTTTGTCATTAATTATTTAAGTCTTTGGCTCTTGTGGGAATTTCAGTATTGTGGAGCTATGGGCATGTTGAGCTTTATTTCTGATCACTGAAGTAAATAGTTAGAAAATAATTGATGACTTCTGTCTAACTTTGTGCTGTGCACTTTCATCCCAAAGCATCCACTAAAAGAATGACACAGACATCAATGATTCCCAGTATACTGAATTGTTGATCACATAAAACTCAATGATGGGTCTTTTTATATTTGCATGATCCTTTTCTTTGATCTCATTACTAGGAAACAAATGCATGACCAATTGCATGGAGCTAATATCTGGGGACTCATCGGTTTCAAATATTTAATTCTGGAGAGGAACCTGCTCTAATATAGTGCAAATGGAATTTCCATCCTATTGTAATTGGCAGAACAGCTGATAGAGGATTGATGCAGGAAATTAAAACCATTACACTCCTGCAACAGGGAGTGCTTATCTGTGATCATGCATGTTGTTCAGACAGCGTCAAGAAGGCCTCAATGTGTAACCAAACATGAACTAAATCTTGGAATACCTGATGCTGTTATTGGCTGGCTGAATGGTCCATTTCACAGCACTAATACCTTTCACATTTATCATCCTCAAATCACTAATGCAGAAGACTGGAATCAGTGATGGAAATTGGAATTTTTCATACATTTAATTAAAATTCTTTAAGAGCCAAATAGAATATTGATTCCCAGACCACATGTGGATCTGGATTTCAGATTGAAGCAGAGGGCTGAATCAATCCATTGCCCAGCTTTTAAAGAAAAAAAAATCATGTAACAGACATTATTAAAGGAGCTTCGTCTCTTCATTTCTTTTTGACCCCAAAATGTCAGTGTTTGCATAATACTGATTTATGGCTTGAAGTCTTATTCACTTGCAGTTTTCAAAGCTGATAAAGTAAGGAAACACCAGTTGTTCCGATTAGGCCCGTAGTCTGTAACACATCACCAAAATTGTAGTAATTGAGAAAGAAGGAGCTCCACAACAGAAACTGCATAAAGAATGCAGATACTTTAAAACTGGTTCAAAACTGCTTGGCAAATTAAAACAGTGTGAAGTTTTCAGGATTCGGGGTACTTTACCACTACCTTCAAGCTACATAATCATCCCCCAAGTTTTCATACATGATTCACACTCCTGGTCCTCATAGGGTAATGTTGCCATTCGTGAAGAAACCGGTAAACATCAAAGGAAAGAAATCATTAGATTGCCTCTAATCATGTTGTCTCTAGAGTTAAAGTCAATATTAATATGACATAATGTCAAGGATTTCTATTGGTTAGAATATTCTTTGCAATCCAAAAGTTAGCGGAAGAAAAATCTTAGCAGCTATGCTTCAATCTTTCATACATTATCAAACAATCCTAATCAAAAACAACCATTGACGACACCAATAGCTACCATCATGTCTTGTGTTTGTTGGTGCTTTTCAGAATCATTGTGTATCCATCCTCCACCATTACTTTCTTTCATGTCTCCGAAGATGACGAGGTGCTGTGGCACAGCTAGTAGAGCTCTTGCCTTGTAGCTTCAATCCTAAGCTCTGGTACCATCCTGCATGGAGTATGCACTTCCTGTCTATGACGTTGTGAACTTTCTCCTGGTGTTCCAGTTTCCTCCCATGTCCAAACACACCTGAGCTGGTGGGTTAACTGGCCACTGGAAATTGCCCCTAGTGTGTAAGTGGGTAATGAAAGCTGTGTAGAGCTGATTAGCATGTGGGAAGAATAAACAGAGATGGAAGTAAATGCATGCTTGATAGTAGAAATGGATTTGATGAACTGAAGAGAGTATTTTCATATTGTACGTATATCTTTATCGGATACTATCGGACCATCTGAGTATTCCAGCAGCTTTCAAAGGTTCAAAGATTCAAGGGTCCCACTTAATGTCGGAGAAATGTATACAATATACACCCTGAAAAGCTTTTCCTTTTTTTTTGCTTTTTTGGTTTTATTTCTAACTTCTAGCGTAATTAGTCTTTTGCTTTTTATCTTCTTTCTTATTAAACCCAGTACTGTGGGATTGCCCTTGCAGAATTTTACCATGGCTTTCTCACTGCAGTCCAATTACCTCTAACGATATTTTACATCCCTCCTCCTCACCATTACCTTTTGTTACAAACTACCCATTGGTATCTCTTCAACAGGCGTTTATAGTAATACTGAAGAAACCCAAATCTACCTTTAGTATTTCCCCCAAGCCTCTCCTCCCTTCAATCAGACTGTTTGTTCTACTTCTATTGAAAATTCCATCAGTTCATTATTGGGAGAAAACATTCACATTCTTGTCATGTAATCACAAAGTTTTCCACCAATCTCCAGAGGTGATCCAAAAATGTCCATGGATTTAGTGAGGATTAGTACTGGAGATCACTACCATTAAGACAGGCTGCAAAAAAGCTGGTGGTGCTGGCCAATTGAAAGAAATATCCTATACATTCAACCCTTTATCGTGACAAATGCACATACACACAGTGGGAAATAGAAAAGATTCCTGATCTAGACTGCCTTGTGGTCTTCACATTTGTCATTAATTCCCCTGGTGTAATCAAGAAGACTTCTTCTCTATTCAACAATATCGCAGCACAATACATTTTATTTAGCATTATACCTGCGTCTGAAAATAGAATTATAAAATGTTAATGGACTTTTGCATGTATGTGAAAAATAATATTACAACATTTCCACAAAAATACATTGCACCTGGATTAAAAAAAATTACTGAGCAACTTGAGGTGGAAAACTTAAATTTTGATATGCAAAAAGAGTGCTGGGGGAAGCTGTAAAATTCTAAAGAAGACGTAGATTTATGCAAAGCAGCCTGCGCCAATATATTTACTACCCTTCATTAACTCATGTTTCTGTTAACCAGACATGACAGTTATAGCTCTGTATTTACACCACAAATGATAAATCTATAAAATATATTTTTATATTTCACAATATCATTATTGGGAACAGGTGATCCTTTGTGATGCAAAATGGAATCACTCTACAATATGTGCAACAATGAGGATTTAATTTAAAAATCCAATTAAATAACTACGGTTTTTTGAACCATAAGTAACTGATAGCAGGTTTGATGTTTGGCTACCCATATGTACGATTACTCTTTTCTACGAATGTCCAAGATGAGGACCAAAATCACAAGCAAAATTGAATTGTTGATTTATAACTGGAGGCCAAGCCATTCCAATTTTACTTAAGCTTTGATTTAGGTAGTCAATCGTCTTGGTTGGCAAAAAAATGACAGCCTCGCTTCTATCAGGAAAGCTAACATCCCCAGAATGCAGAATTCTCAGGTCATGAAAAGGATGTGTTTTTGCAAGAAATTGAGCAGATTTGTCTTCTACACAGCATGGGCTAGGACCAGTCACAATTCAAACAGAAGCGTTCAGCTGGTTTGCCTTTGGCTCCCTGCAGCTGTAGTGGGGAGATATCAGGAAGATATTTTGGACTGAAGGGTCTGTACTGTGTTGTAATGTTCTGTGTTCTAACTTAATCCAAGTTAGTACCTGGTTGGAATTGTTTAAGGGAACGGCAAGGCAGTGTACATTTTATAATCCCAATAGGGGAGACATGCTAGCCTTGCAATATGGGAGACTTCCATAGTGGAAATGCACCCTCAGTACATTCAATGGTCTGCTGCGGGCCCAGAGCCACCCCTGAGTGATGGAGTTAATAGTGCGACAAACTCTGCAAAGGTGGTTGACTTGTGTTTTTTTGCTGAGGTTCCATGATTAATGTGAGAGTATGAACCCCGCAAACGACTGGTGGTAGAAGGCAATGATGAGCAGACACAATAAATGTTGAGACAGGAAGCTTAGCTTTAGTTGCATCACATGCTTTGGTGCTGCAAGTGACATCATTGACAACACTTCCCTACCTCCCCTTATAAAACAAGGCATGTGTAGCTCTGTTAAACACAGAAAACAGAATAAAGCTCCTTATTAACATAACTTGTCTGGAGGTCTGGACGGGGATGAGGACCATCACTGGGTTTTGGCAAACTAGAACAGAGGAGCTGAAGGCAGTGTGGACAGGGCCAATGAACTTAACCTGTTCTTTAACAGATTTGACATTGTGACCCCTGCCCATCCCCCACATGAGCCATCTATTGTCGACCCCCAACCAACACATATTCCACTCTCCCCTCCTACCCCTCCTCATAGTCCCCCACCCTGCTCTCATGACTATACCACTTCCCCACATGAAACCACCACGGTGGGCTTCGCGGCTGAACAGGTGAGAAGACAGCTGAAACGTCTCAACCCAAGCAAGGCTGCAGGACCGGATGGTGTCAGTACCAGGGTGCTCAAAGCCTGTGCCCCTCAGCTATGTGGAGTACTTTGCCATGTATTCAACATGAACCTGAGGCTCCAGAGGTTTCCTGTACTGTGGAAGATGTCCTGCCTCGTCCCTGTGCCAAAGACGCCGCACCCCAGCGGCCTCAATGACTACAGACTGATGGCATTGACCTCCCATATCATGAAGACCCTGGAGAGACTTGTTCTGGAGCTGCTATGGTCAGGCCACACTTAGATCCCCCCCAGTTCGCCTACCAGCCGCGACTAGGAGTTGAGGATGCCATCATCTACCTGCTGAACCGTGTCTACGCCCACCTGGACAAGCCAGCGAGCACTGTGAGGGTCATGTTTTTTGACTTCTCCAGTGCGTTCAACACCATCCGCCCTGCTCTGCTGGGGGAGAAGCTGACAGCAATGCAGGTGGATGCTTTCCTGGTATCTTGGATTCTTGATTACCTGACTGGCAGACCATAGTACGCGTGCTTGCAACACTGTGTGTCCGACAGAGTGATCAGCAGCACTGGGGCTCCACAGGGGACTGTCTTGTCTCCCTTTCTCTTCACCATTTACACCTCGGACTTCAACTACTGCACAGAGTCTTGTCATCTTCAGAAGTTTTCGGATGACTCTGCCATAGTTGGATGCATCAGCAAGGGAGATGAGGCTGAGTACAGGGCTACGGTAGGAAACTTTGTCACATGGTGTGAGCAGAATTATCTGCAGCTTAATGTGAAAAAGACTAAGGAGCTGGTGGTAGACCTGAGGAGAGCTAAGGTACTGGTGACCCCTGTTTCCATCCAGGGGGTCAGTGTGGACATGGTGGAGGATTACAAATACCTGGGGATATGAATTGACAATAAACTGGACTGGTCTAAGAACACTGAGGCTGTCTACAAGAAGGGTTAGAGCCATCTCTATTTCCTGAGGAGACTAAGGTCCTTTAACATCTGTCGGACAATGCTGAGGATATTCTACGAGTCTGTGGTGGCCAGTGCGATCGTGTTTGCTGTTGTGTGCTGGGGCAGCAGGCTGAGGGTAGCAGACACCAACAGAATCAACAAACTCATTTGTAAGGCCGGTGATGTTGTGGGGATGGAACTGGACTCTCTCACGGTGGTGTCTGTAAAGAGGATGCTGTCTAAGTTGCATGCCATCTTGGTCAATGTCTCCCATTCACTACATAATGTACTGGGTGGGCACAGGAGTACATTCAGCCAGAGACTCATTCCTCCGAGATGCAGCACAGAGTGTCATAGGAAGTCATTCCTGCCTGTGGCCATCAAACTTTACAACTCCTCCCTTGGAGGGTCAGACACCCTGAGTCAATAGGCTGGTCCTGGACATTTCATAATTTACTGGCATAATTTACATATTACTATTTAACTATTTATTACTATTTTCTGTTACTATTCTATTACTATTTATTATTTCTATGACTATTACTATTTACTATTTACTAATAGTAATATTACTATTACTATTTCTATTACTATATATTATTTATGGTGCAACTGTAACAAAAACCAATTTCCCCTGGGATCAATAAAGTATGACTATGACTATGACTACGACTAGGAAAACTTGATGTTTGGTATGAGCGAAGCATTGTTGCAGTTTGAATGCTGAGAAAGATTACCGAAGCAAGGGTATTTAACCAGTGTGTGGAGAGACACATATCAACTCATTCTTGATATACCTGAACAATGATAAATTTTGATCATATTTTACTGTTTAGTCATAGAATCATGGAAACAGGCTTTTTGGCCCACTGACCATCAAACACCATTAGTACAAATCACCCACTAATCCTACTTTGTTCTACCTCCATTGTCACCAATTCCTCGCAGATTCTACCATTCACCCATAAATTTGGAGCAATTTATATTGACAAATTAACTTAACAACCCACATGTCATTGGTATGTATGTGGAAACTAGAGCTCCCCAGGGAAATCCATGCTGTCACAGGGAAATCAGTCAGCGCGAGAGGTCAGGATTAAAACCAGTTCACTGTGCCACCACATTTTAAAGAAATGAATTGACCATAAATAATTCAAATGAATTAGACATAAATGATTACAGGAGTTTAGAAATGACCGCAGAAATGTTCCGTTCAGCTCTTCCTGCCGGTTGTGAACTTTGAGCTTAAAAAACTCTCTGTCATCAGGTGGCAACAATCTCACCATTGACAACAAGGACTTGTGTGATACTTCACCACCTTTGAGAAGGCTGGGATTCCACTTAGGATATTATTCCTCTGCCCTGCTTTCAATAGCTCACCCTTCTCTGAGTTGTAAGTGCTGCTAATTGCCTCTAATCAGAGGTCACAGCTCAGTTCTGGGAGGTAGTGGTGTTTCAAATAAGCCTTCAAGTACCATATGTCTCTTCTTAATTTTAGATAAACTGTTTGTAGATTGTTTTCTTCTTATATGGTAGTAGTTACTGCCCAGTGGTGGACCCCTTTATGTCAAAGTGAGACATACGGTAAGCATTAAGTATGTAACTTCACAGAGCCATCTGTGAGATGAAGGGCAGAAGAAGGAAAGAAGGAGCAAGAATTCAATTTTTCAGTCAGAAGCATTTATGTTACATTCACTCCAGTTCAAATCAGTCAAACAGATATGCTGATAGTTTGACATCAATTTCTTTCTTGGCTTCTTAAACAAGAATGCCTGAAGCTCTGACTGCATCTCAGACCTGTGGTAACCAAAATTAATCCTATTGTCATTTCTTGTGGTATATATGAATAAGGCTGATGCCACATAATGTTACATTTAATCATCTGTGTGTTGTCTGCATGTGTTCTGCATGAAAAAAAACCTTGAATAAACCTATAATTTAGGCCTTCCACTCCCAGCAACATCTTTGTAACTCTTTTATGCAGTCTTTCCAGTTTGGCCATATCTTTCCTACTACGGGGTGACCAAAAATATACACAGTTCTCCAAATGTGGCCTCACCAATGACTGATACAACTTCAGCGTAATGTTCCAAATCCTCCCCTCAGTATCCAGACTGATGAAGGTCTGTGTGCTAAACGTCTTTGTGATGCCACTTTTAATGAACCATGCTCTTGTAGTCTTAGCTTCCTCTTTTCATTACGCTCCTTAGTGCCCTACCATTCATAGCTTAAGTCCAATGCTGGTTTGACTTTCCAAAATGCATTACCTCACACTGATCTGTATTGAAATCCACTTATCATTACTCTACCCACTTTCCTAACTGATCCAAGAACCTCCCTTAATCTATAAAAACCCTTTTCACTATCAACACCTCCTAATTTTGTATGACTTGCAAATTTACTGATTAAGCCTTGTGCATTTGCATCCAAGTCATGACGAACGCAATGTTGGCATTTATTTCAAGGGGAATAGAATATAAAAGCAAGGAGATAATGCTGTGCCTTTACAAGACACTAGTCAAGCCACACTGTCAACAGTTTTGGGCCCCATATCTCAGAAAGGATGTGTAGTCACTGCAGTGTCCAGAGGAGGTTCATGAGGATGAATCTGGGAATAAAGAGGTTAACATATGACGCGTGTTTGGCAGCTTTGGGCCTGTACTCACCGGAATTTAGAAGAATGCGGGGCAATCTCATTGAAACCTACCGAATGTTGAAAGGACTAGATGGGGTGGTGGGGATATCCAGAACTAGGATAGGCACAGCCTCAAAATTGAGGTTGACATTTTAGAACAGAGGAAAAGAGAAATTTTTTTAGCCGGGGTATGGTGAATCTGAGCACCAACACAGGGGCTGTGTACAAGAAGGGCCAGAGTCAACTCTATTTCCTGAGGAAACTGAGGTCCTTTGGAATATGCAGCTCATTTATGTTGCATTCTGAGGTGCTACATCTTGGCTGTCTGAAGCCAGTGATGGTCTTCATGCCTCTTCACACCTTCCATGTGCTACTCTGCCCAAGCTTGTTCTCCAGCTCTCTCCTGTATTCCCCTTTAGCCGCCTTGATCTTCTCCTTTAGCTCCCTTTGCACGTGTTTCAATCCCTCCCTGTCTCCTGATCTATAGGCTCACTTTCTGTGTTTGAGAAGAGCCTTCATTTCACTGGTGACCCATGGCTTGTTGTCAGGGAAGCAGCAAACAGTCTTTGATGGTGTTACAGTGTCCCCACAGAATTTGATATCGCCAGTAATGCTATCAGTAAGTCCACTAATGCCAAGGTCTTAAAGTTATTAATTAGTTTTGAGTGTTGGATAGTATTGAATGCCAAGCTGTAGTCAACAAAGAGCATCTTTATGACCTAGGCATGAAAGAATTCATTATTATATGATTATGTACTTAGCCCATTCTCAGGATTTCCACATCTATTTGCAAAATAAACGTCTCTACTCCAAGGGATTATTGAACATGCATCACCCTGAGGGTCAGCGGGAACATGGCATTATAAATAAGCCATTTATGTGACACATTGGATGGACTTGATCCATCAATACCAGAGTGCTCGGCTTAATTTGGGTTTGAGTTCAGACTCAGCCTTGGAGGATCTAAAGTTTCGATCTTCGAAATGCAAAACTGACATGAAATTGAGTCTCTGCTACATAATACTGCCATAGTCATTATGATTGCTAAGATCTGCCTTGGCACAACGATACATACACAAGCATAAGAATAATTAGCAGTGAATAATTGCAGTGAGTATAAATTGAATTTGAGGGTAGAAGGACTTGAATTTATGAATTTAGGGTGGAACTGTATTTAATTCATCTACTGGTATTATTTAATGAGTCATTATTATATGCCTTAATAATAACTCTTGTCTTGGAAGGTATAATATGATAGCCTCTAGAAGCCATTTTACATGTAAATCAGGAATTTTATTTCTTGTGGTATGCCTCCATGTGACGTGAATTCTTTTGCTCCAATTCAATGTTCTCTTGAGGAGACTTAAAGTACATCATCCCACCAACAGCTGAGAAAGACTGTCAAACTGTCACAAAATCAATAGATCGTATGAACAATCTATGAAACAGGCCTAACTAATTATTGTCCAGCAAAATTGTATGTTTACAGCAACATTTCAGTTTCTATATTGTTATTAAACCCTGTAGTGTAATGGTGAGTCATCCTGAGGTACCTACATATAGTTAATTCATAGAACAGGTTTTTTTAATTACTCATAGATTATTACCTAAATGCATCAAGAAGGCAACTTACATAAAATTTAAAAATTCTGTTCTTTGTAGTCTGCTAGTACGAGAGTTTCTTTCCAAGGTTTAATTGATGTAAAGGAGGTTGGACTTAAACCTGAGTCTGGTGGTAATGACAAATCACCTTGTCCTTCTAACCTGATAAACATTGCAGATGTTTAATGAGCCTGGTAGCAATAACATCACACCATGGCCAGCAGTGCCACAGATGTATGCTATTGGGTTGTTTTCCGACATAGAGAGCTCTAAAGTGTTAGGGGATGAATAAAGTAGATTGGGAGGAGGAACTCTGCACTGGGAAGGTCCAAGTTTTTTGTGGACTCTGAAGAAATGCTTCAGAGTCTACACTTTTTTGATCGTGTAACAGTTTGTGAGGATTACCCACTGTCTTAATAGCTTCATCAGAGTCTTTTTTTTTTGGCTTTCATCAATAAAGGAGTGTTAAACATGATGAGATGAAATTAGATTTTATTTTGGACACGGAAGAGATAAACTTTCCACATCTGGAAAACAATGCAAAGCTGTTTTGCATTGGCAGCTCCTAGATTACATGAAGCATTAATATGGAGTTTAACATTTACTTCAAAAGCTGAAATGTGTTTACTCTGTCTAATTCAGATTATGGATTTACTCTGATAAGAAATGTCAAGTACGATCGTGCTCATCTGAGCCAATTTACATGACAGAGGCTGAATTTCCTAAATCCTTGTTATCTTTGGACAGTGTCGCCTCTCGTACCTCAGGTTATGTCAGCGTCATCTTCCAGAATAACCCTCTGATCTTCGAACTGACCAGTTAAATTTTCAGATTCTTTAAGGACTCAGCCATTATCTCTTTCATTTAATCTATGTAAGCTGGAAGGTATGTCGCTATCTTAGTTGTGCATAGCCACAGTCAAGACATTTATGCATATTTGGCTGGTGCTTTTAATGTTCCATCAAGCTGGCTATGCTTTCCATGGAAGAACACATTGTTAAAGTGTTTAGCTACATCATCTCATTCACACTTGAGAAAGATTTCTCTAATCTCTGTGCATCTACAATCATTGCATTGGAACAGTGAAAAACCTCTGCTCAACTTCACAACCTCTTGAGAGGCTGGTCATGGACAGAATCAACCCCTGCCTATGCAAGGACCTGGACCCACTGCAATAGTTGTACAGCAGATGCAATCTCTCTGGCTCTCCACTCGGCCTTTGCTCACCTGGACATTAGCAGTGCCTACATCAGTCTGTTGTTTGTTGATTACAGCTCAGTGCTCTCAGTACTAATCATGAAGCTCCAAAACCTGGGCTTCTGTACCTCCCTCTGCAACTGGATGATTGACATTCTGATCAGAAGACTACAGTCAGTGTGGATGGAAATAACATCTCCTCCTTGCTGACAATCAACGTTGGCAAACGTCAAGGGTGTGTGCTTAGCTCAGTGCTCTACTCTCTCTACACCAATGACAGTGTGGCCAGGCACAGCTCAGATGCCATCTATTAATTTGCTGATGACACAACTTTTGCTTGCAGAATTTTCCATGGCGACTAGGAGGTGCACCAGAATGACGTAGATCAGCTGGTTGAGTGGTGTCGTCACAACAACTTTGCACTCAACATCAGAAAGACCAAGGAAGTGATTGCGAATTCTAGGAAGGGGAACTTGAGGGAACATACATCAATCCTCATTGAGGGATTAGCAGTGGAAAAGGTGAGGAGTTTCAAATTCCTGGGTGTCAACATCTCTGAAGAACTACAGTATCATGGGCTTAACATATTGATGCAATTACAATGAAGGCACAACATGTGGCTACGCATATTTCATCAGGAGTTTGAGAAGTCTCGGTATAACACCAAAGACTCACGCAAATTCCTACAGCTAAAATGTGGGGAGCATTCTAACTGGTTGCATCACCTTCTGGTATGGAGGGGCAACTGCGCAAGATTGAAAAAAGCTGTAGGAAGTTGCAAACTCAACCAGCTTCGTCATGGGCTCTAGCCTCCCCGGCATCAAGGACATCTTTAACAGACGATCCGTCAAAAAGGTGGTATCCATCATTAAGGATCCCCATTACCCAGGAGATTGCCTTCCTTTGATTGCTACCATCAAGGGAAGGTACAGCAGCCTGAAGATACACACTCAGTGCCTTAGGAACAGCTTCTTCCCCTCCACCATCAAATTTATCAATGGACATGTATACCACCTCCATTTTTTTTGCTGCTTTTTTGCACTACTTATTTAAGTTTTTAAAATGCATTTCTTATTGTAATTTATAGTTTTTGATTATTATTTACTGGAATGTACTGCTGCTGCGAAACATCAATTTTCACAATATATGATAGTGATATTAAGCCTGATTCTGATTCTGAGAGTGAAAAATCTCATCTGCTGCTCAACAATCCTCCTCTTCCTCCATGTGACACACGGAGAGGGCTGTGATGTTTGACCTTGTTCTACTGCTACCCTTAATTTTACTTCCTGCCTTTGCCTAGTGTAAAGTGTGAGTCACAAGGTGGAACCCCCATTAAGGCTGACTAATACTTGTGCGTTAACTGGACACTGTAACCTACGCAAGAGGCCTACGCGTGTTGTGGGTATTTATACTTGTGCTTTGGCGTGTCTGCGTCACTCTGCAATTCGGGCACGTCGCACATGCGCACAGACCTGCCCGCGCAGGCTTCATGGTAAACAAGTTTAAAGTGAGCGTCTTTTTTCGTAAAAGCGAAATGTGTCATCCATAATTTCAGAGGTCTGTAAAGCTTTATGGAAAGCATTGCAGCCAGAGTTCCTTCCCTGCCCTTCAGTCAGCCGATGGGAAGCTATTGCAGCGGAGGAGGAAACGCAATGCCACCAGACAGACCAATAACAGTTGCTGCGGCCTGCGTTGTTGCGATGCATAGTTGTATTTTGGGAGAGGTGCGCGTCAGGCTACGGCATAGGGATCCGCGTAGGCTCTACGTAGGGTTCGCGGTGATGCTGTACCTATGGCGTCGAGTTGATACACAAGTATAAATCAGCCTTTATCTTCCTTACACTCCCTGATGAAATTAAGTCAGCAGTAATGACTGATGTGGGCTGCCGATGTTTACCTGTAGATGAAAGCTGATTGTCCAAAATTCAAGAATGCTAGGATTTCAGTGGCACCTGCTCTCCAGATGCACAGCAGAAGTCTGTAGAGGCCCATGTCCAGTACTCTTCCATTCCTGTTCCGAACTCATCTCTCCCACAAGAAAAATGCCAGTAGGCCCTTGAGTGGCGGTATGTTTATTCACTGGATGATGATGATTGTGAGGGAAAGGCATGAAATTACAAAAAAAAGATCATTTTAGTTTGAATTACTCTGCAGGAATTGGGCCTTTGGGCCAATGAGTCCGTGCTAACCATTATCCATTTCCAGCATTCCTATCCTAATCTATTTTGTTCTTTCCACATTTCCATTAACTACCCCAGACAATACTGCTCATTTACACACTGGGGCAAATTACAGCACTTCTTTGAATATCGAAAGAAATGAGAGCACTGGAGGAGACACAGGGAAAGCAAGCAAACTCCCTACAGCTGCACTGGAGAATGGGACCAGACCCATATCATTGAATTGTGAGGCATGAAGATGCATGTGAAGGAGGCAAAGTGAGAAGGCAGATTAAGGAGTGAGATTAACTCTGAGACATTTTAAAGGTGAGTATGCACTTCTACCCTATCTTTCCTGATCTGATTAGGCCTTTGAAGCACTTCCTATGCAGAGCATGTTTTCAATCCCCTCGGTTGCCACCACCTGCCTCCATCAACCCATGTGCATTGCCACTGTCCCTTGCTCTGCTGAGGAAGATTACCTCTCTTAAGCTCCATAATGATCCCAGCTGCATATTTGATGAGGCACTCGCGAAACACAGCACAACTTTGGCCTATGAGAATCTGTTCTAACATTTCTTCTCCTCTTCTTTCCGTGTTTCACCTTTAGATACCGGAGTTTGAGGTCACATCATGTAAGGCTCATCACCATTCTCCTCACTGTTGGACATGATCCATTTACCACCAGATAACATTAATGAGGGGCTGAGCTAAAAAGTCATCAATAGATAGGGTAAGATCATGCAGGTAACTATGCTTCTCCTCTTAAGGCTGATTTATACTTGGGCATACAGGCTTGCGCCATAGCCTACGAAAGTGGGCTACGCCGTTGTGAGTATTTATACTTGTGCGTTGGTGTGTCTGCGTCTCTGCAATTCACCACCAAAACGCTAGTTGGCGGTACGTTTCCTATGCCATTGTGTTGAGTTTCTTTGTGTTGAAACTCAATGCGAAGAAACTCAAACTTCAAGCAATGGCGACTGAAACTGAAGGAGGGTGAATTTTCTGTGCTTGTCCAGCCACTGAGAGACATAGATGAGGAAATGCATTTCAGATATTTTTGGATGTAGGCAGGTAGATTTGACGATTTGGTTCGTCGTCTCCAACCATTTATTTCGCATCAGTGTACGCATAGTATACTCAGAGACTGGCAATCACCATTCGAGTTTTAGCTTCAGATGGAAGTCAACAGGCTGTAGCAGCTAGCTACAAACTGGCGTCAAGCACAGGGTCCTCCATAATTTCGGAGCTCTGTAAAGCTTTATGGAAAGCATTGCAGCCAGAGTTCCTTCCCTGCCCTTCAGTCGCCCAATGGGAAGCTAATGCAGCGTAGGAGGAAATGTAATGCTACCAAACGGACCAATCACAGTTGTTGCAGTCTGTGTCGCCGTGGCGCATAGTTACATTTTGGGAGAGGTGCACGTTAGGCTACGTCGTAGGGTTTACGTAGAGTACGGTGTAGGGTGCGGTGCTACGCCATACCTACAGCGTACATTTGATGCACAAGTATAAATCAGCCTTTTCTTAGTGCCAGAAAATACATATCAATTATATCCTCAACTGAAATATTAAATATCCTTCCTTTTTTCTTTCTTCCTTCCACATAGTTTTGAATGTAAGCTTACTCTATCTACTTATATCTTACAATTTACTTTCCTTTTTCCAATAACAGGAGGAGTGCAGAGAAAATTTACAAGGATATTGTCAGGACTTGAAAGCCTGAGTTATAGAGAAAGGTTGAATAGATTAGGACCTTATTTTCTACAGCAGCATTTCTCAAATGGGGTTCCGTGAGTGGTCGCGATTAAAAAATATAAGCATTGTTTTTTGAACTTCACATGACATGCGATGTTAGCTCTCGCAGTGGTGGCCAGTGACCGAGCAGAACCGTTAGCAATCTCATTAGAGATCTCGCAGTCCATTATGGCAGTCGTCAGTAGGACCATGTTTATTTGGTTGAGTCCATTCTCAGTTTTTGACCTGAGATAGGGGAGGCTGTTGTTAATTGGTAATCGCCGTATTGCATGGAGAAGAGGATGGGAGGATGATGAGGAGTGTGAAGTGCATTTTCCAAGTGAGTCACCCATTTTTTATATTATATTAACTCCTGTGTTTTACAGACATGTCTGAAGGTCCAATGTGGCGATTTTTGAATTACAATCTTCTGAGTCATTTTACTGCACTAGTGTAACAACGAACACAAGCAGTTGATCTTTACAATGAAAGCGACTTATCCATGGGTTTTACATGGACTGGTGATCCAAGATGTCCTATTTCATTGTGACTAGTCTGTGACAAACAATTTACAAATGCAGCAGTGACTCCAGCAGAATTGAAGAGACACTTAACTACAAATCACAGCCATATGGCACATAAAAGTGCTGATTATCTAAACGGCTATTGGAATCTCAAAACAAATGGAGTAAAGCTTTTGTTAATATAGTCAGTCAGTAAAAAGATACGGGGAGCAAGTTATTTAGTAGTAGAACTTATTACCCAGAAAAGGAAAAGTCACACAGTTGGTGAGAACCTAATAGATTATGAGAACACTCAGTTCTCTTTTATTGTCATTTAGAAATGCATACATGCATTAAGAAATGATACAATGTTTCTCCGGAGTGATATCACAGAAAACAGGACAGACCAAAGGCTAATACTGACAGAACCACATAATTATAACATATAGTTACAGCAGTGCAAAACAATGCCATATGTTGATGAAGAACAGATCATAGGCACAGTAAAAAAAAGTCTCAAAGTCCCGAGACGATCGACTCCCGAGTCCCCGATAGCAGGCGGCAAAAGGGAGAAACTCCCTGCCATAAACCTCCAGGAACTGTCAACTTGCCGATACCTTGAAAGCACCCGACCACAGCCGACACTGAGCCCATCTGTCCAAAAACTCCGAGCTTCTGCTTCCAACCAGTATCTCCAATACAGCCTCCCAAGCGCCATCCTCTGCCGAGCATCTTCGACTTCTCCCCAGCCGCTGAAACACTCAAAGCTGAGGATTTTGAGGCCTTCAGCTCCGGAGATTCTGGTTACCACACAGCAGCAGTGGCAGTGAAGCGGGCATTTCATAAATTTTTCGGATGTTCCTCCATGCTCTCATGTCTATCTCTATCAAATCAGGATTGTGCACGCTCCCCTACTTGACAGATAACAGATAACATCACAGAAGTGGCCTCACGCGCTGCCGTCGCGCCACCATCTTCTCCCCCCTCCCAGCATGTAAAATTAATGCCAGCATGTAAAATTATAGGGGGTAAAATGCTAGGACAAGATGCAGCACAAGAAATTGTAAAGGTTTCACGCTCAGTGATGATGATGGCTGGTTCTTAACTTGTGAAGATCAGGAGGGAAGAAAAGTTTTCATGAGTGACAACATGATTATTGGTGACTGTTGAGGCCAATTCTAGATCTGCAGACTCTGGGACAAAGGAACAGCTGGGATGCATGTACTTGGGTAGTGGGATCCTTCCTGCGTCTCCTCTTCTCTTCAGTAGACACCCTTCTGAATTCCTGAGAATTCTTGGCTGCTCCATGGATCAGCGTTCTCCAGCGCTCTCTGTCACAAACCAGCTGCTGCAACTTGTTGGCCTCAGTATTTTCCTGAGGAAGCTGCTGCTTAAGTTGGCCTTTGTACCTCTTGTATGGGCCACCTCGATCTCTCTTGCCCTGAGAGAGTTCTCCGTAGAGTACTACTTTCGGTAACCTGGAGCTGTCCATGCGAGACACATGGCCTGGCCAGTGGAGCTGCCCGAGCAGCAAAGTGGCTTCAATGCTTGGGAGTTGAGCTTTCCCCAGGACCTCGTTGTTGGAGACACGATCCTGCCCGCTGATACCCGTGATGGAGTGGGGGCAGCGCTAATGGAAGCGCTCGAGCAAACGGATTTGCTTGTGGTACAAGACCCAGGCTTCTGAGCCGGATAGCAATGCTGTGATGATCCAGCCCTGTATACCTGAATTTTTGTGGACAGACGGAGCAGGTGTTTTCTCCACACATGTTACTGGACACACCCAAAGGCAAGTCAATTGTCAACATCTCTTACTCCCGTAGCATTGTTGGAGATGACGCTGTCAAGATAGGTGAACTGCTTAACTGAGGTGAGAGGGTAGTTGTCAATGACTATCCGAGGTGGGTGGTAGACACCACGAGGGGGCTTCTGATGGAGGACCAGTGTGTTCTTCAGACTGACCGTTAACCCAAAAGCCCTTGCATCCTTGGTGAACTACGACTGCAACCTGTAGCGTATCTACTACGGGCGTGAGAAGAGCACAGTCGTCTGCATTCGGTAGCTTGGAAATGGGCTCCTGCATGGTTTTGTGTGATAAACTGAAAAACAACAGGTTCTCTATCCAGGTCGATTACACCAATAAATGTCATGGTGTAGCATTTGTAATATTTGTAAAGGATGGTGAAGTTCAGGAAAACTTTTTCTGTTGCAATCAGCTGCCAGAAACAAACAAAGGCCAAGATATATTTAATATTTTGTCTTCATATCTGGAAACAAAAGGTCTGTCTTGGAGGAACTGTGTTGGCATCTGTACTGATGGTGCCCCATCATTGGTTGGCTCCGTGAGAGGTTTTGTTTCTCTTGTAAAAAACCCTGACATCACAACACTCTGCTTTCTTCACAGAGAGGTGATGTCTTGGAATTGAAATGAAAAAAGTTCTAGAAGATACTGCAAAAATGGTTAATTTTTTTAAACAAAGACCAGTTCACTCGAGAATGTTTTAAAAAAACTCTGAATACCTGGACAAAGAGCACACCAATCTCCTGCTACAAACAGAAATCTGGTGGCTTAGCAGAAGAAGAGTTCTCAACAGGGTGTTTGAGCTGAAAGGTGAACTGCAGGAGGACTTTCAAGAAAATATTAGGCCAGATTTTGCTGAAGATGAAGAATGGCTGCAGAAACTAGCCTACTTAGCAGACAGTTTTCATCATGTGAACCGGTTAAACAAGGCTCTGGAGAAAATGTTTTGACTCCAAGTGACAAAATTTTTGAATTTAAAAGTTAATTGAATCTTTGGAAAAATCATGTTGCAAAAGGAAATCTTGAAATGTTTCCTCTGCTGCTTGGGCTTGAGAGTAAAGAATGATCAGAATGTCTCTAATCTTATTGAAAATCACCTGGAAGAACTGCAGAACAAAGCTGAACAGTACTTTTTCCTCCCTTTCAACACAAGTGTATGATTGGGTGAGGGACCCTTTCTTGGTATCTTCTGAACAATTTGAGAACGTGACTTTGAGAGAAGAGGAAGAAGTTTGTGAGATGTAGTCTGATTGTGCACTCAAGGTGAAATTTACTGACCTGCCCCTGGACAGGTTCTGGATATCTGAGAAAGAAGAGTATCCTGCTATTACTAGGAAATCAATGAACATTTTGCTGCAGTTTTCAACTTCTTACATTCGTGAGCATGCTTTTTCTTGTTTAACAAGCATCAAGAGCAAGGATAGAGATCGTTTCATTTCACTTGAAGGTGAAATCCGTATGTGCTTATTATAAGTTTGATTCAGAATTGAGTATTTGTGCAGCAAAAATCAGGGAGGACAGGTTTCATATATTTGAGCCTGATCATGTCACTTAGGAAGAAACTGTTTTTTCAAAGTCTTGCATAAAATTGAGTCTTAGGCTATATTTTCATTCATGTTGCTTTGTCTTATGGCAATTTTACTATTCAACATTATCAATAAATTTTCATGTTGTAAATAACATTAATTGAAATCAATTTACAATTATTTAAATTAAATCTACCGAGCCTACCTTTAGAAAAAGTAAATCCCATTTTAGCTTAAGCCAGTTATTTAACAGAAATGTATTATGTTTGCCTTATGATTTCTTAAACTTTATGAAAGGGAAAGAAAGAAATGCATTTCAACAAAGGTAAGCTAAAGTTAACTACCTGTTTTTTTCAAGAAAGCTTGGCTAAAAATTCCTTTTAGAGCATTGACAACTGGTTTTGGAATATTATATCTATAGCTTACTGATCATGCTAATATACCATAAGCTGTAGAGCTAATAATTTGTATGCAGGGGTTCTCTGAGACGTGAACATTATTTCAAGGGTTCCTCCAGGGCAAACAGTTTAAGAAAGGCTGCTCTAGAGCGTAGAAGAATGAGGGGAAGTTTGATAGAGGCATACAAAATTATGAGGGGTATAGATAGGGTAAATGCAAGCAGACGTTTTCCACTGAGATTGGGTGAGACTAGAACTAGAGGTCATGGGTTAAGAGTGAAAGGTGAACTGTTTAAGGGGAACATCTTCACTCAGATGGCAGTTAGAGTGTGGAACAAACTGCCATCACAAGTGGTGGATATAGGTTTGATTTCAACATTAAAAAAATTTGGATAGGTAGGTGAATGGGAGGGATTATAGAGGGCTATGGTCTGGCTGCAGGTCGATGGGACTAGTCAGATTAATAGTTTGGCAAGGACTAGATGGGCCAAAGGGCCTGATTCTGTGTTGTTGTACACTATGACTCTTTTCTGTTCATTGATATGATTTATGTTTGCACGTTTTTGTCCATACACTGTATGATACCTCCTACCAAAATATTTTCCATCTTCAATAGAACTGATGTCTCCTTTCAGTAAAATAGATATTCTCTTCCTAACAGGCCCTTTATGCATGACTTTAGCTCCTTAATCTTATGATTCTTTTTCTGCCGGTTCATGGTTAGGAAGAAATTAAGATATTACCATCCTCGAAGACCTACTGCCTCTGCCTCTTTATCTGCCAGGCTCCTTGTGCATGAACTCTAGCTCTTTCCTGCCCTCATTTTTTATTTTCATATTGACCTTGGTAACTGACTAACCTCCCATGCATTGTTCGTGCAAAATGGAGACAATAGGACAGAATGGAATTCAGTGTATTTTACTTGTTAGAAAAGGTTGTTTGCCTTAAGCTCTGAGATACAATATGTAGAACCCATAGTGACCATTGGAATTACTTCCATACACGTACCCGAGTCTTCCTTTGCTGCCCGCAATTCTCACATCCTGCTGAAAATCAATATTATTGAACCTTCCTATTTCATGCAGGAATACTGTTAGGAATACTTAGCAGGAATACTGTTTAATCTACAGTCAAATTAACTTTTTCTGGTCCCAACAAATGCAAATGTATCTAAATCTCTGTCGAACAGATCTAACCACATTGTGCAGTAATGTCCTCCAACCAACATAATCTTTTATACTCTTAATACAGTACTTTAGTTCACAGTCTAGCTTCAGCTGTTCCATCAGCTCACCATGTAGCTGATGAATTAATATGTTGGTAATGACTAAAGATTGCCTGTCACTTGTTAATTGTTAATTCACCAACAATCATAAGCACTTACATTTGAGGTTTAATTAAAGGGTAGAAAACCACACATGCACATGCACACATAGAAACACAGATTGTTTTTGAATTTAGTCCTTATTTGCATCTTTCCTGAATGCTGCTGCAAATATTGTAATTTTTTCATTGTTCCTGTGCATATGACAATAAACTCGACTTTGACTTAGACTTTGATTTTGTCTCCATTGTGGTGAGAAGGTTGGACAATGTATAAAATGAGCTAATGTTTTGCTATTATTTTTTGTAACTGCTCATTAAATCTCCTAGGCAAATAATGTTTAAAAAGACAAAAACTGCAGATGTTATAAACTGAAATACAAACAGAATGGGTGGAGTGCACATGGAGAAGACATTTTCATTAGTGGGAGAGTCTAGGACTAGAGGGCATAAACTCAGAATAAAAGAACATCCCTTTAGAATAGTGATGAGGAGGAATTTCTTTAACCAGTGGGTGGTGAAGCTATAGAATTCATTGCCACAAGTGGATGTGGACACCAAGTCATTGGATATATATATATATATATATTTGGTTTTTGATTAGTGAGGTCAACAAGGATTAAGGTGAGAAGGCAGGAGAATAGGGTTGAGAAGGATAATGAATCAGCCATGATGGAATGGCGAAGTAGACTCGATGGGCTGATTGACCTTATTCTGCACCTATACTTCATGGTCTTAAATGTTAACTTGTTTTTAGATGCTGCCTAATCTATTAAGTAATATTAGTAATTGCTATTTTTATTTAATGCTTTTAAAATCCGTTTCAACTTTCATGGATAACACAGCCTGCTCTCTGGAGGTGTGGGGAATTTCAATAGTTTATACAGTAAGATCACTGGGAAGAAACGGAGATATAAAAGCTATTTGTCCTTGTGGAGTCCAATGCAACCATTTCTGTTTCCCCACTTCCTCATTTATTTATGCTCAGAAATCCCCCTCTCACTTTAAAGAAAAAAACAAAAATATTATGTTTCAAATATGACTCATAAATTAATCCAAAATAATACTTAGATGGGTGGCAGTATATACAAGGTGATATAAAGATTGTGCAATTTAGGTATCTTGATGTCAAATGTAAAGTTATTAGTAAAATTTGTAATTTGAATTAAATACTAAATGTTCTCATATATTCTTTAACACTTTGCGGGAAAACAATGGATCTACAAAGAACATTTAACAGAAGCATTGTTGTCAGTTTTGGAAAGGTTACTCTTGGCATTACAAATATTTCATAATAGATTGTTCTGTTTGAATTAATTTGTCTGCTTCTTTTGAATATGCTTCAAAGTGACTTGTGCTTTGAAAATGTCCTCGGAGTACTTGGATGTTTAGAAAAGTCACCCCATAGCCTTTACAGAATGTGCTTTGGTATTTAGAATGACTTTTACAAGAGAGAACAAAAATAACTTCCCTATACTCAGACTTACAGTATATAATATAGCAATATATACTGAGTGGCTAAGCTTCTTAATTCAGTCCTCACATACAGGAAGTTTCACACAACATTAGTCATCCACATCTGCTCAAATTCTCCTTTGTTCTTTAGCTGCTCAGTTATCTTTATATTGGGCAGCTTTGTTCTATTTCAATCTTAGCAACAGTAGTTAGGAATGACATTTTGTTACAGTGCAAGCATCTATTTTGTTACCTATAGCCTCTTGGAGACCAACAAACAAAATTAGGAACATTCAGAATCTTTTTTCTAAGAAGTACAGGGCTGAAATGAGAATGCAATTTCACCTGTGTGACATGGGTTCATAGTCAATGTATAGGATTTAGATGAAAGTCTCTCCCCTCTTTACAGATCATTCATAAGGATTCTGAATGAAATAAGTTTGGACAGTCTCAACTTACTTCCTCATGGCTGGAAGTCGGGAACTCAAAGCTCCCTATCATTTTGTACTGTCTCCCCTTACTGTGCATTGTCAATTAGAAAGGCTTCTGAGTACGAAACATCAGGTCTCCATCACAAATGCTTCAGGTCTTTTTATTATAATTTTTTTCTGAAAACCTGTCTACGTTTTTGTTCCAGTGGCATCGGGGCAGGATGCCTCACTTATAAGGTAATGTTGGATGCAAATGGGGCCAGTGGGACGTGATCTGTCATTCACTACAATTCCAGCTGCTCCTGTATTCCTTGCTCCAGACATCACTTAGATATTGCCGCAGAGGTCAGCGAACAAGCATTTTAGATCACCTCAGAAAATTCAAAGCAGCTTCTCTGAACAAGGATTTCTGTAAAAGAGGTCAATTCACGGCCTTTCATAACTCAATAGATGATCCTACTGGCTTTCCACTACTATTTGTTCCCTGTGTCACATTCTATACCTATTGAGTGGATGCCTAAGCGGCCCCAGTTATCAAAAGCATTTAATTTCTCGAACGATACACCAACAAGAGAGTAAATACTATATGGAAATAGAACAGTTCAATATATAGGATGGATTGAATCATTCTTTTCCTCCCAAGCTGCCCAGCTTAATTCCAGTAGCATATCAGGTAGACTATTACAGAGACAAGAAAATCGGTGGATGCAGGAAAACCAAGCAAACACACAAAATGCTGGAGGAACTCAGCAGGCCAGACAGAATCCATGAAGATGAGTAAACAGTTGTTGTTTTGTGCTGAGACCCTTCAACAGGACTAACACAGAGATGTAAAGTGGGATGAAGATGAAGACCAAATGGATGGACAGAAGTCCAATCTCAGTGGAGCTTCAACAGCGTCTGAGCTAATGCTTCATATTTTATTAAGAGATACATACACTGTTTAAATTGAGGGAAAGGCTTGGCAGAATTTCATTTTTGTGAGTTACAGGAAAATCAATGGGGTGCCCTTAATTCGAACACACAGCACTTCTTATATTCTTAAAAACAGAAATATATTAATGCATAGATAAACCCTTTCAATGAATAATAAACAGCCACACAATACTGTGAAGCAAGATAAAATGTCCTATCCTTAAACCAAAGTGTTTAGGATTTTTAAACATTTTCATCATTGCATAAGAATAAATAGGAGCATGGATCTGAGCAGGCATTTAAATCAGTGAAGCCACTCTGGAAAGAATCACACATTAGTATGAAATCCCTTCATAGTACATGGCAAATGATGCTGAGCACAAACTTGTCCAGATTTGCAGACGTTATGTGCCAAAACACTGTGGGTTGCCTATTTTTATGATTGACTCCACTTGTACATTTTCTGAATATGCAGGAAATCAATTTTATGTCAAAACTGCCTTCAACTACCATTTGATATGCTGCAGAATAGAAAGAAAAAATAAAATACATTAGTTTTGACTTGACTTAATGGTGAGTTTGAATAATTAAGTCAAAGGTTCTGAGTGTATAGAATGCACATAGACTGGTTGCAGTATAAACATACTATACCATTCCAATCACATCCCCTGAAAACACTGAAGAAAGTTTCCTTTGATGTTAAAAATTAGACACATATTTCTATTGAAAAATCCTCCTGATTTCACCTCAGGCCGTCTCACCAAAAGACTTTCAATCAAGTCAAGGTACTTTCAATCAAATGTAAAAGCATAGTTATGTCCAGGGCTGGCTTTACATAAACAAATTAAAGACACTTTGTATGGCTGTTCTGAAAGCTTTGATAAGGATTTCATAAAGCTCCTTAACTCATTTCATTGTGTTCCTTTCCTCAGAGAAAAAAGAAAAAAAGTGAGAGAGAGAGAAAGAGGAGAATGAACAAATGAGAGAAAGAGAAAGCAAGAATGAGTTAATGAATTCAACAAACATATGGAGGGATTAAGAAAAACAACAGGAATTCTGCAGATGCTGGAAATTCAAGCAACACACATAAAAGTTGCTGGTGAACGCAGCAGGCCAGGCAGCATCTCTAGGAAGAGGTGCAGTCGATGTTTCAGGCCGAGACCCTTCGTCAGGGCGACTGCACATCTTCCTAGAGATGCTGCCTGGCCTGCTGCGTTCACCAGCAACTTTTATGTGTGCTGCTTGAGGGGTTAAGAAAGATTGGTTTAGGAGATAGAAAAGGCAAAAGAGAAAGAAAGGAAAAACAAGAAAAATAATTTCAGTTAAAATTTGTCTATTTTAAATCCCCAAGAACAATTCATGTTCTGAGAGTGTGACAGACCTGATTTAATTGTTCACTTTCTGGGCCAGAGAAGTTGGTTGGTGGTCTGTACCAATTTACATGTTCTTTATTGACTGATTGATTAATTGATTGAGTAGGCCCTTCCGGTGCTTTGAACCATGCTGCCCAGCAACCCCCGATTTAACCCTAGCCTATCACGGGACAGTTTACAATGACCAATTAACTGTTATGCCTTTGGATGGTGGGAGGAAACCAGAGCACTTAGAGGAAACCCAGTGAAGTCATGGGGAGAATGTACAAACTCCTTACAGACTACAGTGGGAATTGAACCCAGATCAGTGGTACTATAAAGCAGTGTGCTAACCACTACACTATTGTGCTGCCAACTCTAAGAAGAGTGTATTTTTTTATTAATTATTAAATGTAATTTCTTGTTGTGAGGGAGTTCATGAGCCATGAATATCATGGTGATGTGAAAGAGGGGTGTGCCTTTTTCATGAATTTACTTGTGGAGATGTGGCAAATCACATATCACATGATCTCTTATTTACTCTAAATTGTCCGTCATTTTACAAGCTAGCAATAACATTCACTGTTACTTTTCAGCAAATTTAAAGACATTTGTAGTTGAAATAAAGTAATAAACTACTCAGGATGATTCTTCTTGTACATTACAGAGAGAAGATTGACTCGTTGCTTCTAAGTCATAATATGTCCTCAATCTTGTGATTTCTCTGAAGTGTGATGGAGCAAATAAGGCCCCCTACTAGCAATACAAGTTCAAAAATTCAACCACATTCCTCAGAATAGCATCTCCCTCCTTGAGTGGCAGTGTTAGCCACTGTAAGTGAATAAAACAAGTAATCTGTTCCTTTCTGAACATCCGTCTCATACTCTTCATATTATTTCCAGCATTTACACCGCACTGTGATTATGATTATGATTATACATAGTAAGTTGTTTGAACTTTGGGTGGATGATTTCTGTGGCAAATCAGGGTATTTAAGAATGAGTGAAGGATTTGAGTTTTTTTCCTCATTTACAGCGCATTCTCTGATGTGGCCACTTTGATTTTTGTTGTAGTCTAATTAGAAATGAAGCAGACTCAGAGTATTTCTGACGAGGGAAACAATTCACTTGTGTAGCGTCTTTTAATTTGGAAGTAAAATAATACTTTTTTCTCCTATCTATGTTAGAACTGCAGTAAAATGCTAATAAAATTTAAAACACATCAAATGTGATGAATTAGAATTGTGGAAGCTTTGAAATGCACACAGACATACTTGTGTACATGTGTGACACCATGGCCTGTGTTCTTCACATAAAGTTGAAACGGATCTCTCAAGCTCTGAGAAAGCTGTGCAGCATGCATGTTTAATGGAAATCAGAGAACTGACATCCAGGAGTGCTTTGCATGCTGTCGTGCACCACTGCGCATATATGAGCTCCTCTGGGTTTTGGTGCATTAGAAGACAAAAAAGAGGAAATTTAAAGACTTCATGTAATGCACAGAAGTTCCCCACTTTTCCTTGTTTTAGCATTTTTACTAATATTAATTTGCATAGCACACAGCAGGGTGACAGAACTTTAAAATTTTGAATCCAGGCCTCAGTTTAATTGAATGCCAACTGCTAACAAATTTCGGCTAATATCTGATGAGGTTCTCAAAGGTTTCAATGCCTCTACTTTCAATGAATTCCCAATCTATCTGAAGACTCACAGAGTATGTTCCACCATTGTTTTAACAGGAGGAAATGGAGAAAAAAATCATCCTCTGGTTATCTAACAACAGAGAGTTTTGATCAGTTATAAAAAGAATGGAAGTTCTTTATCTGAGCCCCATGCCTGATTAAATATTTGTTTAAAAAGTTATACTGCATGTTTGAGTTCAGCTAAATTGCCTGTTTACGTAATCTGCATTGTTTGTAAGAGTACAGGGGAAAGATTGATCTATATTATCGAACATAATTAAATGATTCCTGACCATTTTGAAAGTCTAGGCCCGAAAGTTGGATGATTTAACAGCTTTGACTGACATAGAACATCTGCTCTTGAAATTACCCTTTCTGCTTTGAATGCAATTGGAAGGCCCATATTTGCTTATGATAAGTTCAACATGTGTGGATTCTAAACTGAGTAAGAAACATTGCAAAACGTGCTGAAAGATTCTAGTAAAACAGTTATGATTGTTCAGTGTAGCTACTAATTGATTAACAGAAGGACACTTGGCCATGTGCTGTCTTCTTAAACTCAATATCAAGGACTAGAACAGCTAGAACAGCATCGGAGTTTGGTACTTTGATCATTTCAATGCTACTGACAAAAACAATTGTAATTATTGACATACTTCATCAGTCCACCTGCAATGAATCTCCACAATCCGGTTGCACAAAATGAAGGGCATGTAATTTTATCTGGCAACCAAAGCCAGAAAATAAAATCAGGCATACTCAAACATAAGGAATAATTCACTTTTTTTTGTTGAAATTCATTTTACAGCAGCTCTGCAACACTTAAATATAGCCCTTGGTCATTTATTGCCATTCCAAACAGAATTTTACTTCAGGATCTTGCTTTGTGTTTCAACCAGCTTGGAACTGGTTCATTCTTTGAAGGATTTGCTTTGCTCTATGGAGTGGAAAATTGGATCAGCAGCATAGGTTGCTGCATTGTACTCTGATTGCACAACTCATAGCAGCCACTTAGGACTCATAATGGCCAACAGAAGGAAACTCAAGCTTGGAGGATCAATGGGAATGAGAAAATAAAATTTAGTTCAATAGGACATGCTAATTGAACAAATAGGAATATGGTCTTTTGCCAAAAATGGAATTTGATGCAACAAGGATAAACTGAACAATTTATGTCTCAATTCTAACCACAGATTCTGCTGCAACTTTACCTTTTCCGGTTACAGTAATGCTTCTGCCAAAGGTTATTAATTTGGAGTTAATCTTGCCTATTTTGAGATCAGTTTGTGGATAATATCAATATAAATTCATAAAGTCACTCAGTATTGATGACAGAAACACAAATCTTATCATATTTTAAATGAACTGTTAAAGACACGAATCCCAGAAAGGAAGTCACGGCATTCTTAAAATGTGGATCAGTCTATTATCTTTAATTCTTTCAATAATACTTTCTCTATATATGAACTAACAGTGACAACAGAAATACTGAAAAAATAAGCCTTACAAGACATCACAACCACAAGGAAATCTGCAAATGCTGGAAATCCAAAGCAATACACACAAGATGCTGAAGGAACTCAGAAGGTCATCAATGGAAAAGAGTAAACAGTCAACATTTTGGGATGAGACCCTTCATTAGGACTCATGATGAAGCGTTTTGGCCTGAAACATCGACTGCTTACTCTTTTTCATAGATGCTGCCTGGCCTGCTGAGTTCCTCCAGCTTATAGGATATGTCTAACTTACAATCACTTACAGCCTGTTGTATCTATCTAAGTGACTTCTGTATACTTAAAATATATAAGAAGGGGGAGGAGAAGATGACGGCGTGATGCAGCGTACGCAGCTGCTCCGAATTGATATTGTATTTGTGAACTGGGATGCCGTGCACAATCCTGATTTGATGGAGACTGCCGTGAGAAACATGGAGGAACATCTGGAGAAACTTCTGAAATGCCTGTTTCACTGCTGCTGCTATTGTGTGATCAAGAATCTCTGGAAGGGAAGGCCCCAAATACTTGGCTTTGCCTATTACCTGTTGCCGGGGCCAGGGTCGAAGTGCTCAGCAGAGATGGTGCTCGGTGCTCGGTGCTCGGTGCTCGGTGTTCGGTGTCAGAGAGCCGGTCGGAGGCTCGAAGTTTTCGGACGGACTCGGAGTTGGACTGTGGTTGGGTGCTTCCAGGGTGCTGCATCGGCAAGTTTGCGACGCTGGAAGCTCATGGCAGGAAGAGTTTTTCTTCCTTCAACCATCTACGTGGGATGATGGGACTTTCGAAAGACTTTGAGATTTTTTTACTGTGCCTATGGTCTGTTCTTCTATCAAATTACAGTATTGCTTGCATTGTTGTAACTATATGTTATAATTATGTGGTTTTTGTCAGGTTTTTTTAGTCTTGGTTTGTCTTGTGTTTCTGTGATATCATTCTGGAGGAACAAATTGTATCATTTCTTAATACATGCATTACGAAATGACAATAAAAGAGGACTGCGTGTTCTCATAATCTAATCTGATCTAATCTAATCTAATCTAATATATCTGGGTTGGTCATATTTGGATAGTCACAGGAGTTTGCAACTTGTTGAAGTGGTTATGCTCCATTTTAGTCAATGTCATGATAACTAGTTGAAGACAAACCAAGGCTGAGAGGTCCTCCTTTTACCAAAAATATGGCTTCCCCTCCATCTCCCTCCACTGTGGATGATGGAGCCCCCAACCATATCTCTTCTATTTCCCACAATTCTACACTGACCTAACCTCCACACAGATATTATAGGGGTGAAATTCCCTTGGTCTTAACCTTTCAAACTACCAACCTCTGCATCCAGCAATATTTTTAACATCTCTACCAGGTCCAAAGAGGTCCCACATATTCTTCTCCACATCCCTCCCCCGACCCCTTTCTGCTACTGCAGGAACCAATCTCTCCACAACTCCTTGGATTGTTCATTTCCTCCATCTCTCCCCCTCACCAGATACTTAACCCTCACATTCATTCCATCATCTCCACTATCCAGGATGCTAAATAGACCTTGCAATGATTGGCATGCACCTCCTCCAACCTTCAGTGCTCTTGATATGGCATCCTTTACGTTGGTGAGACCAAGTGTAATGAAACAATTGCATTGCCGAGTACCTGTGTTCTATCCGCAATGGAAACCTGGAGCTCCCAGTTACACGCCATTTTAATTCCCCTTCCCAATTCCTACACTGGCTACTCCATTCACCAGCTTCCTTCACTGCCAGGGTGAGGCCAAAATGAAACAGGAAGAACAGCATCTCATAACCTACATGGGAAATCTACAACCTGATGACATGAACATTAAACTGTAAAATTCAGGTAACCCATTCTCACTCTCTAGCTTTCTTTTGCTTTCTGATCTACACAGGCCAGCTCACCCAGCCCTTCTTTCCAACACCTCATCCCGCCCCCTTTGTCCTATTTCCTTTCACTTCCTCTACCTACTTCACACACCCATCATGCACACACTTCCACCCTGGGTCTCCTTGCCCCACCACTTGCACTTGATCTCCATACCTCACTTACTTGCCTCATTTTCACCTTCCTTCCTTATGAATTGCATAATGTACAGCCAAATGTTGCCTCCAAAAGCACCTCCTGGCCTCCGTCGATAGCTCCAAACTCCAAATAAAATCATGTGGGGCATAAAGACGGTGATTGAGCACAGTTTGGTTTGGGGAATCAAGAACTGGGGAAATGGGTTTAACGTGAGAGGGGAGAGTTTTATTGGCATTGGAGCCGCAACATTTTCACCCAGAGGCTGATCAGTATGAGGAGTGAGCTGCCAGAGGAGCTTGTTGGGGCAGGTACATTAACAATATTTAAAATACGCTTGGGCAGTTACGTGGTTTAAGATGGCACTGATGAATCTCAGCAACTTCTGACTGGTGGTCAACAAAACAACGAATCTATTAAATACTTTGTTAATCACTCCTTTTCTGGTAAAAGAGAATTGCCTGTAACTTCCCTTTGGACTTGGAGGCCATTCGATGTGGCAGAATCAAGGCGCGGCAACACGGTGGATCCATCGCCGACAGTGAAGAAGACCCGAGGTTCGATTGATTGAAGTGCTGGGTTGAATCTGAAAGGTTGGATTCAGGCTGAATCCAAGTGGTGAAACCCAAGGTGAGGGATGGGCCAGTTCAGCTTGCTGCTCCGCAAGGTTTGCTTGGCTCTGTGCTGAACCATGGGTTTATGGATGGACTCTCTGTGGACTTCAGTTCAGAACACTATTTGTTCACGTTTATTGTTTGCATGATATTTTTTCTCTCTCTGCATATTGGGTGTTTGCCAGTCTTTTTTATTAAGAGTTTCCTCTGGATTTCTTTGTTTCATGGCTGCCTTTAGGAGATGAATCTTAAGGTTGTATAATGTGTACATATTTTTAATAATACATGCACTTTGAAGTTTGAACCTTGGGTAGGAAAGATTGGAGGGATATGGGCCAAAAGAAACCAGTTTAGATGAGAATGCTTGATGGAATGGTTCATTCAAATCATCAACATTGGTAAGGACTTAACAGTACCTCTTTGCATTTAAACTACCAAGGTGCAAACCACCTGATTTGGCCAGGTTAAACTCCATCTACCATTTCTCTGCCCATATCTGCAACTGATCTATATTGTACTGTAGTCTTTGCCAGTCTTCTATGCAATCCATAACACCGCCAATCTTTGTATCATCTGCAAACTTACTAACCCACACACCTACAACTTCATCCACATTATTTATATATTGTTCATCGCAACCAGCGGAGATCCCAGTACAGATCCCTGCAGAATACCACTAATCACAGTCCTCCAGCAGAATAGGTTCCTTCGACCACTGCCCTCTGTCTTCTATGTGCAATCCAGTTCTGCCAATTTACACTGGATCCCATGCATCTTAATCTTCTGGATGAGTCTCCCACGAGGGATCATGCCAAACACATTACTAAAACTAATGTATACGATGTCCACAGCTCTATTTTTATCAATCACCCTTGTCACCTTGTTAAAAAAAAATCAATCAAATCAGTAAGACATTGACTTGCCCCATACAAATCCATGCTGGCTCTCCCAAATTAGGCCATAGTTTTCCAAGTGCTCATAAATCCTATCCCTAAGAATTCTCTTCAGTAACTTCCCTACAACTGATGTAAGACTAACCAGTCTACAATTTCCAGGATTTTTCCTGGTTACCTTCATGAATAATGGAATAACATTAGCCACTTACCAGTCCTCCAGAATTTCATCAATGGCTAGAGATGATGCAAAGGTATTGGTAAAGGCCCCAGCAATTTCTTCTCTTGCCTCTCTCAATAATCTGGGGTATATCACATCAGGCTGTGGGACTTATCCACCTTAATGCACTTTAGAAGACCCAACGCTACCTCCTCGTTTGCCTCAAAATGCCCTACCATATCTGTAGTCTTAGCACTTACCTCCCTATCCTCCACATCCTTCTCCTTGGCAAATACTGAGGAAAAGTACTCATTAAGAACCTCAACAACATCCTCTGCATCCAAGCAAATATCCCCCCCTTTATCTGTGAGTAGCTCTATCTTCACCCTAGTTATCCTTTTGCTCTTGCTGTATATATAGAATGTTGTGGGACTCTCTTTAATCCTACTGCCAAAGACATTTCATTGCCCCTTCTGGCTTTCTTAATTTCCCTCTTGAGTTCTTTTTAGCTTCTTTATAATCTTCAAGGGCTGTGTTTTATTCCAGTTTCCTAAGCTTTACATACTTTCTCATTATCTTCCTGACTAAATTCATCACCTCCCTTGACATCCAAGGCTCTCTTACCTTGCCACCCATGTCCTTCCTTCTGACTGGAACGTACCTGTCCTGTACTCTGTGCAGTTGGTCTTTAAACACCCTCCATGTGTTGGATGTGGACTTGCCCACAAACAGCGGTTCCTTAATTCCTGCCCAATGCTCTCATAATTTGCTCTGCTCCAATTTACTAATCTCCCGCAAGGTCCGTACTTATCCTTATCTATAGTTATTTTAAAGCTTGAAAAGTTGTGGCTAGTGTTCCTTAACTGCACATCCACTGAAAGGTCGGTCACCTGGCTAAGTTCATTACCAGGTCCATTGAATGTGAAGTTATTCATCCCTCTGTGGGTCTGTCATTATTTCATAGATATTATTTCCAATTTTGGTTGTTAATAATCAGAATCTGAAAGAACAAAGTAGTCTGGTGCCATTAGAAATTGAATACCCCCGCCCTGCTTTGAGTATTTCAATATGTTACACTAACAGCCATAATTGTTATTTGTAAATGTAGATTGCTTTATGCCTCTGATGTTATAGTCCAATTGAAAACTCATTAAAAGCATCAACTAATATCACTCAAAATACTAAATGATTGTCCAATGGAAATACAGCCATGTAGCTGTTAAAAATGTCACTCAGAGCATGAAAGAGATTCTTGCCTCTTTTTAGATCTTGAATGGTTTGCACCACCAATTAAGTCACTTGCAGAATTTCTGATCAATCCATGCAAGCAATTGAAATGAATTAGAATAAAATAAATTAGCAGAAAAAGACAACAGTGAACTAAAATGGAACAAATGTCACGATTATGTAGATACATAGGGTGAAGGGCACATAGATAGTTGATACATAATGAGATTGGTAGGTATTTGACTGGATAACAGACTAATCTAAACGTAATTAAAGATACTAAAGAGGAAATGAAATAATACACTCATGGAAAAATACTGCAGTATGAGAGTATTATCATATCCCCATTGCAACATACATTGGCAGTTAAACTGTTTTAGCATTGATTGATGTTGCTAGCATTAAACTGATTCAATATATAATCTTTGTCACCAAGCACATTTTAGCTGTATCTGTTAAAAAAGAGAAGAAAAAAATGCTGATCATTTTAAAAACGTCTAGTATCAGAAAATTCAATTATATTGCAATAGTTAATTTTCAATACTGTAGGATTATTGGCAGTGATTAATACATATCTTGTTATTAAATGAGTACTTCAAAAAAAGTTCAAAAGTAAGTTTATTATCAAAGTACATATATGTTACCAGGCACTACCCTGATATTCATTTTCATGCAGGCATTCATGGTAAATAAAAAGAAACACAATAGAATCAATGAAAAACTCCACTCTACAAAGAAGGACAAAAAACAAATGTGCAAAAGACAATTAATTAAGCAAATAAAAAAAGAAAAAAGAAACAAAATAATAATGCTTAAGTGATAGATATTGAGAGCATGAGTTGTAGAGTCCATGAAAGTGAGTCGATAACTTGTGGAATCAGTTCAGTTTTGGGGTGAGTGAAGTTATCTTCTCTGGTTCAGGAGCCTGATGTTTCAGGCGTAATAATTGTTCCTGAAGCTGGTGTGAGGGACCTGAGGCTCCTGTACCTTCTTTCCAAAGGCAGTAGTGAGAAGAGAGCATGTCCTGGATGGTGGGGTTCCCTGATGATGGATGCTGCTTTCCTCCAACAGCACACCTTGTAGATGTGCTGAATGTTGGGGAGCACTTTACCTACAGTGGACTGGGCTGTACTTTTTGTAGGCTTTTCCATTCAAGGGCATTGGTGTTTGATATCAACCGCTCAGTATACGCTTCGTGCAGCTATAGAAGTTTGTCAAAATTTTAGAAGACATGCTGAATCTTTACAAACTTCTAAGAAAGTAGAAAAGTTGCCATGCATTCATAAGCACTTACATGCTGGACCCAACACAAATACTCTGAAATGATAATGCCAAGGAACTTAAAATTCTTGACCCTCTCCACCTCTGATCCCCTGATTAGGACTGGCTCATGGAACTCCAGTTTCCTCCTCCTGAAATCAATAATTATTTCCTTGCCTTGCTGACATTGAGTGAGAGATTGTCGTTGTGGCACCATTTAGCCAGATTTTCAATTTTCCTCCTATATGCTGATTTGTAACCACCTTTAATGCAGCCAACAACAGTACTGTCACTTAAATATGGCATTGGAACTGTACTTAGCATCACAGTCATCATTATAAAGCGATTAAAGCAATGGACTAAGCACACAGCCTTGTGGTGCACTTGTGCTGATGATGATTGTGAAGAATACGTTGTTGTCAATCTGAACAGACTGGCATCTGCAAGTGAGGAAATTGAAGATCCAGTTGCACAAGGATGTATTGGGGTCTAGTTCTTGGAACCTATCGATTAGTTTTAAAGGTATGTTCTAGAATTGAGTGAAGAGTGAATGAAATGGCATCTATTGTTGGGATGATAGGTAAATTGGAGCTGATCTGAGTTGCTCCTCAGGCACAAATTGATATGTTTCATCACTTTCTTCTCAAAGGTAAGTGCTACTGGATGACAGTCATTGAAATACTCCTCCATGATCCTTGGGCTTGTCAGACAAATATTGACTTTCTTTTGGGATCTTAATTCATATCCATCGCACAAAACAGCAAAAAAATCCAATTCAATATCCTGACTTCATGATGCCATATCTGCAAAGCCTAAGAGGCTTTTGTTTAATCTGACCTCCAATACTGTTTCTGCACTGCTTTAGTGAATACAAATGAAAAATATTCATTTATAACCTCGCTTCTGGGCTCCATCCATAGATTTCCATTTTGGTTCCAAATAGTTCCTTGCTTTCCCTGGTAGTCCTCTTCCCCTTAATATACTTATAAAATACTTTAGGATTCTCCTTAACCTTGACCGCTTGTGATATTTGGTGTTTCTGCACCCCCCCCCAACCTCTTTTGACACTTAATGTTCTACCCCTAATGATGTGGAAATAGACACTAGGACAACCGGAGAGAAATAATGAAGGTGTTTTGCGAAGGAGCATGGAGCATGATATCGAGTATTTTTTTGGCAAAGTAATTTTTGTTCCTCGTTATTGTAAGTCTTTGTCTCATTATTGAAAGACTGAATAAAAAGATCAGCTCCTTCTGTAATTCTTTTACAGGGATCTTTTCTGGGACCCCTGCTCTTTGAGATTTTAATAGATGACTTGGATGAAGAAGTGGAAGGATGGAGATGGCACGAAGGATGGTTGTGTTGTAGATGGTGTGGAGGGTTGTTGTGGGTTGCAATGGGACATTGGCAGGATGCAAAGCAGGGCTGAGAAGAACCAGATGGATTTCAAACTGGAAAAATGTGAAGTGATTCACTTTTGTAGGTCAAATTTGAAGGCAGAATAGAAGTTTAGTGGCAGGATTCTAAACAGTGTGGAGGAACACAGTGATCCTCACATTCATAGATCGCTCAAAGTTGCAATGTAAGTTGATAGGACAATTAAGAAGGTGAGGGGTTTGTTAGCCTTCATTAGTTAGGGAATTGAGTTCAGGAGCAATGAGGTAATGTTGCATCTCTATAAAACCCTGGTTAGATTATAGTTGGAATATTGTGTTCAGTTCTGGTTGCCTCATTATAAGTAGGATGTGGAAGCCTTAGAGAAGATGCAGAAGAAATTTACCCAGATGTTGCCCAGACTGGGAAGCATGTCTTATGAAGATAGGTTAAGTGAGCCAGGGTATTCGTCCTTGAAGTGAAGGAGAATGAGAGGTGACTTGATATAGGCGTAGATTGAATGGATTGCCAGAAACTTTATCAGGATAGAAATGGCTGAAATAAGGGAACATAATTTTAAGATGATTGGAGGCAAATACAGGGGGATGTCAGAGATAAGATTGTTTTTACACAGAGAGTGGTGTTAGCATGGAACATTCTGACAGAGGTGGGGGTGAATACAGATACATTAGGGGCATTTAAGAAACTCTTAGATGGGCACATAAATGATGGAAAATGGAGGGTTACGTAGGAGGAAAGGGTTAGATTGGTCACAGAGTAGGTTAAAAGGTTGAACTCATGGGTCAAAGGGCCTGTAGTGTGCTGTAAAGTTTTATGTTCTATGCTGGTGTAGTGCATTAAGACACCATACAGTGTCAGCTATTTATTGGTGGGTACGATTCATCAGCCAAGTATGGTGACCATCCTAAAAGTGTGCTCAGATTTAACTGGCTATTTTAAATAGATTACAAAAATTGATGAACATGTGAGAGAGAATAAGTTACAGTAAAAAAGTGTAAGTTGGGAATAAGACTGTTGGGAATGCTTTGAGGACAGGCTTAGACTTCATGGACCGAATGCCCTTCCTCTATGTCATAGGAGAATGAGAATTGAAAAACAGTTCTTCTTTTTGTCGAAAATGTCACTTTTCTCTGCTGATGAAGCATACTCAACAATTGATAGCTGAGATTGTAGACGATCTTAGTGCAATACAGAAGGAGCTGATCTTTCTATTTATACTGCTTTTCAATAGTACAGAGAAAACAGTAATACGGAGTAAAAATAACTTTGGCCAAAACAGACAGGTTCCACATCAGACAAGCAACTATATAAACCTTGACATCCTCATTATTCAATGTGTCACATCTCTCCAAAGACTGTGAAATTGACTTTGGAGTTTGGACATTTCATACATCAATTTGGATGAAATTTTACACTTGATGCTCACTGCTATATCTTTGGTTCATCTCACACTATGCAGCATATTCAGAAGGCTGATGGTGCACATAGTTTACACACAATCCTTCTGCGACAGTAATTTGATGCTAGCTCTATAACATGGGCTTTGTGTAAAGATTAGCACAGACAAACTACCTGCAACAGCAGGACGAGCCTGCCTCACACATTTGTTCACTACCTGTACAATATTCAAGTGTAACTAATTATATCAAGTTTTGATGGAGATTGATTGGAAGTAAAAATTACTGTACAGGTATGTTTACGTTGGGTGCCTTGAGAGCTTTAAAGCATTGAGGAAGTTTTCTGCTGACACCTATACAAGAATCGCCCCTTGTAATAATGATTAGTAAGGTACAGAGAATCTGTATTTATCGACAAGTAATTTTTATTGCTTCAACTAAAAAGTATGTGGGTTCACACTCTTAGCTACCTCTATGCACCCTACGAGAACCCCTGTCCCTCCATGAACAGTCAATGAAGAGAAAAGATATTACCTGGGAAAGGAGTCTACGCTGGCCAGGCGTTCCTCATGGTCCCGATCTCCACGTGTCCATGGGGTCCTCCTTATCGGCGATGGTTGGTCTCTGGCCTCTGGAGAGTTATCACCCCTGCATATTTGGAGCTGCTGAGTCTTATACTGTTCCTCATCAATTGGATTTCCATCCCATTGGCTCAAGGTCACCTGACCTACCCGGGTCACCTTCTTACTGGTCATTGTACAGGACTACAGCCAACATTGTTTCATGGCTCTGCCCACCCCAGCCTTGTGTATTTGTGTCTTTACACTCTGACTGGTCTAAACCAGTTAAATGAGGCAAATCAGACAGAGTCTGACAAGATTACCGATTGCTGGTCTAACATCTTACATAAACACAAAATAATCTGCAGATGCTGGGTCAAAGCAATACTCACAACACACTGGAGGAGCTCAGCAGGTCGAGTAGCATCCGTGGAAAAGATCTGTCGACGTTTCGGGCCGGAACCTTTCGTCAGGACTTATGCCATTTTACATAGCAAGTAGCTACTCCTCTAAGAATGGTCTCAGGTTTATCGCTCTGATAAGGTTGTCCCAGAGCAAGAATTAGTTCAGAATCCATCTCCTTTACATAACAAATGGCTACTTGTTAGAGAATGGTCTCAGGTTTAGCAGATCATTACTTGAAGCTTTCTGTGTCCACATTCAGTTGCAACACTCACAACACGCTGGAGGAACTCTGGTACCAGCCTTCTCCTGGTACACAACACGCTGGTACCAGCCTTCTCCTTCCCACCTTCCCCCCACCTTCTTTATAGCGCCTCTACCCCTTCCCTCTTCAGTCCTGACGAAGGGTTCCGGCCCGAAATGTTGACTGATCATTTCCACGGACGCTGCCCGACCTGCTGAGTTCCACCAGCGTGTTCTGAGTGTTGCTTTGATCCCAACATCTGCAGATTATTTTGTGTCAGCATTCAGTTGCTCTGATTAGATTATCCACAAGCAAGAATCAGTTCGGAGTCCACAGAAAGGGGGGAAACAAACAGAACTGGCTTGTCTGCTTCCCCTGTCTTTGATCAGACTGAAGATTCTTTTGGCCAAATGGTCAGGGATGACTCCAATCAGGTCCACAGAATTCTAAAGGGCGAAGGTGAACAAACAGAAATTGTAGTATATATTAGTATCATCAACACAAGTAGGAAAAGGGTTGAAGTCCTGAACAGAGAGTATAGAGAGTTAATGTAGAAAGCTGAAAAGCAAGAACTCATTGGTAATATTTTCTGGACTTGTTTGTGCTACACGACAGTGAGGATAATTTGGCAGAAGAATGCACAGATAAGGAATTAATGCAGAGGGCAGGGTTTCAGAATTCTGGATCATTGGGATTCCTTTTGGGGAAGTCATGACCTGTACAAAAGGGACAGGTTACACTTGAATTTGTGGGGCACCAATATCATTGTGGGCAGATTTTCAAGAGCTGTTGGAGAGGGTTTAGACTAATTTGCAGAGGAAAGAGTAGTTGGTATACAAATAGTTTATAAACAATGCGTAATTTAGAAACGGATAAGAGTTTAACTTCTAGTAATGTGGTGGCAAAATTGAAAATAGTAATGAATACAGAACTGAAGGTGTCATATTTGAATTCATGCAATATATGGAATGCAATATATGGAATAAGGTACAGGTGTCTCCCGCTTTTCGAACGTCCGCTTTATGAAATCTCACTGTTATGAAAGACCCACATTAGTACCCTGTTTTCGCTTTCAGAAGGTGTTTTCACTGTTACGAAGAAAGGCAGCACGCCGTAAAAGGCAGGGTGCACCCCGAGCAGCCGCTCTGCCCCGGCTTCGGAACGGCATTGCTGAAACACGTTGCATCGAGCAGCCATTAGCAAGATGAGTTCTAAGGTGTCGGAAAAGCCTGAAAGAGCTCGTAAGGGTGTTACACTTAGCGTAAAACTAGACATAATTAAGCGTTTCGATTTTGGTGAACAAAGCAAGGACAAAGTGAGTTTGGCTTGTGGATGCTGATGAAGATGATGTTGAAGAGGTTTTGGCATCCCATGACAAAGAACTGATAGATGGAGAGCTGATGCAATTGGAAGAGGAAAGGATAACAATTGAAACTGAATGCGGTAGTGAAAGTGAAGTCATCCAGGAACTGAACATGAAACAACAGCGTGAGATTTTCGCTGTGATGATAAAGTACAACTTTAATTTTGAAAGGGTACGTAAGTTTAGGGGATATTTGCAGGATGTTTTGAGTCCTTACAAAGAACTGTGTGATAGAAAAATGTGCGAGGTTCAGCAGTCGAGCAAGCCTTCCACATCAGCCACAACAAATGACGAACCTCGACCTTCGACATCGAGGCAGGCAGTCATAGGAGAAGATGAGCTGCCTGCCCTGATCGACGATGAGATGACACCCCCGTGTCCCACCACCCCAACCCCCAGGCCCTGGGCAGATACTGTACCGATTTGCGGAGAATGCAGCAGTAGCCGGGAGTCACACAGCACATCTTTAAGAAAAAATCCAAAATAAACATGCTAATTAACTAGGTGTCGCCTAGCACATAATTATCGGCCCAGATCAGTGCCGATGCAATCGGCAATCGCCTCTGATCTGCGCCGACATTTACATGCCGGGCAGCACCTAATTAATTAGTATGTTTATTTCGGCCTTTTTTCTTAAAGATGTGCTGTGTGCCTCCTGGCTACCGCTGCGTGCTTCGCGGCAATATATCAGTCGGCGGCCTGGAGGGTGGGGGCCACTGCACCACCCAACTAGCGACGACTCAGTCTAACATACCATCATCAGTGTGCTCGATGTCTTCCCAATTCCGGTAAGTAATGCTACACTGTACATACATTATTTCTACTATATATAGACTGTGTATTTTTACATGTTATTTGGTAGATTTGGCAGCTTCATAGTTTAAAGGTTACTGGAGAGCGCGTTTATGCCAACAGCGCTTGCGTGAGATTTTCGCTACGGAGATCTGTGCAGGCAATCGTTGTAGAGAAATATTTCTACTTTATATAGGCTGTGTATTTATATCATTCCTGCTTTTACTATATGTTACTGTTATTTTAAGTTTTATGTGTTATTTGTCATGATTTGGTAGGTTATTTTTGGGTCTGCGAACGCTCACAAAATTTTTCCATATAAGTAACTGGTGATTGCTTCTTCGCTTTACGACATTTCGGCTTACGGACCGTTTCATAGGAACGCTCTACCTTCGGATGGTGGGGGAAGCCTGTAGGTGATTTTGGAACAGAGTTAGAGATTGGCGTTTTGAGCATCATTGAGTCATGGCTGGAAGAAGATCATAGTTGGGAGTTAACATCTAAGGATACACATTACATTGCAAGGGCAGGCAAGTAAGCAAAGGCGATGGGGTGGCTCTGTTGGTAAAAAAAATGAAACCAAATCCTTAGAAACAGGTGACATAGGATTGGAAGACGTAGAACCCTTGTTAAAAAACTACAAGGTTATAAAGATCCTGATTGGATATGTACAGGCCTCCAAAGAGTAGCCAGGATGTGGGACACAAATTACAAATGGAGATAGAAAAGGCATGTAAAAATATTATGATAGACATGGGGGAGCTCATTATGCACAAGGACTGGGAAAATTAGTTGGTGCTGGCTCCTAAGAAAAAGAATTTGTAGAATGTATACGAGATGGCTTTTTAGAGCAGCTCGTGGTTGATCCCACTAGGGAAAAGGCATTTCTGAATTGGGTGTTGCATAATGAACCAGGGTTGATTAGTGAGCTTAAGGTAGAGAAACCCTTAGGTGTAAGTGATCATAATATGAAAGAATTCACCTTGCAGTTTGATGGAGATGCTAAAATCAGATGTATCAGTATTACAGTGGAGTAAAGAGAATTGCAGAGGCATGAGAGAAGAGCTGGCCAAAGTCGATTGGAAAGAGACACTACTAGGGATGAAGGAAGAACAACAATAGCTGGAATTTCTGGGAGCAATTTGGAAGGTGCACATAGATACATCCAAAAGAAGAAAAAGTATTATAAATGGAGGATGAGGCAACTGTGGCTAATAAGTGAAGTCAAAAACAACATAAAAGCAAAAGGCAAGGCATACAATATAGCAAAACTTAGTGGGAAGCAAGAGGATTAGGAAGCTATTGAAAACCAACCAAAGGAAACTAAAAGAGCAATATGGTGAGAAAAGATGAAATATGAATGTAACTAGCCAATGATATCAAAGAGGATACTGATTTTTTTGCAGATATATTGACAGTAATTGGAAAATGATGCTGACAAGGTAGTAATTGGGGACGATGAAATAACAGAGCAACTTAATGTATTTTGCTTTGGTGTTCATGTGGGAGACACCACCAATATACCAGAAATTCAGGAATGTCAGGACACAGAAGTGATATAGTTGTTATTAATAAGGAGGAAGTGCTTGGAAAGCTGAAAGGTCAGAAAGTAGGTAAGTTACATGGACAAGATAGACTAAACCCCAGGGTTCTGAAAGTGGTACTTGAAGAGATTTTCGAGCATTACTAGTGATCTTGCCTGAATCACTAGATTCTGGAATGGTTCTTGAGGACTGGAAAATTGCAAATGTCACTCCACTCTTTGAAAAGGGAGGGAGGCAAAAGACAGGAAATTATAGACCAGTTAGCCTGACCTCAGTGGTTGGGAAGATGTTGGAGTACATTATTAAGAATGAGGTTTCAGGGTGCTTCGAGGCCTATGATAAAATAGGTCAAAGTCAGCATGGTTTCCTTAAGGGAAATCTTGCCTAACAAATCTCTTGGAATTCTTTGAAGAAATAACAAGTAGGATAGACAAAGAAGAATTGGTGGATATTGTGTACTTGGATTTTCAAAAGGCATTTGACAAGATGCCACACATTGGCTGCTTAGCAAGATAGGAGCCCAGGGTGTTACAGGAAAGATACAAACAGAGATAGAAGATTGGATGACTAGCAGGAAGCAAAGAGTACTCACTGGTGGTTAGGATAAGGGGGAATCTCATTGAAACCTAAAGAATATTGAAAGTGCTAGTGTGGAAAGAATGTTTCCCATAGTGTGGGAGTATAAGACCAGAGGCTGAGAATAGAAGGACATCCCTTTAGAACAGAGTTAAGGAGGAATTTTGTTAGCCTGTAAGTAGTGAATTTGTGGAATTTATTACCATAAACAGTTGTGAAAGCCGTCATATAAATAAACTGGTATATTTAGAATGGAAGGTCACAGGTTCTTTATTAGTAAGGGTGTCAAAGGTTACAGGGAGAAAGCAGGGGAATGGAGTTGAGGGGGATAATAAAACCGCCACGATGGAGTGGCAGAGCTGACTTGATTGGCTGAATGGACTAATTCCACTCCTATGTCTTATGGTTTTATGGTCACACTTTTGTCTCATCCTGTTGCTGGCAGAGGGTGGTCATTCCTTTTGGTCTTTAGAAAGACAGGGAAGATGAGTGGGAAGTTTTTGGAATGGGGACACTTACTTCAAGATAAAGGGGAATAGGTTGAAAAGTCTCGGCAAGAGACCATATCCACGACAGTAACAATTTGAGCTTGCATGGCAGGCTCAGTGTGGGTGTCCTCACCCTCCATTGCAAAACAAGTGTAGGGATGGGCTACCAAACATTGCAAGATGGTTGGAACCACAAGAATTAAGCTGAAGTTGATTGCCATTTCCATCTTGGGAAGGGTGACTGCATGTTCTGTGGAATGGCTTTGCACTATTGCAGTTGGGCCTCCCTGTGGTCTGTGACATTGAATGCAGGCATTTCAACTGCCCTGCAAATGCACCAGGCACAGCTGTTAGCCTTATCTTGCAGGCATCCCATCAAAGCCTTACTTTTGAAAGAAGAAGTTGCATTTGACCATACCACTGGAGAACTGGCAGTTGGCTTCCTTATTCCTAGTTACATGGTTGCTGGGCATTTAACCCTTGATTCAACCTTAGTCCATGCAGAACTCACCTCCAAACAAATCCTTACAGCCCATGGTGTCAGTGCCTGCAAGTGTCAGATATGGTTTCTTTTGTCTGGCCAGATGGGAGACCTTATCTATCCAAAGGTACATGAAAAGGATTAAAGTGAAGTGTGTAAAGAAGGGCAGATGAGAAGGATATATGCAATCTTCAGCTTATAAATCTGAGATGTGTATGAACGGGAAGTGGGATGAGAGAATGAGGGAAATGAGATATAAGCATGCATTATAATCAGTGGCTTCTTGACATTTAATGTTTAATGTAAACAAATCAAGGCATTTGCATTTTTTCATTTTCCCATCTCCTTTAGAAAACTACCACCTTCTGCACAATGACTGCCATCATCAGTACCAACCAAAACATCTCTCCTCTAGGGGATGAGGGTGGGTTTAATCAGTTCTACTCTAGCTTAAACTAGCCATTCACAAAATTAGAGCCTGTGTTGAGGCAATGAACACAGTTAATATTACAAGAGCATTGAATTCTTAATGATGAGAACACAGTACAATGGCACTGGGTTAATTGTACATCGATATCTCTGCACCTATTTCATATCATCAGTCAAATAAGCTGGGAGTTACTGAGGCCAGCACTTCCTTGCAGAACAGCTGGCTGTCAGTCAGCTCAATTTGGCCTATTATCATTCACACATGACTAACATTGCTACATTAACCTAGAATTTAATGTTAACAGCATTGGAACATCAGAGCCTAATTAAACAGCAGAAATGACAAGGTTTGATTCATCTGGAAGATTAAAAAGCAAATGGTTTGAAACAGAAACGAACCTCCCTTAAAGCATTTTACTTTCGATTTTATCTAAGTGTGATAGACAGGCAAGCACCCAAGCAAGGTGGCTTGCTTTAATTTTAACAGTTGTTCTATTTTCAAGCACTGCTTTCTGAAAATCCAGCAGATGAACACAGTTAAGAATCTGTAACATAGCACAAACAAGGGTGATTGGTGTATGGCTGAGATGCTAGGGGAAGCTGTAGAGGTGGGTTTAATAATTGAAGACCATTTCAACAGGTACATGGAGAGAAAAGGTTGAGCAGAATATGGGCCAAATGCAAGCAAATGGGATTAGCTTGTTCGGGATCCACATCCTGATTGTCATGAATGTCTGTTTCTGCACGGTATAACTCAAACACTCTAAGCAGTAACAGCAACGTGGAGACAGGGCTGCTAGCCTTCAACAGATCTGATGTCACAGCACAGTACCTCATCTCCACATGGGCTGTTCCTGCTTTGAATTATAGATCATATAGCAGGGAAACGGACCAATCCATTAATGACCAGTGATAAAGCCAAAATGGATGATGGCATACAATAACTAAAAACTTAACGGTTTCATAGCCAGGCCCCACTAAACTATCCCCTCACTTCTCCCACCTGAGCACCACCTCATCACCCTCTGTAATCTTTTCTCACCCACACTCTCCGTCCGTTGCTCTCATACCAAATACTGCCTATCACTGTAGGAGGATTTGAAAACCTGCACTTCTGCACTTCCTGCCTATATCTTTATTCCCTCCAATTCTAAATATAAAGTAAAGACTAGAGCCTAAATCTACACCACTGTTTTTAACATATACTTACTACCATTTTAACAGGGAAAGTTGATTTTCTCCTTTTGAAGCCATATAATTACTTCTGCATAGCTTCTGATCCTTGTCACAATCACAAGAAATGCCCTGACTAAAATCCCCACTTCGTTCCCCAGTTTTTATACAATAGTAGCTGATAACATTACAAATGTATGATTTACATTCAACATAGAACATAGAATATTACAGCACAGTACAGACCCTTTAGCCCACAATATTTTGCAGACCCATTAACCCACTCTAAGATCAATCTAACCCTTCATTGCTACATGGCCCTCCATTTTTCATTCATCTCTGTGCCCATGTAAGAGTTTCTTAAATGCCACAAATTGATCTGCCTCTACCACTACCCCTTGCAGGGCATTCTATGCAGTCAAAGGTACATTTATTAACAAAGTATGTATGCAGTATACAGCTCTGAGATTTGCCTTCTCCAGGTAGCCATGAAACAAAGAAAACCATGTAAATTGTTCAAAGAAAAACATTAACACACCCCCCACAAAAATCTAAAAAATCATGGAAAGAACGGCAAGATGACTATCAAACCCCCATGCGAAAAAAATCGCACAATGACAACAAGAGCATCAACCCCCCCATCACACAGAAAAACAAATACTACAAACTGCAAGAATATCAAATCCTGAACCCATGCATAAAAAAAACTTACAAATCACACCAAATTAAATCACTACAAGAAAGAATGGGTGAAAACACAGAACATAAAAGACATAAAACCGAAAATGAGTCCAGTCCAATCCATAGATCACAGAACTTTGGTAACATCCTCTGACAGTCTTGATGGAGATGGAGGCCACTTGAACATAGAGGCAGAGCAGTGAGGAGATAAGGTGTCACCTACAGACACCTTATCTGGCAGAGATCCGTCACAGTGCTGTGTGAGAGGCAGGTAGTCGCTGCTGAACACTCACTTGCCTTCCGTCTTCACCTCGATGTTTTAGTTGGCGACTAATGTACACTTTAATCAGCAAGGGCGAGTCGATCATGGGCTCAAGCCCCATCTCAATGTTTCACTTCGAGGCCGATGCTCATCTCCTGGAATTTGCTCGGAATAGCAGAGCGCTAGATCACTCAATTAATCTCCAAACTGTAAATCACAGACTCTAACAGTTCCAGAAACACAGTTAAGATAGCAAGAAGTAGAATAAACAGTTTTGTGGACCACCTGGAAGACCTCACCTGAGGAAGAGTTCACTGGCACCATCATGACCGGATGGCTCACCACTCTGTTCAACATTTGTATGTTTTGACAGTGTCCTTCAGGGTACAAAACCTGCCTACACATGACTCCATCCCGGTAGCACGTGGCTGATACTTAACTGTCCTCCGAAATTGCAAACTATTCTCTTTGTTCAAGAGCAACCTAGGATAATCCTTGTCAAGACTAAGTGACTAGAAAAACGTACTCCAGATCTTCATCTACTGCATACTCAGAGCTGCTGACAAGGTCTAATCCTGTCTGATTGGCAGGTGCCAATGCATGCAATGGCTGAATGCAGATTTGGAGATTTGCTCCATTAAATAGTGTAAAGTACCACCAGAGGTATGTAGGTAGCAGAAGGATTGATTAATCTTCTCAGTGATGCGGTGTGTGTCTGAGCAGTTCCTGTGTCACCCTTGTGTGTGGGTTACAGTCTGAAATCAGGAGATAGGAGAGATGCCAGATTTGTCTGTCGGTAGTGGTGCTTTGATTAAGTATAGCGGTTTAAAGACAGAGAGAATAATTATTTGTCCAAAATAAAAGCCCAGGTATCTTACCCAGTTATTAGTTTGCAACTATTACTCCTCTCTAGGTACAGTCATGAATGTTTTCAATATTTTCATCTTTTGCATTTGCACAACATTTCATGTTAGAAGTATGTTGCCTTAAAATGATGTGGCTACAGTTAATGAATGCCTGTGTCACTGAAACTTTAACTGTCAGCTCAAGCAATTTCATAACTTTCACCATGGGCAACTGGCAGCAGATTCAGGTCTGTAGAACTGGTTTCAGATTGTATGATTCCTGAGCGTATTGATAGCATTTATTTGTCCACATTTGCACCTTGTACACAATATTGCGCATGAATGCAAGTGATTGCCTATCATTAAAGCAACATAAGAACATTGAATTGGAATCAGCCATTTTTTTCTTGAGCCTGTTCTATAATTCATCGAAATAAAGAAGCCCTGCAATTTAATTCCAAAAGCTCCATGTCCCCTAATACCTTTGGTTAACAAATTAAATCAGTCTTCGACCGAAAGTAAACAGTAATCCAGCATCAAGTGCAGAAAAAAATACAAAATTACTACTGAGGCAACCTTGCAAGTATTGCAGAAGAAAGCTCTGAATTACCAGAAATATTAACAGATTAAACAATGGGCAAATCTGTGGCAAATGGATTTCAATGTTGCCACCGATTTATCGTTGCAAGTAGCTGTGTTCTCTAAATTCACCCCTGAAAGATCTGGCTCTAATTTTCAAACTGTGCTCCTGGTCCCAGACTCCCCAACCAGCGGAAATAATTTCGCTCTATCCTATTAGTTCCCCTTAATATCTTGAAACCTTCTGAATTTTTGGGAATGCTAGCCTCTTGTAATCTCTTCCCATGATTTAACTCTTTATGTCTGTTGGGGTATTATTTAAGTAAATCTCCCTTGTACTCCCTGCGTGACCAAGATTGTGGTGCTAAAGTATGATGCTCAGAACTGTTGACACATGGATGCCTACAATCGCAGGACCCAGATGTCTGAAATTGCAGTGCCATTATACCTGGATTCCTGGATCATTGCCCCTATCTGCCAGGATCTCTATATCCAGGGATACCCTGGGACGAGAGGAATCACTGTGCCAAGCTGAATGCCAGTGAGAATTTGGATGCCAGAGATCGTAATGCCAAGTTGCAAAAGAGAAGCATGCATATTTCAAAAGAGTCCTGTGTCAGGATATCAGAGATCACTGAGTCTGGTTACCAGGATTCATCTAATCATGCTGGACCATGAAAATCTTCATGAGGATGTCATAATTTACCGCACGTTCCATAACATGGCTATCCAACAATTTAAAACCATGGATCAGATGTAAGGGGAAGACATTCAACAAATTTGAAGACAGTTACATTATCTTGTTTTGTACTTTCGATGGCAGGCAGAGTTATCTTACAAGTTTGAATTGGTGAAGTCCTTAAGCTCACCATCTGTTTGAGCCAGTAACAGTCCTCCCTCCCACCCTCCCTGCTGTGCGGTGTGGCTGCCAAATAGACCCTTTGGGCCCTGTGCTAACTCACATACCAAAGATTCTATTTCTTTCATCTGCTATTGCTTTATTCCACGTTATCACAGCCTCTTCACACAATTGAAATAAATTGCAACCAAATGTACTACTTTGTAAATGATTTGTGTATTTGACTTTGGTGCTTCGGAAATCCGGAGCTACGAATTTTGCTTCCATCTGTACGCATGTCACTGTCTCACATTTGTTAAATATATAATGTAAACAGTATATACAGGATGGTTAAATTTTTGATGTAGGTAAATAGAGTCAGTGAATTTCTAAGCTTTTATCCAGCAACCTTTACAAGTTCTAAATAATGATGCCTTCTCCGATGGTCATTTGTGTTCATGGACCAAGCTGTTGATATGTTCTAAGTGACTGTAGCAGCTAGCATGTTTCCTTTACACTTTTCATCAACCCCACTGTGTCGGAGCTAAAAATATCACACTACTCTTTGATCTGAAGTATCTGTTTCTAATACACTGTTGATTGTAACTGCAGCCCTGAAGAAGTTTTAATCTAAGACCCAATGTTCTTTTAAAAGTAACATCAGTGGAGCATTTATCTTGACTTATCTCTTATGATTTACTATTTGGTAAAACAAAAAGGCAGTGAGTTCATGATTCCAGCATGTTCAAGTTTATTTGTAGTAATTTGCACTGTAAAAGATCAGCCAGTGTGTGTGAAGGAGTGCAAATACATTATAAAGTTACAAAAGCGAGGAAACACATTGTTTTGCAATTTCATCCAATTTGGAAGTCGTGCATTTATCTTATGGAGGTCAGGATACATGTGTGAGGGCGAAGTGAAGAAATTCCTCAGAATCATGCCACACAAATGATTCCCTTTGACTCCAACACTGACTACATTATGCATTGATAACAATGCTTCATACTGCCTGGGATATTCCAAATGCACTTTCACAGAATTTGTTCAAATTGCTTTATGTCTGCACTTCAGACAATTGGACAACAATTTTCAACCATTGGCTGTCCTAATGGCTGGCTGTTGAAAACTGAAGAGGGGATTTTCTTATTTACATGATTGATGCCCATTGGCTGGCTGGTGTAGTTTTCCAGCAGGCTTAGATGAATCTCATACATCCTGTTTCTGGTACGAGCTATTAATATCCAAAATGACATTCCCCCTCTGATTCTTTAATGCTATTTGTAATTCTCAGGTATGAATGAGCACCTTGCATGCTTCACCCAATTGTACCAAGGAGATAGATAGATAGATACTTTATTGATCCCAAAGGAAAGTACAGTGCCACCGTAGTAGTAAAAGTGCACAGATATACAAATGATAGAATTAAGAATGAATAAAAAATAAGTTACGTCAAACATCACTTCCCCGGCTAAAGGTTGACTCATTAAAGAGCCTAATAGCCAAGGGTAAGAATGACCTCATAAAGCACTCTTTGGAGCAGCACAGTTGTCTTTGTCTATTACTAAAAGTGCTCCTCTGTTCAGCCATGGTGGCATGCAGGGGGTGAGAAACATGGTCCAGAATTGCCAGGAATTTCCACAGGGTCCTTTGTTCTACCACAGTCTCCAGTGTGTCCAGTTTGACTCCTATAACAGAGCCAGCCTTTCTAATCAGTTTATTGAGCCTGTTGACATCACTCATGTTGAGCCCATTGCCCCAGCACACACTGCATGGAAGATTGTATTGGCAACAACAGACTTGTGGAACATGTGACGGAGAGGTCTGCATGCTCCAAAGGACCTTGGTCTCCTCAGGATGGACAGGTGACTCTGGTCCTTCTTGTACACAGTCTCTGTGTTGGTGCTCCACTCAAGTCTGTCATCCAGGTACACCCCCAGGTACTTGTAGTTCCTCACCACATCCACATCCTCACCATCAATAGTAACAGGGGGCAGTGCAGGGCTAGTCTTCCGAAAGTCCATCACCATCTCGTTTGTCTTGCTGATGATGAGCTGCAGATGATTCAGCTTGCACCATTTGATAAAGTCCTCCACCAGGGCTCTGTATTCATCCTCCCGTCCTCCCTTCATACACCCAACTATTGCTGAGTCATCAGAGAATTTCTGCAAATTACATGATTCAGGGTTGTATCTAAAGCCTGAGGTATACATGGTAAATGGGAAGGGAGTCAATACAGTCCCTTATGGGGTCACAGTCCTGCTTATAACCATGGCTGACACATACTCACAAACTGTGGTCGGCCATTCAGGTAGTCCATTATCCAGGATACAATGGAAGTGCCAACCCACATTGAACGGAGATGATTCTCCTCGCTGATGATCAACACTGGCACACATCAGGGGTGTCTGCTTAGCCCACTGCTCTACTCTCTATATACACATGACTGTGTGGCTAAGCATAGCTCAGATACCATCTATAAATTTGCTGATGATACAACCATTGTTGGTAGAATTTCAGGTGGTGACGAGAGGGTGTACAGGAGTGAGATATGTCAACTAGTGGAGTGGTGCCGCAGCAACAACCTGGCACTCAATGTCAGTAAGATGAAAGAGCTGATTGTGGACGTCAGGAAGGGTAAGACGAAGGAACACATACCAATCCTCATAGAGGGATCAGAAATGGAGAGAGAGAGCAGTTTCAAGTTCCTGGGTGTCAATATCTTTGAGGACCTAACCAGGTCCCAACAGATCGATGTACTTATAAAGAAGGCAATACTTCATTAGGTGTTTGAAGAGATTTGGCATGTCAACAAATAAACTCAAAAATTTCTATAGTTGTACCGTAGAGAGCATTCTGCCAGGCTGCATCATTGTCTGGTATGGAGGGGCTACTGCACAGGACCGAAAGAAGCTGCAGAGAGTTGTAAATTTAGTCAGCTCCATCTTGGGTACCAGCCTACAAAGTACCCAGGATATCCTCAGAGAGTGGTGGCTCAGAAAGGCAGCGTCCATTATTAAGGACACCCAGCACCCAGGGCATGCCCTTTTAGACAATAGACAATAGACAATAGGTGCAGGAGTAGGCCATTCAGCCCTTCAAGTCAGCACGGACATTCACTGTGATCATGGCTGATCATCCACAATCAGTATCCAGTTCCTGCCTTATCCCCATAAGCATTAATTCCACTATCTTTAAGAGCTCTATCCATCTCTTTCTCACTGTTGCCATCAGGTAGGAGGTACAGAAGCAGTGATTCAGGAACAGCTTCTTTCCCTCTGCATTCGATTCCTAAATGGACATTGAACCCTTGGACACTACCTCACTTTTTAAAAAAAAATACAGTATTTCTGTTTTTTCACATTTTTTAAAATCTATTCAATATACGCCTACTGTAATTGATCTACTGATTCAGTATTATTATTATTTTTATTTGATTATTTTTTTAGTTTTAGTTTTATTATTATTTTTTTTTCTCTTCTGTATTATGTATTGCATTGAACTGCTGCTACTAAGTTAACAAATTTCACGTCACATGCCGGTGATAATAAACCTGCTTCTGATTCAGATGATTCTCTCCCAGAAATGAGGGCTGTATGGTATCCAAGACACTCACAAAATCAAAAACCATGATCCTCACAGTGCTGCCCTGCTTACCCAAATGGGAGTAGACTCTGTTCAGCAGGTAGATGACAGCATCGTCGACACTACTGTGCTCCTGGTAGGCAAGCTACAGACGATCAAGGGCTGATCTGACCAGGGCTGGGAGGTGAGCCAGAATCAGCCTCTCTTGGGTCTTCATGATGTGTGAGGTCAGGGCCACTGGACGGTAGTCATTCAAGACTTTCAGCAACCCCTTCTTGGGTACTGGGACCATACATGATGTTTTCTACTCAGTCGGGACCCTTTCCAGGGTAAGCCTCAGACTGAAAATGTGGGGAAGAACTCCACAAGTCTGCTCAGCACACTCTTTCAGGACCTTGGGGTTCACACTGTGCTCTGAATTGTCTGAGTTTCCCCAGAGCCCTTCTCACCTCTCAGTCCTGAACGTGAATCCATGGTGACTGGGGAGCTGGTGGATGATGGTGGCTAGAGGAGGTGACGGTTGTGACAATAGCAGTTGGTATGTGGAGATGTGGATGGTAGGTACAGGGCAACAGGGCAAAGAAGTGATGTAAACAGTAGTAACCTGTGTTGTTTATCCATGAGTCGAACTGGAGGGGGGAAGAGGGAGGAGGGGAGGCGTTGGTGCTGAGGGAACACCGGGTGTGTCGACACTTGGACTGGTGTGCTGAGGGGGTGTGAACAGGAGGAAGTCTATTGAAGAATTGGTTTAACTCATTAGCCGACTCACGGCTGCATTCCAAGACTCTACAGCTAGGCCGATTGAAGCCAGTGATGTTTGTTCTTGCATCTCCACATATGGAATGTCCTCACGGTAAAATGGAGCATAAGACACACAGGTAAACATATTTTTATATCTCGTTTTGTGAGGATCATTCCAGCTGTAGCAGAATGATACACCCCACCCCACCCCACCCTACCACCTCCCAACCCATCCTCTACCTCCACCGCCCCACCGAGAGGACACACTGCTCACACACTCCAAGAACAGGCAGGCTGCAACAGGGATCCAGATTTTGGCTGCAGCTTTCTGCTATCGTTGCAGCCATAAAAATAGTTCAGGTGTCCTGACACTAGACAGTTTACTGACTTTGCAACCTTAAGTGATGATTTTCAGTTAGGTCAACTTTTATGCAGACAAAAACTGTTCGCACCATTATAATGCTTCCTGCATGTTGGATGGTAATTAATATCATATTACTGTTTACTCCTTCATGTTAAGTCAGACTGATGTCCTCAGGTTTAAGAAAACGGAAGTATAGATGAATCTATCCAAAGAATCTAGCAGATGTGAAATTGTTCATCTGACTGGAAACAAACCGTGCTCTAATTCCATGGGAACATAATGACAGACAGGGAGTGTGGTAGAAACTCATTGCATGTGTGGTGTAAGATCATCTTAAGAAGCTTCTATGCTCGGTTAGAAAATTTTTGATCATCCATCAAGAGAAGCCACTACTGTCAGTAGAGAAGTTTTGAAGCATCCCTTAGAATAGATCAGGGCCTCTCCTGTTTGAAGTCTTCAGTATTGGTTGGGAAAAAATGTTTTATTAGAAACATTTTCTTCACAAAAACATGAAGGAGTAACATGGAAATTTCCAGCATTATGACAGAATGTTATATTTAAGGAAAATGCATTCAAAGTAAATAGCCTGTTCTGTTGCAATTGAAAATCCAGAATAGTTTACATCCCCAAGTATTTCATGATGAAGGCAAATAGATTTTATAAAGAGGGAAAAATTGGCACCTATTATGGTAATGGGAAGAGTCAACTACCTAGCCTTGTGTTAGAAAAATAGAAACATAGAAAAACATACAGCACAATACAGGCCCTTCGGCCCATAAAGCTGTGCCGAACATGTCCCTACCTGAGAACTACCTATGCTTTACCCATATTTTTCTAAGTTTCATGTAGCTATCCAGGAGTCTCTTAAAAGATCCTATTGTTTCTGCCTCCACCACCGCTGCCGGCAGCCCATTCCACACACTCACCACTCTCTGAGTAAAAAACTTACCCCTGACATCTCCTCTATACTCACTCATTGGCTGGTGTACACAATTATGAAGCATTAATCAATAATATATAATTATATAAAAAGTAATAAAACAATTATGAAATATTTAACAATTAATTACTTTGAAGTTAATTTTAAACAGGGAGTCCTTGAAAAGTCCTAACTCAAATTCCATGTGGGATTTATAATAAAATTGTTGCCATGATTTCCTGTTGCCTTTCTTGTTTTTCTTTATCTACAGATTATTTCCTTCTAGGTCATTAGTAACCAAGACTGAGGTATCCAATTATCCTTTGAAAACATAAGAGGAGAGGAAGAAGACCATAAGACAATAAAATATAGGAGCAGAATTAGGCCATTTGGCCCATTGAGTTGCTCAGCCATTTCATCATGACTAATCCAATTTTCATCCCAGCCCCAATCTCCTGCCTCCGCCCTCCCTCCCGTATCCCTTCATGCCCTGACCAATCAAGAATCTATCAACCTCTGCTTAAATGTACATAAAGACTTGGCCTCCATAGCTGCCTGTAGGAAAGAATTCCACAGATTCACCACTGTCTGGCTAAACAAATTCCTCCTCATCTCCATTCTAAAAGGACACCCCTCTATACTGAGGCAGTGTCCCATCAGAGGAAATATCTTCTCCACATCCACTCTATCAAGGCGTTTCACCATTCGATAGGTTTCAATTTGATCACCTCTCATTTTTCTGAATTCTACTGAATACAGGTCCAGAGCCATTTAAACCTGAAATCATTTTTGTGAAGCTCCTTTGAACCCTTGCTAGTTTCAGCACATCCTTTCTAAGATAAGGGGCCCAAAACTGATCATACTACTCCATGTGAGGGCTCATCAGTGCTTTATAAAGTCTCAACATTACATCCTTGCTTTTATATTCTAGTCCTCTTGAAATTAATTATAACATCACATTTTCCTTCCTCACCACAGACTCAACCTGCAAATTAACCTTTAGGGAATCCTGTACATGGACTCCCAAGTCCACCTGTGCCTCAGATTTTTGTACTTTCTCTCCCTTTCATTGAACCCTGTCATTTCTTCTACCAAAGTGCATGACCATACTCTTTCAGATATTGTATTTCATCTGCCACTTTGCCTATTCTCTGAATCTGTGTAAATACTAGTGTACCCTGTCTACTTCCTCAGAACTACCTGTCCCTCCACCTATCTTCGTATTGTCTGCAAACTTGGCCACAAAGCTTCAATTCCAGCATCCAAATCATTGACATATGATGTAAAAAGTATCAGTCCCAAAACAGACACCACTATTTACAGGCAGTCAACCAGAAAAGGATCCCCTTATTCCCACTCTCTGCCTCCTGCTAATCAGACACTGCTTTATCCATGCTAGAATCTTTACTGCAACACCATGGTCACTTAGCTTGTGAAGCAGCCTCATGTGTGGGACCTTGTCAAAGGCCTTCTGAAAATCCTAGAATGCAACATCAACTGATTTTCCTTTGTCTATCCTGCTTGTTATTTCTTCAAAGAATTTCAACAGATTTGTCAGGCAAGATTTTCCCTTGAGGGCTAAGCTTATTTTATCATGTGCCTGGAAAATGATTCCAGGATTGAATGGCTTATCATGTGTTGGGAAGGTACAACTAGAACCTACTCAAAGAAGGTGTCCCTCTGAACCACAGACTAGTGCTCAAAGCCCATGCTTTGTTCTCTGTTTATTGCACTTATCTTAATTGCTCCTGAACGCTAATCTTCTAGACCAAAGATAGGAATGTCACCACCAAAACAGTGGTCTAACCAGGTGAGGGAGACGGCTAAATGTCAAGATCAGCTTCCACTCACCCAATGGTCTGCTGAAGGACTTCAACCTTTCAACATCTAACGCAGAGTCGGAAAAGTTGCATGACCTCATAGGCTCATTCAACCCTTTTAAAATATCTTTTGTACGGTAGTAACAGTGAACTTCAATCTCAGAGCACAGTTTCAGGATCAATCTCTTCATAAAATGGAAATTAACTTCTCCTGCCTGAAATTCCCTAATGTTATATACTTTTGTAAATAGATTTTGGCTGGAATTGCTTGAAGATTTTAGGTGTTCTAGGTAATACAGCAACCTAAAATGTCGATAATGTTACATTGCGCTGTTGTACTCAATTGCATTGAGTAATCCCACCAAATGTTGCATAAATCATGTTAAATACTGACAGTAGTGGAGGGTGGTGGTGGTGCAGAGAATAGGGGTCACCTAGAGTACAGATCTCATCATTCGGAAGATAAAGTATGCAGCGTAGGACTGTTGAAATGTACACCCTTCAATGACAAGAAGCACCTGCTGCCAGTATTTGCCTGGTGAAATCAAATAATTATCATGACAATAGGGGATTTTTCCTGCAAATTACAGCTTCCTGAGTGATAAAATATATTACAACGGGTCACATATAACAAAAAGAAATCCTAGGTCTAAAGCAAGGCAGAGACCATCATGATGCAGAATTATTCGAGTCCCATTAGTTTTCAGAAACTGAGGTGTAAGCAAAGCAGGACATTCACGGTGATTTATTGTCTATTGGAACACTTTCAAAAGCATGCGTTTCTGGTGGGATTAATGTGTCTGCTTGTAAATGATCAGAGACCTGGCTCTAATGAAGGATCATAAACTTAACTTGACAGCAGAAGAAATATGGTTTTATTTTCTTGGTCCCGAGTTGTTTAGGTGAACCCACGCAGAGCTCAATAAAATAGTGTTGGGCTAGTCCTGAGAAAAAAACACTAATCACTTGAGTTTTGTGGTCAAATTACTGACAACAAAACTCAGATTATTCAAAATAAAGCTTGTTTACATTCTTTAATCTTTTTGAAAGTATTTGAGATCAATCATAGTACTAACAAATTAAGTAACCACGGTGCAAAAAGACAAGTACAGTTATTAATGTTAACTGATATTTTCCTCAGAACTACTGAAACTTCAGTGGAGGAAGAGACAATTAAGTCCAAGGTGCATGTGATGGTGTTAGTTTCAGAACAGAGCTTTCAATGCTAATCCCATTTCAACCCTATTTAGTTTCTTTCCTTTAACCTTTTTCTTCTTCAGATAATTGGTTGACCCATGAATGACTGTCGTGTACAATAAATGTTCAAATGAACATTTTTGAGGAATTACACTAACACAATTTTAATGCTGTATTTCAATGGAAATAATTGGTGAGATCTTCTTACAATATACCTTCTATCAGCATCTGCTATTGGTTGGCCATACAGTTAAGATCAAACAGCAACTAGGTTAAACTGACTTTATGGTATTTTCTGATTTTAATGAAGAGTCTTTGACTTGAAGCGTTAACTTTGGTTTTTTTCCACATGTGCTGCCTGGTCTGCTGAGAGTTTCTAACATATTCTAGTTCCGATTCAGATATTCAGCAGTTTCATATTAAAAAAATACTTTTAATATCTTGTTTTAAGTTCTTTTCAGGTATTGTGCCTTAGATAGTTAGATCCCAGGACATACATCTCTGAGAACTTGTCCTGTCTGGCCCAATCTAAAATGAGGAATGACATTAAAAAATTGCAGAGTTGTGGATAAGAATCAAGTTTGCTGAAAAGCTATCTTGATGATTTGAGTGGTGATTTGCTGTTTTTTTGGAGAAACATATTAAATTGCATGCATAGTTAAATCTTGGAAATAATTTGAAAGATGCATAGCATGGTGGTTCATGGTTGGTTTGAGTTGTTCTCCAATCTTGGCAATTTACTTGCAAACGTTTGTTACCGTGCAAGGAGACATCCTCAGTGCGCTGTTGATTGTGGTGTATCCTCCAAGTGCTTGGCCTTTGCATACTTTTCAATCAGGTGATTGGACATCATTTCAGAAACTGTAAACAAAACATGTAGACCTCAACCTAGTTATGAGCTGAAATGGGCAAAATTCCTAACCACAATGCACAGCCAATCAGTGACGAGATTTTCACCCTACATCATAATTGGGTTTCTAAAATGATGTCCAATCAGCTGATTGAAAAGTATTTAAAGGCCAAGCCTTTGGAGGACACACCACAATCAACAATGTACAGACAATGTCTCCTCGCATGGTGACAAAACGCTTGCAAGCAAATTGCCAAGATTGGAGAACATCTCAAACCAACCATAATTAAATCTTCCTTAAAAAACTTCGAAGTTACACCATCAATGTTTGCAGGGTAACTTATTGTTGGAACAATTGACTTCTTTATAAAAGCATCAACTGTTGAACTGCAGTCAAATGGCGATTAATTTGATGCATGGGTCCACTGCAGAAATGGGTGAAGCTCCATCTTCGAATAGGTGACCAGATAGCAAGCCACTGGAATGTCTGAGATGAAGGTGAGCAACACTGAAACCACAAGAGGGTGAAAGTTTCCCAAGTATTTTAACTTAGCAGAGTCTGTCCGTACCCATATACCCAGTTGTCCACTTATGCTGATGCAGACCTGATCACTAACTCAGTCTGGCTTTAGAATCTGCCTCAAGAAAGACAAACTTGATTATTGATCATGGGTAACATGAATTCTGCTACAAGTACCTATGCAAATTACACTAAAACGTTTCCTAAGTTAGAGGAGTTAAAACTAAAGGTTTAGCAAACTTTTGCCTGAAGTAAGCTTTGGATTTGCACTCTAGTGATTTTTGCAGCTGCATTATGTTCAACAGCAAAATATTTTTGACCCATCTGGCTGGATAGGAACGTGAGTAAAAGACCATTTTCAAACAAGCTTTCTGTTGTCAGTACAATTAAAAACATATTCATAATGAGAAGGGACAGGTTATTCTATTTTGCTTGCTTGCTGTGTGGATACATGGGCTATAATACAATACATACTAGACTTGATGACTATCCCTGAGAAATTACGTTATCAGATGATTCGACAGTTGCAATAAATCATGTAGGAAAGAAAATCTGCTTGGTAAAACATCTCAAACACCTGATTCCTGTTTAATGGTTGGACTAGACATATGTGCTCTGATTCCACCCTCTTTTAGAACGATTCTTTAACACAAACTGTGAAGGAAAATGTCAGGATATCAGACATTTCAGTGCTTATCATGGACAGTAATTCAAAAGATTTGAATATTTCCTTTCTTTCAAAGCCAACCCAGATAGCATTTGACAAGATGCTCAAGGTAATAATTTTCTGGATCCAATTTGTTAAATCCTAATGAAGCAGCAGCAGATTAACTGCTATGAAATCAGTCTGGCTATTTTGTTTGTCCTTTTGGGCATACTTTACACTATAATACTTGTCTGAAAACTATGAATTATGCATTCAATGTCAGGCAGTAAATCATCTGGATAATGAGCACATATCAGAATACATGATTTGGGAACAGCTGATGGCAATAGTTCAGTAGAAATGTTGTGCAGTTCCATGCTTTTGACTTCTTGTCCCAGGCACTTCTAGTGTGAGTTTATGGGGTAATTCTCCTATTTGTCTGCCATAATCTTGTTTCGAGACACAGGAAGCTCAAAGAATCAATGTCAACAACAGAACTCAACCCTTTGTATTGTGAAGCCAATCATTACTAAACAATTGTACACTAACTCTGGAATCTGATGTTTAACAATTAATGGTTAAGGATTAGAAAATGTTGCAAAAAACTGAAAGCAAGCTTTCATACTGATATTGTGGAATTAATGTATGAGGAAATATTGGTATTAAATTTTCTGTTCTACTACAAACCTATTCCACATAATTTTCTGAACATTTATTTAAATTTCTTAGATCACTTGCATTGGCAACATTACTGTGCAAGTATTTAAAATTATTCCTGCATGATCAACATAACAGGGAGATCTTAGGTTTTTCACGGCAATTTCATAATTTTCATTACTGATACAATCTTATATTCCAGATTTATATAATAACGAGTTTTAAATTTAATTTAACTTCCTACTTTTCTTACCCATTTGAACTTAAATCTCCTTCATGAAAACAGTGGGTGACATTGGTGCTTTCCTGTATGGGTCATAACGAAATGGGCAAAGGCAGGAGTACTGACACAGGGATGCTCGGGTGGTGCTGCTTTCTGGATGACTGATGCTAGAGATTACATTAGCTTTAACCCAGTTCTTCATTTCCAGCAGCATGTTGTACTTAGAAAGCACAGTTTAAATTATAGCAGTAAAGAAGTGATCCAGGCTGTGTAATACTTTTCTAGTTGTCAGTAGAGATGATGCCTCACAAACGCTCAAATGCATATGCTGTACAGACTTTTAATCTATTCATGTGTCCGGAAGAAGAGGGATTTGACAGACTGGGATTTATATCCTTCTATTACTAACTTTAAAAATTGATAGAGGGCATCAATTCCAGAAAGGGAGAAATTTCATCACACAAATTTTGTTGCAGTGAAAATGATAGAGTGTCTGCCTGCATGAGATCTGTCTGATTTTCTTTCCTTTGATTTCATGAGGCAATGTCACATCCATACAGTGAAGAGGAAAATTTATCCCAAGCAGCTCCTATCCACTCAAGGTAAGAAAGTACTTTTATCTGAACAGGTTTTAGTCTCTTTGTTTTCTGGGTGTATGGGTAATGTACTTATGGCTACAAACTGAAATGATTTCAAAATTAAGTTAATTTATGAATAGAATGTTAATTATATTAATTGATGAATTAAGAGAGCTATCAGGACTCTTAGTTCATTATCAACAAGTTAATTTTTTTGCATATTTAGAGACAGACTTTATGAATTGTGGAAGTTTGACTGGGGGAAGAAAAAAGTTTTTGCTGAGAGAAAAATGACTCTTGATGGAGCTGTCAAAACTGAAGAAACTACAGACCTCAACTAGAAAGAAAAAGCAGTTATGAGCATAAGAATCATGTTGCTTTCAAATGATTTAACTAAAATTAGCTAGATATTTAAATTAATCTAATATCTCCAGAAATAGTTGTCTGGTTTCAGATTTTAAATGATTACTTGAACATCTCTTTTGGTGGAAAATCTACATTTCTACCACCCTTTGCAGGAAGAGTTGTTTCCTAATTTCTTTCCTGAATCACTGAGCTCTGGATTTACTGTTAGATTCCTCTGACCTGGACTCATTATTAATAGAAAACAATTTTCTCCAACTACCCTTTCAAAATCAAAAATATTTTCATCAACTCATTAACACGAGAAAGTCTGCAGATGCTGGAAATCCAAAGCAACACACACACAAAATGCTGGAGGCTCTCAGCAGGTCAGACAGCTTCTATAGAAATAAACAAAAAGTTTACATTTTGGGCCAAGATCCTTCTTCAGAACTAAGAAGGAAGGGGGAAGGGGGAAGGAGGAAGAAGGAGGCTAGTTGGAAGATGATGGGTGAAGCCAGGCGGGTGGGAAAGGTCAAGGGCTGGAGAAGAAGGAATCTGATAGGAGAGGAGAGTGGACCATAGGAGAAAGAGAAGGAGGAGGGGACCTGGGGGAAGTAATAGGCAGGTGAGAGTAGGTAAAATGCCAAGGTGAGGAATAGATGAAGGCGTTATTTCAATAAATAACTTCTTAACCATCTTTATTTCAGCATACATAAATCTATGTGATCCCTTGTCAAAATCTAACCCTGGGAATAGAGTTGAAACTGTGCTACTTTCTGATGACAATCCATCTGTAAGACTCCTCCATACAGGGTTCAGCCAGGACTTTATATAGCTGCAGTAAAACACTCTCCATCTTATTCTCTAGATTTCCATAATAAAGGATGACATTCCACAAACACTTTCATTAATGTTTGAATCTGACACCTATATAACTGACCGGAGATCATAGATCTATAGATCTCTTTGGGACTCCACTATTCCTAAACTTTTTCCATTTAAATAATACTTAAATTCTGTTCTGTTTTGGTCCAGACTGCATAACTTCACAAATAACAATGCTGAAATCCATCTGCCCCATTTTCAGCCTCTCACATAATCTATCAGTGTCTCTTGTAACATTAAATTTCTGTCTACACCCCTTTATGAATCACTAACCTTTATGTCATTGGAGAACTTGTATATGTGGATTTCTATTGTGTTATCCAAATCATTAATAAATAAAATTAATAGTTGTAGGCTCAATATGAAACCTTTGGAACTGCATTCATCATTTTTTTTTACAATCAAAGTATGTTGCTATTATCCTTAATATAATTAAGGAAAAGGGGAGGTGCAACAAGACCTGGGTGTCATTATACACCAGTCATTGAAAGTGGGCATGCAGGTACAGCAGGCGGTGAAAAAGGCGAATGGTATGCTGGCATTTATAGCGAAAGGATTCGAGTACAGGAGCAGGGAGGTACTACTGCAGTTGTACAAGGCCTTGGTGGTCCACACCTGGAGTACTGTGTGCAGTTTTGGTCCCCTAATCTGAGGAAAGACATCCTTGCCATAGGGGGAGTACAAAGAAGGTTCACCAGATTGATTCCTGGGATGGCAGGACTTTCATATGAAGAAAGACTGGATGAACTGGGCTTGTACTCGTTGGAATTTAGAAGATTGAAGGGGGATCTGATTGAAACATATAAGATCCTAAGGGGATTGGACAGGCTAGATGCAGGAAGATTGTTCCCGATGTTGCGGAAGTCCAGAATGAGGGGTCACAGTTTGAGGATAGAGGGGAAGCCTTTTAGGACCGAGATTAGGAAAAACTTCTTCACACAGAGAGTGGTGAATCTGTGAAATTCTCTGCCACAGGAAACAGTTGAGGCCAGTTCATTGGCTATATTTAAGAGGGAGTTAGATATGGCCCTTGTGGCTACAGGGATCAGGGGGTATGGAGGGAAGGCTGGGGCGGGGTTCTGAGTTGGATGATCAGCCATGATCATAATAAATGGCGGTGCAGGCTCGAAGGGCCGAATGGCCTACTCCTGCACCTATTTTCTATAAGTCATCTGCCTTCCAAATAATATAAAGCAGGTCAAAAATTAGCCTTCAATTCTATAAGCTTTAATTTCAATCTATTGTCTCTAATTAAGGGATATGGAGAAGAATCAGCTGCAGAAACAGCAATGCAGGTTCCATCCAGTGTTCCAATAAAAGGTGTCTACTGTCAGGTTCAGCTGTCTGATTAGCAACAAAACACTTCTAGAAATTGCTTTGGAAATCGTTTTCCTCGAGCAATCTTGGGCACCTAAAAATTGTGCATTTGTTTCCTGCAGCAGACTGGAACCATGAGTTTATCCTGTGGTGAGCACTTCGTGGACAGTCCATTCCATTGCATCCGCTGATGTGTGATGAGTCACTTGGGAGAGGCCAATCTCAGTTCACATTGCACATGCGAAGACTATTTTTACTCTGATGAAGAGTAAGAGCATATAGTATCTATGAGGGGTTTACTCCCTCAGTTTGTGCAGCCACTGATAATGAATTATCAAGATTTATATAGAAAATAGCAGAATGTAAAACATAATGCCACGATGAAGCCGAAGGAAATGAATGACAGTGCAAAGTAAGAGATGCTTTTAGACTGAATGCTTTGTGTGGGTGCAAATGAGTAAAATGGGAAAGTAAATGATTGTGTCTGAAGAGATATGTTAAAAGGATTTAATTCTAACAGTCCTGATAAGGCCATTACACTTTTTCAGAACTGTCAGCAAAACTTAACAATGAAGCTTCTGGCACAGATGGCTCACTTCCTTCTGTGCTTCCTGGCTTTTTTGGCAAAGTATACATTTTCCTTCCTGTCTTTGGTATGTTCATCCAAAGCAGTATCCAAAGACCAGCATGCCTCAGCTAGTGAAATCAACTGACATTGAACATTATTGAACACTCCATTTCCACGTCAAATTATGGCGTTCCCACTGGATTTTCCAACCCCCCTGGTGCTGAGCTGTCAGTAAGCAATGTGATTAGTTATGGCTCTCATCTTTTATTATTACAGCTGGAGTTATGTGAACAGCAGGTCTAAACAGGCATCTCTCCATGTGAGCTCAGATCTAACAGAGAGGGTGACAAATGGAAAGCTTTCATTGCTCTTCCTAGTCATTGTGATATCTTCCAAAACGGTTAGACATGGGGACATTTATAAATACCTTTGTCACAGTATCTCAGCATCTTCAACATCTTAGCTCTTTTCATCTTACAGGTCCAGTACCCTTTATCCGCAATTCCAAAATCTGAAAACTGGAAAAATCCAAATGTTGACGTAAAAAAATGGAAAATTCCACAAGGCATTGAGAAGGTTCCCAGGCAATGTGCAGGTCACTGTGCACCACAAGCAGTTCTGAGAAGTGACTTCACCAGTGTAATGAACAGAAGTTAATGAAAAATAGAAAACACTGTATGAAGTGAAAAATGAAGATCTGGGTCGTGTTTTGAAAAAATGGATTTGTCAGAGTTGGCGTGAACATATACTGCATAACGGTATGCTAATAGTGAAACAGATCTATCATGATGAACCAAAAATAGAAGGTAATTGTGAATTTTCAGCAGGAATTTAAAAAAAGATACATTTTTAAAGATTTGTGGTGGTAAAGTGCTGATCACGAAACAGCAGAAAAATTCATTGATGAGTTTGGCAAGATCGTCGCTAATGAAAATCTAATATGGTGAATGGCTGCAACAGTACAAATGTGTGATGAACAAAGACTGCTTACCAGTAGCACATAAATTTAGAGCTACAAATGATGGCAAAGTCAAACAGCCATTGATTGTCCACTTGGATGGCCAAGGTTGTGCTCGCTATTCAAAGTAATATACAAAACTACCTTCAGGGTGTATGTACATATGTAATGTAAATGGATTTTGTGTTTAAACTTTGGTCCCATCCCCTAGGTATCTTATTACAAAGATGTAAATATTTCAACATCCCAAAAAATCCAGAATCCAAACACTTTTGGCCCCAAGCATTTCAGATAAGGGGTATTCAACCTGGAATTTTTAAAGTTCATGAGCGATTTTGCCCAGTGATGGGAAAGGTTTATTGATTGCATGGGTTGAATATCTCTGCCAAAGGCATCATATTGCCAGTGATTATCAAGGGTACGACTGCTCGTAATTGAGAACATGATTAATATTAGCAAATCAGCTAGGCACAAGTGCATTAGGCAAACTGTTAATGAATATCTAGTAAACTAATTTTCTTGTAATTGATTGACAATCACATGAAGATGCAGGACAATTTTGTCAAGTGTCAGGATTTTCCAAAGTGCCATAAATTATTTTTGAAGTTGATTTTCTCTTCCCTGTAGTATACTCCTCCCCTTCTCCCTTTTCTGCACCTAGTACATATCGTTGGTGAGTTGGCCCTTGGAATTTCCCTGATAACATCTGTCATAATGACCTTGTACTAAAGTGAAATAATTGTATGACCCTGCCATCAGCCATGCTGATGTGAAAGGCAGCTTACATCTTCAGTTACAGAAGGAACCGCTGTAGGTAGAAATAGTATGATCCCTGTGATGGTAAGAGTGGGCTCCTTCACCTCTGTCCCTCTGTACTAAGTCCCCTCCTTTATCCTCTGTATACCTATGACTGTGTTGCCACCCACAGCTCCAATCTGCAAATTAAATTTGCTGACGACACTACACTGATTGGCCTAATCTCAAATAATAATGAGGTAGCCTACAAAGAAGAAGTCATCACCCTGGCACATTGGTGTCAAGAAAACAACCTCTTCCTCAATGTTGCTAAAACAAAGGAGCTGGTTGCGAACTACAGGAGGAATGGAAACAGTCTACCCCCTATTTACATCAATGGATCTGGGGTTGAGAGGGTGAACAGCTTTAAGTTCCTTGGCATAAGCATCACTGAGGATCTCACGTGGTCTGTACATACCAGCTGTGTGGTGAACAAAGTACAACAGCGCTCCTTTCACCTCAGGTGGTTGAAGAAGTTTGGTATGGGCCCCCAAGTCCTAGGAATTTTCTATAAGGGCATAACTGAGAGCATCTTGATTGGCTGCATCACTACCTGGTATGGGAACTGTACTTCCCTCAATCACAGGACTCTGCAGAGAGTGGTGCGGCCAGCTGAGGCCATCTGTAGATGTGAACTTCCCACTATTCAGGACATTTACAAAGACAAGTGTGTAAAAAGGGCTGAAAGATCACTGGGGACACGAGTTACCCCAACCACAAACTGTTCCGGATGCTACCATCTGGGAAATGGTACCATAGCATAAAAGCCAGGACCAACAGGCTCCGGGACAACTTCTTCCACCAGGCCATCAGACTGATTCACTCATGCTGATACAATTGTATTTCTATGTTATATTAACTGTCCTGTTGTACATAATATTTATTATAAATTACTATAAATTGCACAGTGCACATTTAGACGGATGCATAAAGTAAAAATTTTTACTCCTCATGTATATGAAGGATGTAAGTAATAAAGTTAATTCAATTCAATTCAATTACTACTTGGGACATTTCAAAGATATTTGGAGTACTTTGAGCAGTTTTGCTCCCCTTATGTACAAAAATGTACTGGCATTGGAGAGAATACAATAGAATGATCTCGGGAATGAAAGAGTTAACATATGAGGCGTGTTTGATGGCTTTGGGCCTGTAGTCACTGGCGTTTGGGGGTATCTCATTGAAACTTATTGAATATTGAAAGGCCTAGATAGAGTAGACAAGCCTAGGACAAGAGGGCACAGCCACAAAATAGAAGGATGTCCCTTTAGAATGGAGATGAGGTGGAATTTCTTTCGCCGGAAGGTGGTGAATCTGTGAAATTCATTGCCACAGAAGGCTGTGGAAGCCAAGTCACTGGGTATATTTAAAGCAGAGGTTGAGAATTTCTTGTTTAGTAAGTTTGTCAAAGGTTAGTGGAGATAGCAGGAGAATGGGGATGAGACAGATAATAAATGAGCCATGTTTGAATGGTAGAGCAGACTCGATGGGCCAAATGGACCAATTCTGCTCCTAAATCTTATGGTTTTATGATGGAGTAGAAGAGAGTCCATTGAGATTAATAGTTAGGGAACACACTTCCATAATAATACCTTGTGTAGCAGCCTGGTTACAGAGAATTGGTGCTTTGGAATGCGAGCTGGGTCCTTTGTTCGGAGGGAGATGAAGAGGGAAGACGCTGGAGAGAACCGGTTGTAGGATTCGACCCGGTGGGGGACAGTGATTCGATGGAGCCAGGGTCTGCAGTCGAATGAGGATTGGTGAGTATGACTTTTGGAAGAGTGGAGCTCCAATTTTTGCACATTTGTCTGTTTAATTATAATGGGCTTTTTTTGTTTTTTCTTTCTTTACTAACCTTTTACTTAAGATCCATAAGTATCATTACTTTAATCATATGCAGTGTGCTGTCTGTTATTTCTTGGCACTGAATTTGTAACAGGGTAGCGAATTACACAGTATCCACACAGACTGGGTTTGGGATGGGAGAGCAGTCTCAATCTCACTGGTTTGGTGGGACTGGAGTGTGTCTTCCAGTCAAGGAAACCAGCAGGGTTTCATTTGTTGGGACTCATCCGGGATCAATTTTGTTGTATGCGGTCTGATTGCTCTGAGCATTGATCCAGTGGGTTGTACGTTTAAGCCTGTGTTAAACTATTGTCCGGTAAAATGATTAAGATACGTGGCTATGGTCGCTGCAGAGGTTGAGCAGTGATGCAAATCCACAGGGTTACTGGTAAAAAATGCGTGTGTCTTGAGTGGGGTAGATATTCATAGCCCCAAGGAATTGTTAATTCGGACTTTAAGTACCGTTAAAGCATTAGGAACAGTTACGAACATGGAGAAGAGGTTTGACAAAATGGCGGGCAGAGACTTTTTTAAAGTTCAGACTAGCGATGATGTAACGGCAGTGGATCTGCCTGGTACTATTGGGGTCCTGGGAGAGGGGGTGCCATCGGCTGTCCATACTTTCCGGGAGGAGGGGAGTGTAGATGAGTGGATCTGCCTGGTACTACTGGGGCCCCGGGAGAGGGAGTTTGTGGGCTGTCCGTACATTCCGGGAGGAGGGGAGTGTAGACAAGGGTGCTGAATCAGAAGCCGAGTTTTCTGTAGCTGGGGGCAGAGACTTTAAAGACAAGTTGCTCTCGTTTCTGCGGAGTGAGGGGAAGGAGAGGTCTGATGTGGAAGGACTAATGAGCCCTCTAGTGATGGGTGAGAATTCCGAGTTGGTAGCAGCACTTACCTCCATGGCGAATAAATGGCGAAATGCCCAGGTTCAAAGTTCCAGTTATCATACGCTCAGCATGTTCTTGGGAATGAAGCCCAACCCTAAAGGGGAAGAGGAGTACGAGACTAGGGTGGAGCAGATCACTGGATGAGTGACCATGCTCTGATGATGTAAAAAGACAGAGATTGGTAGAGCGCCTGAGGACGTAGTGAGATCTTTAAAGGCACAGAACCCCTTTGCTACTTTTGCGGCCTACATGCAAGCACTAGGAAACGTTTTTGACGCGATGGGAAGCCCAATGGAGCTCATGGCGGGGTTTCAGAACATGTATCAGGAGAAGGGGGAGAAACTTCCTGCATCCATTTTTCAGCTAGAGAGGCACTGAGCTGCTTGCGGCATTTCGGGTGTCCATTCAGACGGCTGAGGTGAATCAGTTAAGGATGGACCAAATGGCGAAAGGTGCTCAGTCACAGGACATGATAGCTTGGGGTTTCCGGATGTCTTATAAGACTTCCCCCCCCGCTTTGTTTGTTGAGCTGATCGGAGAAGTAAGAGAGGAGAGAATGTGACGGAGGTGCAGGAGGCCTCCGTTACTGGGGTACAGTCCTCGGTAGAAGCCCCCTTGGCTGAAGTGACCACTGACAGCCCAACCCAAGGAGTGGTAAAGGAGCTCATGGCAGAGTTTAGGACTGAGATGTCCCTGATGTTCTCGGCAGGTACTGCCACCCTGCACGATGAAGCCAACAGGAAGTCGGACCTCCTGAAGGGACGGACTAAGCAGAGGGCTGCTACCAAACTGGATCCTGCAAGAAGGGGAGTGACGGGTGTTGTCTGTTATAACTGTGGTGAAGACTGACACTTCAGGCGGGAGTGTGAAGGACAGGGAAACCCTCGGAGAGTGAGCGCCTGGGTATCTAAGTAGAGACCCAGTGAGGGAATGGCTGGGTGTCTCGGGAGGGGGGAACACGTTCCCAGCAATATATCGAGGAACACTCAAAAAAATGCCTTTTCCTGAAGGCTTAGTGGGGTCAAGCTCCAGTGTATTGAACGGATTGAGTGTACTTATGCTGGAGCCATACTTGACATCGGCTCTCAGGTTACTCTGCTGAACTATTCATTTTACAACTGGTATTTGATGCATTTACCATTGATGCCACTCAGTGTGCCAGAGATCTTGGGTCTTAGTACGGATGACTATCAGTACGGTGGTTACTTGTCATTGAAGCTGGAGTTTTCGGAGGGAGATGTGGGAGGAGCTGAGATCCCTGATATATTAGTGCTGGTTTGTCCGGACCCGATCAACAACAGCACAACTTCAATTCTTGTGGGGACGAATACTCCTATGGCGAAGAGGCTGGTGGGAGTCTGCAAGGAGAAAGTTAGGGTGAGCTTTCTGAAAACATTGCCCATTCACCCTGTGTTCTGAGCTGTTTTTGAGGAAGTGTGTGGCCGCACTGGGCTGAATGATGAGCATAAACAAGGGACTGTGTGCTTCACCCAGTCCAAACCAGTCATGTTACGGCCTGGGGAAGTAGCTAGAGTGACGGGAACCCCTAAATTTCCCAGAACGCCTGATGCCGAGGCCCTCTTGGTGGATACTCCGGAAGACCATGAAGAGGAGCCATGCTTACCTGCAGGGGTACTGGTTAGGCCCGAACTGCAGAAGCCCTCGGTTGTATGGGTGAACAGGATGACAGTGATTGTCAAGAACACTTCGGAGAGAGAGGTCACCCTCAGGTGGGGAATGCCAATGCTGCGTTTCTTTCGGGTGATGGTAATGTCTAGTGTCCCTGTGAGACAAGCAGAGGAGAAACTCTCTCCAAAAAGGGGGAATTGACTACTGAGTGATTCAACTTTGGGGACTCCCCGGTACCTGGAGTCTGGAAGAAGAGGTTGATAGAGAAGATGTTGAAGCTGGAAGATGTCTTTTCTACAGATGAGTTTGATGTGGGTTGTTCCAAGAGCACTCACCACACCATCTGGGTGACAGAGGACACCCTGCTCGGAGAAAGGTTGTGGCGTCTTGTGCCTGCAAGGGTTGAGGATGCTTGGCAGCACCTGCGGAAGCTGAAGGAAGTGGAGATCATCACTGTGTCTGGAAGCCCCTATGCATCTCCAGTACTGGTGGCCAGGAAGAAGAATGGGAAGGTACAGATGTGTGTGGAATACAGTCCCCGACCAGTATAGGGTCCCAAGAATTGAGGATGCACTGCCTGAGTGGTGCGAAGTGGTCCAGTATGCTGGATTCGAGCAGTGGGTATTACCAAATCCCCACGAGTGAGGCTGACAAAGAGAAAACGGCATTCGTATGTCGATTGGGATTCTTCCAGTTTGAAAGGATGCCCCAGGGCATATCGGGAGCCCCGGCGCCTCTCCAGCATGTCATGGAGAAAACAGTGGGGGATATGAAGTTGCTTGAGGTATTGGTGTACCTGGATGATCTCACAGTGTTTGGGTCCACCTTGGAGGAACATGACGCGAGGCTACTAAAGGTGCTCAGCTGTCTGAAAGCTGAAGGGTTAAAACTTTCCCTGGACAAGTGCCAGTTCTGCAAGACCTCTGTCAATTATGTTGGGCACATAGTCTCATGGGATGGAGTAGCTATGGTTCCGTCTAAGATAGAGGCAATGATCACATGGGCAAGGCCCCAGTCTATGAGTGCCTTGTGTTCGTTCCTTGCATTCTGTGGGCACCATCGGAGGTTCGTGAAGGACCACTCTAAAGTAAATCACCCTTTAAATCAGCTTCTGTGCAGTTACCCTCCCGTGGGGAAGAAAAGCAGGAGGATGAAAGGAGAGGATGGTGAAGATTATATTAGCCCTTCAGAGCCTTTTCGAACAAGATGGGATGCGAAATGTGAAGAGGCCTTTCAGTTACTGAAAGAGCTGCTGACGAAAGCACCTGTGCTGGCTTTTGCAGGCCCCCAGTTGCCATCTGTATTGCATACAGATGCCAGCAGAGAGGGCTTAGGGGATGTTCTGTATCAGGATCAGGGCACAGGGTTGAAACCCGTCCCGTTTGTCAGTCGGAATCTGTCAACCTCTGAGCGGAACTACCCCAAGCACAAATTGGAATACCTGGCATTGAAATGGGCTGTGGTGGATAAGCTAAGTGTAGGTGGTGTCAAGTCTGAGGTGAGGATGGACAACAACTCATTAACCTATATCCTGACCTCAGTGAAATTGGATGCCGCAGGCCGACAGTGGTTGGCAGCGTTGTCTGCTTATGATTTCAGCCTGAAGTACCGGCCGGGGAGTTGGAACATTGATGTCGATGCATCGTCCCGACGTGCGCATGAAGGACTGGACAGGGACGGAGAGTGGGAGACCATTCCTGCCCCTGGAGTGAAAACCATGTGCTAGTTTTCCATCATAGAGAAGGCAGAGGGAAGGCAAGGGCAGAATCGAGCAGTAGATCATTTGGGAGCTTCTGGTGGACCCATTCCACATGCTTACTGTAACCTGACTGCTCTAAAGACAAAGCCGTTGCCCATTTGAGTCCTGGGGAAGTGGCCGCCACTCAGTGAGACGACCCGTACATTGGTACCATTTGGTCAGTGGTTGTGAAAGGGGACATGATCCAAATAGACAAGATGAAACACTCTGTGGTGTCTCTACTACTGAGAGGATGGCCCAGTTTGGAGTTGAGGAACCAGATTCGAAACCAGGTCATGTCGCCTCCAGACCAGCCTCGGCATTTCCCAGCTGGTTCTGCCTGAGAAGTAGCATAGAATTGCATTGTAGTCATGGCATGATGATTCCAGCTATTTGGGGGTTGATAAGACCTATGGATTGCTCAGAGATTGGTTCTACTGGCCCCGAATTAAGCCAGAGGTCGAAGAGTACTGCAAGTCGTGCATTCAACATAGACGGAAGAAGAAGCTGCCTATGAGTGTTTGGGCTGTGGTGAAATATATTGGGTGCTTTGGAATGTGAGCTGGGTTCTTTGTTCGGCTATGCTGGAGGGAGCCAGTCGAAGGATTGGACCCGGTGAGGGACCGTGATTCGATGAAGCTGGGGTCCACAGTTGACTAAGGATCAGTGGAAGAGTTGAGCTCCAAATGGTGCACATTTTTCTGTTTAATTATAATGGGCCCTTTTTTGTTTTTTCTTTCTTTACTAACCCTTTATTTAAGATCCATAAATATAATTCCTTTAATCATATGCAGTGTGCTGTCTGTTACTTCTTGGCACTGAGTTGTAACAGGGTAGCAAATTACACAGCATCCACACACACCGGGTTTCGGATGGGAGAGCCGTTTCAATCTCACGGGTTTGTCGGGACCCGAGTGTGTATTCCCCAGACCTACGCAGCCAAGGAAATCAGCGGGGTTTCACTTGTATAGTGGTATAGAGTGATCTAGCATCAATTCTTGAATTTGTGACTTGGCAATGCAAGTCTGCCTCAGCCCTTTGCTTAGCCCTTGCTTAGACCCCTGCTCTACACACTTTATACTCATCACTGTGTGGCTGATTACAGCTCCAATGTCGTATTAAATTTTGATATTGACACCACCGTTTTTGGCCATATCAAAGTTGGTGGCAGGTCAGATTACAGGAGTAAGATTGTAAATCTGGCTGAGTAATGCCACAACGACAACTTCTCACTCAGCATCAGCAATATGAAAGAGATAATTATTGACTACAGGAAGAAGAAGCTGGACATCCATGGTCCTGTCTTCATTAGTGGAACAGAGGTCGAGAGGGCCAGCAGCTTAATTTATTTAGCATGAATGTTTCAGAGGATCTGTCCTGAGATCACTGAATAAGTGTCATCTCAAAGAAGGTATTACAGTCTTTACTTTCTTAGAAGTTTGCAGAGGTTTGGCATGTTACCAAAAGACTTTGGCATCATGACCTGACAAGGAAAGACCAAAGCCCAGCAATAGAAAAGGATACAGAGAGCAGTGGATACAGCCGAGTCCATCACAAGCGAAACCCCACCCACCAATCACTGCAGTTACACGGACTGCTGTCTCAAGACAGTGACATCCATCATTAAAGACCCCAGCATGCAGGCCACTCCTTCTTCTCACTAATACTGGTAGGAGGTACGGAAGCCTGAGACCCCACAACACTAGGTTCATCAGCAGTTAATACTCAACAACGATCAGAATCCTGAATCATTCACAGAATCACTTTCGAGAACTCTTTACAACTCATGTTCTCAGTATTATTTTTTGTACAGCTTGTTTGCTTTTGCAGATTGGTGTTTGTCAGTCTTTGCCCACTTATCAAGTTCAAGTTCAATTGTCATTCAACCGTACATGAATACAGACAAACAAAAGAGTTTTCCTCTGGGGCCAAGGTGCAAAACACAGCACCAACGTCATACACAGCACAAAGCACATATAGCACATATAAGATAGAAACTAGACATATAGTCACATCAAAAAAAAATATATAGCCCATTCCTCAGTGGCATGTCCTATAAATTGGTGGTGCACAGGTGATATCAGCATTAACAAGCAGTTATCAGCAGTCCGCATACAAAAGTACGCACGCACGCAATCGCTCCACTATGCGAGCACTGGAGAGCAGCACTGACAGGACGGGACCAGCTCCCAACCAGCATGGACGCTTCTCTACACCGCCTCCAGTGTCTCCTCTTCTGGACTGTTATGACAGACAAGCCCACGGCTTGATCTTGAGCTTCACCTATAGCTTTTCATAATATTCTTTTGTATTTCTTTTTTTCCTCGTGAATACTTGTAAGACATTGAATCTCCTGGTCATCATTATTATTAAGTGCTATGTTGTATGGCATGGTTTTTTGACCATGATTGTTCTTGGCAATTTTTTCGACAGAAGTGGTTTGCCATTGCCTTCTTCTGGACAGTGTCTTTACAAGTCAGATGACCCCAGCCATTATCAATACCCTTCAGAGATTGTCTGCCTGCCGTCAGTGGTTGCATAACCAGGACTTGTGGTATGCACCGGCTGCTCTTACACCATCCGCTGCCTACTTCCGTGACTTCACATGACCCTGATCGGGGGGGGGATTGCCAAGCAGATGCTACACCTTGCCAAAGTGTGACCTGCAGGCTAATGGAGGGAAGGAGCACCTTCCATCTCCTTTGATAGAGATGCATCTCCACCCCGCAATCCAAAAATCTCAATGATAACACTGTAAATTGATGCACAAGTGCTATGAATAATGAATCTGAGGTTTGTATATGGTGACATATATGAACTTTGATTATAAATTTACTGGAAGAAGAGGCGAAGAATCCAGTAATTGGCTTTTGCCTGATCCACATCAGCGTTAGGAGCTTAATGATTACTTATTAATAAAACATAGCCTTGGCCTCTGGCTTACAGAATCAGGTAGGTAGAGCAGGTGCTTTCCAACTGCCTATATGACATTGAGTTCAGATGAACAGCGATGTCTGCATACGCTGGCTGGATTTGTGTACCTGCATAGGCCACATGTGCTCTGCAAGGTACCATTTCCCTTGCGATAGTGGGACAGCAATGTCCTGTGTTCCTTGATCAATTTGACTTAAAATTTTATTTGCTCCATTTCAAAGACAAATTTATCAACTATCTATGCAAAATCATTCTTTTTTTTCTTGTATCAAACAGATAATTAATTTCTTTCACTTCAGTTTGTTACCTTCTAATCATTTGTTATTCTGTCACACAGATTTTATCCACAACATTTTCATTTGCAGCTGGTTATTTATTTTGTTGGTAAACAATAATCTTTTCAAGAGATAAATTTAATTGATCTCCTCCTGTTCCTCTGTATGTTAACATGCTAGTATTCATTATGGAAGTGGATGTGTTTCAACACTCTTTCTTCTGTATGCTGTAACACTAAGACATATTACTGCTAGCTTTTACCTGTCACTGTCCTTACTCAGTTCAGATGTGACACTTCTTTTCTTTCAGAGCCTGTGACTTGTATCTCTGTTACGCAGTACACAAACATAAAACTTCAGTGTGATATGTGTAATTGCCAGTCAAACATTATAATCAAATCCCTCTAATTAAAATACATTTGGAATTACTCTTTAAGTTCTGCATGTTCTGTTATCCTTCTCACATAGATGCACGAATGCTAGGTTGCAGAACCAGCATGGCATGCTCACGTTCTGTGGCTGTAACAGATGAGGACTCTGCAGTTTATGCTCATTAGGAGCATAACCCCTTACAAACAAGCTGGCATCTCTGATCTTGCACGTTGGAGAAAATCAAGGTTATTTGCAGTCACATTCAGGCATCAATTATAAATGTTCCTGAAAGACAATTACACTGAAAAGCGAATGCTGCAAGTCTATTAAGCTTGCTTTTATGGGATTATCTGTGTCAGCGGTGTCTGATGGGCTAAACTGCAGGTGGTCCCTGCCAAGATGGATTCCGGCCTGAATCATTGGACTAATTGTTGGGATTGATACACAGTAGGAAAGATCTCACAGGTGGCTTTGAAATAGATTATGTTATATATGAATGCAATTACTGCAGATCTTAAGCTATGAGAAAATACAAAGCAGTAGATTGGAAAACAACAGGAATTGCTCTGTGAAGCTGGCATATAAACAGCCTTCAAACCTTGAATGAAGAAAGGAACTAGCAAATATATTTCTCCACCTGCTATACTTCTCAGATCACCTGCAGAGCAGTATGCCAGCGTCCAGAACAGATCAGAGGCATTGCTGAGCGGAGAAGAAAATAAGCCTTGTCCTTTTCATCCCAGCTGTCAGATAAGTTGGCAAATTTGAAAAGTAAGGCTGTTATTTCTTGCTAATGCTCATCATATAGATGCATTGATGGAGTCCTTCCATTGTGAGCAAAGACATGATTACTCAGTAAGAAGCACCCGTCATTCCCTTTTCCGGTGTCCTTGCTCTTTCTCCCTTCCCTGAAAGTTGCCAACCAAGGGTAATTCTCAAATGCCATCGATAAAACAAATTTGTATTATGGTTTTAATAACACATTATGATTAATCAAGTCAGTCCTGGATCCAATGGGTATCAGTTAGCCCAGGGAGAAGGTAGGAGAGGTAAACTTGGTTCAGGTTAGAACATTAACACTTTCATCTGAATTACTTTACATTCATGGAAACAAGAGGCAGGCCAGCAGGGCTCAGGATAGACACAAATAAGAATATCATGAACAGAGGACCTCAGTTGGGTCAAGATGTTCGTAGCAGAAATGGGTGGTCTACTTTATGACATGATGTGAAATTGGATAAAACAGAAAGGTGTGTGAAATTTGATCCCAGCCTTAGACACCTGTTAAGGAGAGGGAAGAAGACAATGCCAAATGAACAGTCTGTGATGGGCTGAACCTGGACAATCCTCATGGTTTACCAACTTGCAAGCTGGCAGGTGCAGATAAATAACAAACATACTGAGTGAAACCAGGTGCACCAGACTGTTGAGTGATGACCCTTGGGCTACTTGGGAAGCTAAATAAGGCAGATAATACCTCATCATTTTAGCACTTTCATTCTTTTTATCTTATTGATAAAGAATTATAAACTTCCTTTTAATGGGAAAGAGGAAAGAGGGGAGCAGAATTCCCCATCTCTCTCAAATCATTTCACTAAAGCTGGACGTCATGACCCACTGGAATGGAAAGGGAACTGAGCATTGTTGATTGATGGTGCTGGTTTCCCTGGCAACAAGAGATTCCCTTACTGACCCTAGTGGATTTTGCTATCTTCTGGGCAGCATATCCTGACACTAATACTGAAATCCAATGCCAGGAATCTCCATCTTCAAGATTTCATCTTGTTCTTTGACATCCATGTATTATAAGTTATAAACTGAATTCATGATGAAGAAAGGCTGAAGCAAGGAAGCATCTTAATTGAATTCTGGAAAGAGAATTTTCAGGAGCATGTACAAAGCACTTCAATTTTGTTTCCCTTATATTAAATCCAACTCTGACAGACTGATCTTTCTTTAAAAGACTCACATGTACACCACTAAATAAGTAGTCTGCCAGTGGCTTTAATGTGTTCTAATGAAGCCACAGAGGCAGACTGTATACCAGTCAAAGCATCCACAAATGTCTCAGATCTCCTTCTGAAATCTAAAAGCAAAGCTGTCTGCGAGAGACTGTGGATATTAAAGTCAGATGGTGATTGTGGACACATATGCAGTGCAAATGGTCGAGAGTCTGGACTCGTAAAGCTCGATATGGAAGAAAACTGGAACAGGGTTAAGGGCATATTGTACATGATCCACTCATGATCCCCAGGCTTAAACATCCAACTATTATTGATGAATAAACCCATTTAGCCTTCATGTTGATGTGCACTCCATTCTATTGTAGTAAATGCACAACATTAAACATTTACTGGCTAAATATTCCCGTTTGATATAATCACCATGTACCTGAAACTTAACACTTTTGTTTTTTCTTTACTTAGGAAAAGCTGCATCATGTGGGGAAACAATAAAAAAGGAACATAAATCTAAGGTGAAAGATAACCATCTGTAAATCTATACACACAGAATGACAGAGCTCATTCACATCACGTCTTTCAAAGCTGCTGGACATCCATAATAATGTTCTTTTGAACAAGCAATTAACTGGGCATCTGTTGTCCGTAAGTGAATAAAATGTACTGCATGGATGCACAGCCAAGGTGACTGGTTGTTTTCCACTTTAACAGATCAAGCTGGCTTTCAAGGACGATAATGAACCACACTTCGCTTTCAAGGACAAAGCAAATAGAAATGTACTCTGGAACAGACAGCTGGGCTGCTAAGTTAAATTGTGGAGCCTATAGAGACCAAGTCCCGATGTGTGCCTCGCTTATGCTTATTGTCTAGCAAGTTATGTACAAAAGATGTTCCACTTTTCAGAAGTCCAGAAGTCAAGATGTTTAGCTTTTTATTCCATATCAAATCTAGCAATTCCATCACTATCAACAAGAACGGCAGCATCTACAATGTCATAATCATCACTATTGGCAGCTCTATCACTAACAACAGCACCACAACACCAACTTCCAGAACAGTATCATTATGGCTCAAGTGTTGCCTTATTCTAGATTGTCGCAGTGCCTCTGGTCTAGCCGATAACAACCCTACAGATTATGTGAGTGTGAATGTACCTTAATTAACTGTGAATACCTTGTTATACGATTTATGCCACCAGACACTGTATAGCTTAAGTATTGATTACCTTCGATTAGGATTTTAGTTAGTGATTCTGTCTTGTTACTAGTTTTAGTGAAGACCAATACACAAGAGGCTATAGGTACAACAGAAACTACAAATGTTTAGACCTGTTTTGCCTCAGATTCTTCTCCTGATTCCTATTGGCCCAATGGAGTCAGAATTGGGTCAATTATTTATGCACTCAGGCCAGAATGTAAACATTTTTGACAACCACTGAAGTGGGAAATTTAGGAGGAATGGGGGCTCAATTGGTAGTGGAAGTTAAAACCATAAGACATAAGGCCATTCAGCCCATTGATTCTGCTGTGCCATCAGAATGGCTGATTTATTATCCCTCTTAACCCCATTCCCCTGCTGTCTCTACGTAACAATTAATGGCTTAACTAATCAAGACTCTATCACCCTCCAGTGACTTGGCATCAACAGCCACCTGTGGCAATGAATTCACAGATTCACCGACCTCTGGCTCAGGAAATTCCTCCTCATCTCTGTTCTAAATGGATGAACCTCTATTCTGAGGCTGAACTCTCTGGTCCTAGTCTCCCCACTATAGGAAACATTCTTGCCACGTGCACTCTATACAGACCTTTGAATAATCGATGGGTTTCATGATATCCCCCCTCATTCTTCTGAACATTTAATAATGTTTGAATGTTTCTAAATGTTTGGGATATTTAGCAGTTCAAAAACCTTGCAGGTTTGACAGTCAAGAAAACCAAAGCACAGAACTCAGATGACTGGCAATATTTCAGCCGTTTCATGATGGAGCTTACTCTGCCTTGGCCTTTTGGCAATATTACATGATTCAGTGTCCCACTGTCACAAAGGGCTTTGTAAATTGGGCTTGTGATAGACTAGGACAATATGAAATACACTCAGTGAGTGTCTGTTTGTTGTCTTCTGCTGCTGTAGTCCGCTCACTTCAAGGTTCGATGTGTTAAGTGTTCAGAGATGCTTTTCTGCACACCGCTGCTATTTGGGTGGCATTCACAAAGTGCTGGAGGAACTAAGCAGGTCAGATAGCATCTATGGAAGTGAATAGATTGTCGATATTTTGGGTTGATGCCCTTCTTCAGGAATGAGTTACTGTCATGTTCCTCTCAGCTTGAACCAGTCTGGCTATTCTCCTCTGATCTCTTTCATTACCAAGGCATTTTTGCCCACAGAATTGCCACTCGCTGAATTTTTTTTGTTTTTTTGCACCCTTCTCTGTAAATTCTAGAGACTGTTGTGCATGAAAATCCCCGGAGATCAGCAGTTACTGAGATAACCAAACCACCTCTTCTGGCACCAACAACCATTGCATGGTCAAAGTCACTCCAATCACATTTCTTCCCCATTCTGATGTTTGGTCTGAACAACAACGAAACCTCTTAACCATGTTAGCATGCTTTCATGCATTGAGTTGCTGCTATACAACTGGCTGATTAGATATTTGCATTAATGAGCAGATGTACAGATGTAGCTAATAAAGTGACCACTGAGTGTGTATTGAGTGTTTAAAGCACACAGAAGAATAATTACGTTTGGAATGGAATCCTTTTATTAGAATATATGTCTCTGTTTTAGATGCCTACCAATTCCAATATTTGTTTTTAATATATAAAACAATGCTTAAACTTGAAACTTGTGGTAATAATTAACCTTGCAATGTTATTTTATTATTGTATTTTACTGATTAAAGTTAGAGAAACTGCTTTTACAGATCTTTTGAAATGATTCAAAGCTTTCTGTGATTAAAAAATACATGGTAAAAATACATACAGTATTTGCTACCAGTATGGTACAATTAATACAAAAAAATCTCCAAATATTAAAATCCTAAATAGAAAGTGGTGTGAATACAGTCAAAGTGCACATGTAACTAAAATGAAAAAGTCACAATTGTCCTGAAGAAAAGTACAGAGTACAGAAGGTCTTTCAGCCTATCCATTTAATTATTAATATATTAATCCATGTAGCTCATTAACCATCTCTTATCTATTATGTTACAAGTAAATATTACTCTTCAGATATTGAGCATAGTCTGTTGTAGAATTTGAAGAACTTAAGAGCAAAGCCAGTCATTATAATTTATTTATTTATTTAAAGATACAACATGAAACATGTCCTTCTAACCCAATGAGCCACGTCATCAAGCAACCCACCTATTTAACCCTAGACAAATCACAGGACAATTTGCAATGGCCAACTAACCTATTAACTTTTGCGTCTTTGGAATGTGGGAAGAGACCGGAGCACCTGGAGGAAACCCATGCATTCACAGGGAGGATGTACAAATTGAACTCCAAACTCCCAACGCCCTGAGCTGTAATAGCATTATGCTAGCCACTTGACTACCGTGGCACTCTAATATGCAGAGAGAGTGGAACAGATTTTATGGTAACGAGACTGTGGTCTCAAAGAGTGTGGCCCAATATGCAGCTAGAAGTGCACACAAGCTACTTGAACTGTGAGTGGTCAGGACAATTGACAGTACTTCTCCTTCAATGGCAAAATTTGAGGATTAGGAATAAAACATGGAAAGATGGAGAAGATCGGAGTTGGTATGGGCTAAGCTTAAAGTGAAATCAGAAACATTATGAGGACTGGATTAAGATAGAAATGCATAACAGAGAGGAGGAGTAAGATTTGTTACATACCTCGTGGGTATCTTGTGACTGTCTTATGACCATGATGTAATTGAGTATCTTGTGAGCATGATGTAATTGTCTTGTGATAGTGGGGTGATGTAATCTTCCCGCCAGTGTGAGGTCATGTGATGGCATGTTCCAACAGGTATATAAGGGGAAACCCCTGTTGTCACGCAGTTAGTTCGTTAGTTAGTTTTGCTGCATATTCGTCTCATGACGCAGTTTCGTTTTAAGGCGGAGTTTTACTTTCTATTTTAAGGTGCAAAGGTTGTTGCCGGCAGTTTTGCCAATCGCTGCCAGTTTTTATTTGTTGCACCTTTGATTTACCTTTACAGTCTAGTATTGGAGAGTGAAGACCTTAGCAAAGTACGGGAACCCGAAGGATTGAGTAAAATTGGTGTCGTTGGGCGGTTTTATAAAGGATCAACCTTATTGAATCTTTGTACAGGAATAGTGGCCTGCATCTGAGATAACCTCTGCAATATCAGGAAGGTTTGTGCAGTGTTCACCCTCCAGCAAAAAGGTCAGTTCCTTTAAGCCATTTTATTTCCTTCGTCGTGAAACCTTTGGACACGGCATCTCTCGGCTGGGATCAGCAGTAGTGTCCCGTCTTCAAAGAAATCAGCTTTCAGGGAAGTCACTCCTTACTGACTATATAAACCACTTGGACTTTTGAATTTACCACTTTAAGACTGTGTTTGAATTTACCACTTTAAGAACTATTCCAAAGTTTGGCTGTTTGTTAAATTGCTGTATAGCAGTTAACTTCCGGTTAAGTTAGTCGTTTGTTTACTTTTCATTATTGTTGAGCTGAGTTTAATAAATATTTATGTTTGTTTATAAAACCTAACTCAATCCCATATCCAATGTTCTGACCACGTAACAGATTAAACTGTTAAATTTGTTATTTTCTTATAAACCTGACCAATTATCATACTAAGATTTCATTCCACACCATTAAGTAACTAATTAAAAAGAATTACATTTTTTCACCGGTTCTGAATGGTAATTTTCATCAGAAGCTGTTCCCTGTACAACTACCATCACCAAAGCAAACCTTCTCACAAAAGAGCAACATTGCAGAAGATCAGTTTACAAGATAACAATGTCAAAGGATCTTCTCCATTCCATCAAATTTTACATTCCAATCCATCAAATGATCCTATCTATTCCATCAAGATTTGGGCCATGCTACACTTATTCCAATGATACTCAGTGACTCATTATAAACTGTCTCTAGTTAATCATTTGTGACTCTGTGAATCTGGAAAATAGGGAGCATGTGAAAGTGTGGGTGAATTTCTACTCAGGCATCTGTGCTGTGAATGGCAGAAGTGAAAATGTTCCTGGAGACTGCTGATATCTTCAAAGTACTAAGGAAGCACGTATAGAACAGAGTAATTTGGTGACACATAAGAGGGAGCTTGTAACTTTGTGATCTACATAATGCTGGAGACATGCTGTACAAAACATTGGCCAGTGTGCTGGCATCACTGACTTGAAGGAACAGTTTAAGCTGGTGGATTCAGAAACTGTTGAGAGCATCACATTTGGCGCATGCACCCAGGGACCAGATGAGATGGTTGCTGCATGTGTAGTCACCCTGAAGGCAACAGCTACAATTCAGCGGTCTTTTTAGATGGGCGTTATGTAATATGGACTGCACATTGGAGAATGGAAGTGAAACTATCTGACTCACTGACTTAATTCTAGAGGGAGCATGTCAAACAGATGGGATTAATGGGGTGTTTAGTGCATATTGCTTCAATAGCATATGTATTCTGTAAGAATATGAGGAGCCGACAGTCTTGCTGGTTAAGAAATTAAATAACTTGACACACAATTAATAAATAGGAAGTCTATTTTAAACCTCAATAAATACTTTTTCACATTGACTTCATTAGGAAAGTTCGTCAAGATGTTTTATCAATGCATCATTACCTCAATTTACATTCCATCAGCTTTCAAGTCTTCCACTTTACACCCTGCTGTTTCGAAAACCATCTCCATATCCATTATTGCATAATCAGTCGTCAGCCAATGAGGTATCAGGTAGTGGCTAGATGCAGAGAGAAGCAGCTATGCATTTGGACTAACTGTGTACATACATCTACTGATGCCTCTGGACACATCTTCAGTGATGTTCCTGGAATCATCGGGTGTTTCGGGTCTTTCAACATCATACACCCTCCTCCAGGTGACCCAACCGGGGCTGATCAGACCCCAGCTTGTGTCCAGATGGCTAGCTATTTATGACTCCATGGCTCCCCTCTTTTGAGCCACAGCCATCTTGAGGCCCTCTCTGCCGCATCAGTGGTACTGTGGATGGCTCTCCTCTTCCTCTCTCCCTCGATGCCCAAATTGCTGAAGGCTCTAGCTAAGGAACGGGCTGTAATCCCCTACAACCAACCTCCACTGGGAGACACATCATTCTCCATCCGGCCTGCTGACAATTGCTGACCAGTCCTGCGCACTTGGAGAGCTTCCTTCCAAAGGCCTCTTCCAAGCTATCTTCCCATGGGACTGTCAGCTCCAGCAGCACCACTTGCTTAGTAGATTCAGACACTCGGACAATGTCTTGTCACAGGACAATGGCTGCGATATGGTTGGGGAACTTCAGCTGCTGTTCGAGGTCCACCAACAGCTGCCAGTCCCTTGCAGAGGTCAGGATGCCTGCAGATGTCCTTTTGGCAGGTATTGGCTGCTCCCCAGCTCTGACAAAGGCAATGGTCTGCTTGGAGGGTCGGGACCACTTCGCCCACTCAACTCCTGTGCTGATGGCTTCAGCGATGGTCTTCAGGACCTGATCCTGACTCCATCGGTACCATCCCTCACCAAGTGCCCTTGCGCAGCCGCTGAGGATGTGCTCCAGTGTTCCTCACTTGAGGACTCTGCCTTGACCCATGTGAGTAGGTTTAAACATGTTTTCCATTGTGGTGAAGACTTGCTTCAGAACTAACTGTGCCACTGGCTAAGCTGTTTACTTACAACTGTAATGTTGGTAGTTATTCAACGCAGTGGAAAATTACCCAGATCTGCTTTGCTTTTAGGGTTATGGGAATTGGGCAAGGAGGTTCAATTGCACTCTAAGATCAGAGCAGTCATCAGTTTACAACAAGGCTCTCAAGGCTTAACCTCATGTTATTTTGCTTCCAGATAGAAACATCAAAGCAGGACAAATCCAGTCATACCACAACAGAGCTGAATTCCATAGTGGAATGATGGTTTGTGATGGCAAGGCAGCATTTGACCAAGTCTCTTCAAGGTCCTGCTGCTACTGAAGACAATTGTATTTGGGTGGTGGGTGGTGGGGGTTGAGAGGGTTGGGGTTAACCTGCCATCCAGCAACAGTTACTTGCTGATGTTTATGTAGTTCCATTACAATTTCCTCAGAGGTCACTACTTCATTTACTGTGGAAGTGCACATAGAATTGCTGATTGCAGGGGTCACAGCTATATCCAACAACGGAGAGCAAAAATCAAGTTGATGGAGGAACTCAGCTGGTCAGGCTGCAGATGAAATGGACAGTCAGCATCTTAGGTCAAGAACAATCATCTAGCCTGAAAGAGTAGGAGGGGGATAGGGGATAGTATAAAGGGGGAGGGGTGGGTTATGGCAAGAGCTGTCAAGTGAGTGAAAGATATAGGTGAAGACTGGCAAATGGGTTCAGGTGCAGTGGGAAGAGCTAGAAGTATTGACGGAGGCTTAGAGGTGACAGGTGGAGGCAATACAGGGCTCCAGATTGTGGGATTGATGGGAAAGGAAGGTGAAGAGGAACCAGCTAAGGAGCAGAGAAGGTAGGCAGATGGCAGGTAATCTGAGTTCACTTCAGCAGTTTATTTCTTGCTCCAGGTTTCAGCATCTGCTATTTCTTGTGTCTCCAACAAAAGAGCTTCTAATGATTTCTCCTTGTCATTCAGCGGCATCGCCATTGCCAATTCCTCTTTGATTGACGTGCTGGACCAAAGGGGAACTACTCTGGCTCGAGCAGCAGGCATCCTGTAAAAGGTAGTTTACCTACTGACTCACTAAGGTATTTCGACAATTTACAGACCCCAGGTCAAACATGTGGTGACCTCAAACAAATTACCCTCAGTCTATACGTTTACAAAGTGTCACCATAGAAAGAACAAATGCAACTCTAAAGACACAGAAAGATTTTCCGCCTGCTGCAGATTTCCTCCCTGACCTGAGAATATATCCTTGTTCTTTCATTGAAATAAGTGAAAACTCTGGAACTCCCTATCAAAAGGCAGAGTGGGAATGTGTCCAGTGTAGAAATGTAAGGAGACAATTCTTCTCAAGAGAAATCAGAAATGTGGAAAAATTATTGACCTTGTTTTTGTTATCTATATCTTGTAATTGAATAAACATAGTCAAATCGAAGGTGGTGTTAAATTATGCTGCATTCCTGGTTTAGTTCAAAATATTATGTTGAATTCAACAATGTCAGTCCACAAATTGAATAGGTTTATATTTGCTTAGACCTGGTCCCTCAACTTGGATGAAGTGCATTTGAACTAATAAACATGGCCTTGATTACCCTGTATATGGTCTACTGACCAGAATCACCTTTGGCAATGTCTGCCTGGTTATCTGCACTAACACTAACCTATTCTGGGTATAGAGAGCTGTCTGAGCAGAGCCTCTGTACCTGGGAATTGTCAAATGAAGGAGGAAGAAGGTCTGACAGAGAGTGTGAGACCCTTAGGGCCCACCTCCAGAATACCATGGTGATCTTTGACATTTTCTCCTTGTAAAAAGGTTTTACAAGGAGTCTCCTGAAGTCTCTTGATAAAAGACCTCAGGAGAGGGAAACCAGAGGTCCATGAGCCAGTAATCATCGGAGGATCAGAAGTGGAGAGGGTTAGTAACTTTAAATTCCTGGTGTCACTATCTTAGAGGACCTGTCCTGGACTCATCATGTAAATATTATTGTGAAGAAAGCACGTTAGTGCCTCTACTTCCTCAGGAGTCTGTGGAGATTCGGCATGTCATCAATAACCTTGGCAAGCCTCTATAGTTGTGTGGTGACAAATCTGCTGAACGGCTGCATTACGGCCTGGTATGGGAACACCAATGCTTTTGAGCAGAAAGTCCTACAGAAGGGAGTGGATTAGGTCCAGTACATCACAGGTAAAACCCTCCCAACCATTCAGCACATCTACATGAAACATTGGTATAGAAAATCAGCATCCATCATCAAAGATCCTCACCACCCAGGTCATGCTCTTTTCTCACTGGGACCATTGGGTAGAAGATACAAGAACCTCAGGATGCACACTACCAGACTCAAGAACAGTTACTACCCCTCAACCATCAGGGTCTGAACAAAAGGGGATACCTACATTTATCTAGTCAAGTCGTCACTTTTTATTGTCATTTCGACCATAACTGCTGGTACAGTACACAGTAAAAAATGAGACAATGTTTTTCAGGACCATGGTGCTACATGAAACAATACAAAAACTACACTGAACTACGTAAAAACACAAAAACTCATGCTCATTATTTATTGCTGTTTATTTATTATCTGCATTTGCACAGTTTGTTTACAGTTTACAGTTCCTGATGTTTACAGTTTTCAGATCCTGTTTGCAGTTACAGTTCTATAGATTTGCTAAGTATGCTCGCAGAAAATAAAATCTCAGGGTTGTATGTAGTGACGTGTATGTACTCTGATAATAAATTTTCTTTTGACTTTGCCTTTGGAACTGTTTCTCAAGCTTTTGATTGTCAGACACATTTAGACACTGTCCAAATAGTTTTAAATACCAAAAATAAGTAACATTTGATTTTAAAATTAAATATGGTGACAACACCTAAATTGCCTGTAAATATATTGAAGTGAAGCAAGTATAAACAACTTCCCTTGTTGCAAAGGCTCACCCAATTTAGTTCAAATGTATAACACCAGGCTTTTTACACTGGCAGTACTTGGTATAAAGTCGAGAACTTTGTCCTCCAATTCTCTGTTGCTAGACTCAATGGCCGGGTCTGTGATAGAATGGCCTCTAGCATACCTTGGGCATTTAGATCCAGTGAAGCATATATGGGTCAAAAAAATGCCTTGTACTGGAATGCAGAAACCCAACAGCTCTCTACAGAACTGAAGGGTAAAGATAGGCTTTATCTAGTCCAATATTACTTAATTATTTAGAGAAGGGTTTCCTAACTTTTTTTATTGCATGCACTAATGCCATTAAGCAAAGCATCCATGGACCCCAGTTCGGAAACCCCTGATTTGGAGATATAGTGTGGGATTGGCCCTTCCGGCGCTTTGAGCTACACTGCCCAGCAATCCCCAACTTAACCCTAACCGGATCACAGGACAATTTACAATGACCAATAACCTACTAACCGTATGTCTTTGGGCTGTGAGAAGAAGCTGGAGCACCCAGAGGAAACGCATGATTTCCATGTGGAAGACGTAGAGATCCCTTACAGATGACATTGGATTTAAACTCCAAACTCCAATGTCTTGAGCTATAGTAATGTTGCACCAACCATTATGGTACCTTGGCACCCAATATATATTTAATGCACATTATTAAATATTATCCTACAAAATATTACATATTTATATTATGGCAGTTGTCCGTCATGTCCGATCTGATGATGACATGAAACCTGTGCAGGAGAGTTTCTAAAGTGGAAAAGTGAGAGAGTTTCACTCTCACGACCTCAGAAGTCTAGCTCCAGAGATACAAACAAGCATCACAAACTGCAGTCTTGCCGAACCGTCTCGGCCTGAAACGTCGACTGTACTTTTCTCCATAGGTACTTCCTGGGCTGCTGAATTCGTCCATCATTTTGTGTGCGTTGCTTGGATTTCCAGCATCTGCAGATCTTCTCTTGTTTGTGATTCGATCACAAATGAAGGTCTTTCTTGGTTGCAGTGGATGACCATGACTTCTCCTGTGCCTTGTCATGCTCTTCACCAAGCGTTGCAATGGGATCTCACTGTAGATCTCGCCTGTCCAGTCCACCGGAGCAGACTTTGCAATGCCAGGAAAGGCATGACCCTATCTCACCAGGCTATGAGTTCACCGGCTACTCTCACCCGGTTTAGTCCACCTGTTGAAGTGGTGTCCCAGGGTGTGGCACCGGTTGCTTGCAAACAGCTACTTGAAGCCGCAAGTGAGAGGTCAGTGTCTGGTAGGGAGCAAAGGTGAATATGCTGCCCCAGAATGGAGGTGACAAGCCCCTTAATCAGAAGTGTTACCCCTCTCTGGAAACCCCATATACCCCATATTACTATTTTTGAAAGACATTTAGATTAATTTTTTTGAATGAAGTTTGTAAAATAGCAGTGGATTGGATTTTATTACACTGTGATGAATTATTTGATTTATTTGCATATTATTCACAAATGGTTTCAAATAGGTAGCTTGTAAATGTTCTGAAATTGAAGACACTTGTATAGATATATAAAATAGTTTGCAGTGAGCCACAAGCATCTGGTTGTAGGCCTGTTACTTTGAAATTCAATTGTGCACAGACCATTGGCTATGGTAAAGTGTGCAAAGGAATTCATTCATGATCCAGACTCTTTGGGGAGAAAGTGGGGTGCTGGGGTGCTGGGGTACTGGGGAGAAAGTGGGATGCTGGGATCAGGACATCCAGAGCAGAGGCCAGTGCTGACTTATAAGCAGACTAGTCAGACTGAGGGAAATCGGACAGGTCAGTATTTGAGGCAGTTGATGGAAGAAACTGGTGAAAGCCTCCCAGCTGAGAAAGGTGTTGGTGACTGGAAACTGGAAATATAGTAGGCTCAACAATTTTGAAGGGACATGGGAAAAGGACAATTGATGAAAATGGATGGGAGAAGCAAATATAGAAACTGCTGGAAACATCAACTGATCAGACATCAAATGAGGTCATGGTGAAAAACCCTTTTTCTGTACGCAGCATTATTTATATTTTTTATTTCAAATTTTGAGCATCTGCCATTATGTTTTTTTGATTTTCAATTTTGGGAAGCAGATCAATCACTGCAAATGGAGGATTGGTTGCCAGTGGGGAATTGCCAGTGAGGAGGTCGACAAGGAATCTGATCATTGAGGAGAACAAGTTGTGCTGGCGACAGTGAGAGTTTTGGAAGACCAATGTCAGTTAAGGACATTACTTAACAGGATTTACTTTCTAGCATTGGACTGAAATTGATCAGGCTAAGCACCTGGAAGTCAGGCTGAAACAGGACTCACATCTACTATAAAGGGTTGTTTTCTAAATGAGTGGCCCTCAGGCAAGTACTATATCCATGAAAATTATAATAGTACTATTCGGATGTAAATTGGATGCTTTTGGATGTCACTTGAATGTCTGGCATTTTTTATACATTTCCACAATATAAAAATCAGCTTCATGCAACTCACACTTTGTTTTATTGAAATTGAATCACATAGTGCACAGAAATAGAAACATAGAAACATAGAAAATAGGTGCAGGAGTAGGCCATTCGGCCCTTCGAGCCTGCACCGCCATTTATTATGATCATGGCTGATCATCCAACTCAGAACCCCGCCCCAGCCTTCCCTCCATACCCCCTGATCCCCGTAGCCACAAGGACCATATCTAACTCCCTGTTAAATATAGCCAATATACTGACCTCAACTGCTTCCTGTGGCAGAGAATTCCACAGATTCACCACTCTCTGAGTGAAGAAGTTTTTCCTAATCTCGGTCCTAAAAGGCTTCCCCTTTATCCTCAAACTGTGACCCCTTGTTCTGGACTTCCCCAACATCGGGAACAATCTTCCTGCATCTAGCCTGTCCAATCCCTTTAGGATTTTATACGTTTCAATCAGATCCCCCCTCAATCTTCTAAATTCCAACGAGTACAAGCCCAGTTCATCCAGTCTTTCTTCATATGAAAGTCCTGCCATCCCAGGAATCAATCTGGTGAACCTTCTTTGTACTCCCTCTATGGCAAGGATGTCTTTCCTCAGATTAGGGGACCAAAACTGCACACAATACTCCAGGTGTGATCTCACCAAGGCCTTGTACAACTGCAGTAGTACCTCCCTGCTCCTGTACTCAAATCCTCTCGCTATAAATGCCAGCATACCATTCGCCTTTTTCACCGCCTGCTGTACCTGCATGCCCACTTTCAATGACTGGTGTATAATGACACCCAGGTCTCGTTGCACCTCCCCTTTTCCTAATCGGCCACCATTCAGATAATAATCTGTTTTCCTATTTTTGCTACCAAAGTGGATAACTTCACATTTATCCACATTAAATTGCATCTGCCATGTATTTGCCCACTCATCCAACCTATCCAAGTCACCCTGCATCCTCTTAGCATCCTCCTCACAGCTAACACTGCCACCCAGCTTCATGTCATCCGCAAACTTGGAGATGCTGCATTTAATTCTCTCATCCAAGTCATTAATATATATTGTAAACAACTGGGGTCCCAGCACAGAGCCTTGCGGTACCCCACTAGTCACCGCCTGCCATTCTGAAAAGGTCCCGTTTATTCCCACTCTTTGCTTCCTGTCTGCAAACCAATTCTCCATCCGCATCAATACCTTACCCCCAACACCATGTGCTTTAAGTTTGCACACTAATCTCCTGTGTGGGACCTTGTCAAAAGCCTTTTGAAAATCCAAATATACCACATCCACTGGTTCTCCCCTATCCACTCTACTAGTTACATCCTCAAAAAATTCAATGAGATTCGTCAGACATGATTTTCCCTTCACAAATCCATGTTGACTTTGTCCGAAGATTTCACCGCTTTCCAAATGTGCTGTTATCACATCTTTGATAACTGACTCCAGCAGTTTCCCCACCACCGACGTTAGGCTAATCGGTCTATAATTCCCCGGTTTCTCTCTCCCTCCTTTTTTAAAAAGTGGAGTTACATTAGCCACCCTCCAATCCTCAGGAACTAGTCCAGAATCTAACGAGTTTTGAAAAATTATCACTAATGCATCCACTATTTCTTGGGCTACTTCCTTAAGCACTCTAGGATGCAGACCATCTGGCCCTGGGGATTTATCTGCCTTCAATCCCTTCAATTTACCTAACACCACTTCCCTACTAACAAGTATTTCGCTCAGTTCCTCCATCTCACTGGACCCTCTGTCCCCTACTATTTCTGGAAGATTATTTATGTCCTCCTTAGTGAAGACAGAACCAAAGTAATTATTCAATTGGTCTGCCATGTCCTTGCTCCCCATAATCAATTCACCTGTTTCTGTCTGTAGGGGACCTACATTTGTCTTTACCAGTCTTTTCCTTTTTACATACCTATAAAAGCTTTTACAGTCAGTTTTTATGTTCCCTGCCAGTTTTCTCTCATAATCTTTTTTCCCCTTCCTAATTAAGCCCTTTGTCCTCCTCTGCTGAACTCTGAATTTCTCCCAGTCCTCAGGTGAGCCACTTTCTCTGGCTAATTTGTATGCTGCTTCTTTGGAATTGATACTATCCCTAATTTCTCTTGTCAGCCACGGGTGCACTACCATCCTTGATTTATTCTTTTGCCAAACTGGGATGAACAATTGTTGTAGTTCATCCATGCAACCTTTAAATACTTGCCATTGCATATCCACCGTCAATCCTTTAAGTGTCATTTGCCAGTCTATCTTAGCTAATTCACGTCTCATACCTTCAAATGTTGTGCTATGCAACCTAGTTTCAAAATCACTTGGTATTTTTCTTCCTATTGAATAGTAGAACTATGAATTCTACCAAATGTGGTGATATCTGCTATTTCATTATTCAGGAGTGTGGTAGGTTGGAAGTAAAGGTAGTAACCAAATATAATAGATGATTAAGAATGTAGTTTCTTGAACCAAGACGAATTTTCTTTAATTATTTTCTTACTTTAACACTGTATTTGCCAAAACACTCCTTTGTACTTGTTGATCATGTACAAGGAACCTCATCTGCATGGGTGAAGATGCTTTTTCAAACTGGTCTGTTTGTGCCTAATATTGTTGCATGTTTAAATGATAACTATTAACAAATTCTTTTATAATAGAAGTCATTAAGCATATACAAGGCTGAAGCAGGTTTTTAGATTTAGAAGGATATAAGATTTATGGTTATTGAGTTCGAAAGTGAAAGGAAAGTGAGGGTTATCTAAGATTTCACTGATGGTTGAGCAGGCTCACAGGGGTCAATGGCCAATTCTTACCCCTATGAATATCGTTATATTTTTAAAGACATCCTTTCACGTCAGATCCTGCAGTGTTTTTGGAGTTTTAACATGGAAGTTTGCCCTGAAATTAATTTGAAGAAATATAGTTATATATCATCGACTTTGAAAATTTCTCATTATGTGGTTGATTCTCAAGGTAAAAAGATTTTTTTGGAATGAAACCTGGCACTGCATGTTAACATTTCTTGCTTGCTGCTCTTTGCTTTATTTCCATCAATGGAATGAGCCCAGCATGCTAACAAATTGACAATTAACAAACCAGCCTTGCTTCAATTTATTAGGAATTCATTAAATTTAACTTTCCACAAATTGAACCCCAATGATCTATTTGCAATGCTGATATGTTTTCAGGGGACATAAGAGTTTGGTTCTAAACATTCAGGAATATGAAACAAAACAGCACTGAACTCTTTACAGAAATTTTGAATTGTGCATTGGTATATACAATTCATTTGATATCCACAAAGTAGTCATTTTAATATAGATTACCTAAATATTCACCAACTACGCTGTCCTACAAAATGAAACTGAACATTATGAAAGGCTGTGATGCTTCACTCCCAGATGAGCTCAATGCTTTTTACGCCTGTTTTGAAAGGGAGAATAAAACTACACCTGTGCGGATCTCTGGTGATCCTGTGATCTCTGTCTCAGAGGCTGACATTGGAATATCTTTCATGTGGGTGAACATTGAGCCCTGATGGTGTACCTGGTAGGGCACTGAAAAACTGTGCTAACCAACTGGAGGAAGTGTTCAAGGAGGTCTAGCTTTCTCCCTGCTGCAGTCGGAGGTTCCCACCTGCTTCATAAGGGTGGCAATCATACCAGTGCTTAAGAAGAGCAGGGAAAACTGCCTCAGTGACTATCACCCAAATGCATTTATACCTACTGTGATGAAGCGCTTTGAGAGTTTAGTCATAACCAGAATCAACTCCTGTCTCAGCAAGGGCCTGGACCTGCTGTAATTTTCTTATTGCCACAAAAGATTTACAAAGGATGCAATCTCACTGGCTCTCAACTTTTTCTTGGATCATCTGGGCAACAGCAATACTTATGTTAGGCTCCTGTCAACACGATCATACCCTGAGTTCCAATCAGCAAGCTCCAAAACCTGGGTCTCTGTGCTCCCTCTGCATCTGGATCCTTGACGTTCACACCAGGAGACCAGGATGTGCAAATCAGAACTTACGTCTTCTCCTCGCTGACAATCAAAACTGGTGTACCTTTAGGATGAGTGCTTAGCCCACTGCTCTACTCTCTCTACACTCATGATTGTGGCTAGGCACAGCTGAAATGCCACTATAAATTTACTGATGACACAACTTCTGCTGGCAGAATATCAGATGGTGACGATAAGGTTTGCAGGAGTGAGAAACATCAGCTGATTGGTGGTATTGCAACAACAACCTCGCACTCAATCAATAAGACTAAGGAAATGATTGTGAACTTCAGGAATGGGATGTTGAGGGAATAGACACCGGTCTTCATTGAGGGATCGGCAGTGGAAAGAGTGAGCAGTTTCAGGTTCCTGGATGACAATCTATCCAACAGTTCTGCCAAATTTTCTTTGTGCATAATATTCTAAATGTGATCTATATACTAAAACAACACCTTACCTCTTTTACTGTGGTTCCTTTAAGTTGTCACAGCTGTGGTTAGTAGTGGAGTCACATCTGCCAGAAGTGCATGCGGCTGGGTGATATGGAAGACCGTGTAAGGAACCTGGAGCAGCAGCTGGATGACCTTTGACTCATAAGGGAGCATGAGGCAGTCATAGATGAGAGCTACAGGGAGGTAGTCACACCTAGGCTGTCGGAAGCAGGTCGTTGGGTGACACTCAGAGGGGGGAAAGCAAAGGTGAGTAGACAGATAGTGCAGAGCACCCCTGTAGCCATTCCCCTGAATAATAAGTATACCATCCTGGATACTGTTGGTGGGGACGACCGACCAGGTGTGAGCCACAGTAGCAGGGCCTCTGGCACTGAGTCTGACCCCGTGGTGTAGAAGGGTGGGACAGAGAAGAGGAGAGCTGTTGTCATTGGAGACGCTATAGTCAGGGGAACAGACAGGAGATTTTGTGGACATGTGAAGGACACCCGCATGCTTTGTTGCCTCCCGGGTGTCAGGGTCCAGGATGTCTCTGACTGGGTGCACGACATCCTGGTACGAGAGGGAAAGCAACCAGAAGTCGTGATACATGTCGGCACCAACGACATAGGCAGAAAGAGGGATGAGGTCCTGCAGTGTGAGTTTTGGGAACTAGGCAGAAGGCTGAAGAACAGGACCTCAAGGGTGGTGTTCTCAGGATTGCTGCCAGTGCTACGTGACAGTGATGGTAAGAATTGGGGGAGATGGCAGTTGAATGCGTGGCTGAGGAGTTGGTGCAGGGGGCAGGGTTTTAGATTTTTGGATCATTGGGATCTCTTCTGTGGAAGGTGGGACCTGTACAGATTGGATGGGTTGCACCTGAACTCGAGGGGGAGCAATATCCTTGCAGGTAGGTTTGCTAGCATGGTTTGGGACGGTTTAAACTAATTTACAAGGGGGATGGGACCCAGAGTGATAGAGCAGTGAAAGAAGTGCATGGAGTAAAGCCAGATCTAACATATAGAGAGGGTTTGAGGAAAGAGAAGCAGAATAAACGGTGTAAAGGTAGTAAGGTAGAAGGGCTAACGTGTGTGTACCTCAATGCAAGAAGCATCAGGAACAAAGGTGATGAACTGAGAGCTTGGATACATACATGGAATTATGATGTAGTGGCCATTACAGAGACTTGGCTGGCACCAGGGCAGGAATGGATTCTCAATATTCCTGGATTTCAGTGCTTTAAAAGGGATGGGGGGGGGAAGGGGAAGGAGGTTTGGCATTACTGGTCAGGGATACTATTACAGCTACAGAAAGGGTGGGTAATGTAGCAGGATCCTCTTTTGAGTCGGCACGGGTAGAAGTCAGGAACAAGAAGGGAGCAGTTACTCTACTGGGGGTATTCTATAGGCCCCCTGGTTGCAGCAGAGATACAGAGGAGCAGATTGGGAGGCAGATTTTGGAAAGGTGCAAAAATAACAGGGTTGTTATCATGGGTGACTTCAACTTCCCTAATATTGATTGGCACCTGATTAGTTCCAAGAGTTTGAATGGAGCAGAGTTTGTTAAGTGGGTCCAGGATGGATTACTGTCACAGTATGTTGACAGGCCGACTAGGGGGAATGCCATACTAGATCTAGTACTAAGCAATGAACCAGGTCAGGTCACAGATCTCTCAGTGAGTGAGCATCTGGGGGACAGAGACCACCGCTCCCTGGCCTTTAGCATTATCATGAAAAAGGATAGAATCAGAGAGGACAGGAAAACTTTTAATTGGGGAAGGGGAAATTATGAGGCTATAAGGCTAGAACTTGCGGGTGTGAATTAGGATGATGTTTTTGCAGGGAAATGTACTATGGACATGTGGTCGATGTTTAGGGATCTCTTGCAGGATGTTAGGGATAAATTTGTTCTGGTGAGGAAGATAAAGAATGGTAGGGTGAAGGAACCATGGGTGACAAGCGAGGTGGAAAATCTAGTCAGGTGGAAGAAGGCAACATACATGAGGTTTAGGAAGCAAGGATCAGATGGGTCTATTGAGGAATATAGGGTTGCAAGAAAGGAGCTTAAGGAGGGGCTGAGAAGAGCAAGAAGGGGGCATGAGAAGTAGGGTCAAAGAAAACCCTAGGCATTCTTCAATTATGTGAAGAACAAAAGGATGACAGGAATGAAGGTAGGACCGATTAGAGATAAAGGTGGGAAGATGTGCCTGGAGGCTGTGGAAGTGAGCGAGGTCCTCAATGAATACTTCTCTTCGGTATTCACCAATGAGAGGGAACTTGATGATGGTGAGGACAATATGAGTGAGGTTGATGTGCTGGAGCATGTTGATATTAAGGGAGAGGAGGTGTTGGAGTTGTTAAAATACATTAGGACGGATAAGTCCCCAGGGCCTGACGGAATATTCCACAGGCTGCACCATGAAGCAGGGGAAGAGATTGCTGCGCCTCTGATTAGGATCTTTATGTCCTGTTGTCTACAGGAATGGTACCGGAGGATTGGAGGGAGGTGACTGTTGTCTCCTTGTTCAAAAAAGGTAGTAGGGATAGTCAGGGTAATTATAGACCAGTGAGCCTTACGTCTGTGGTGGGAAAGCTGTTGGAAAAGATTCTTAGAGATAGGATCTATGGGCATTTAGAGAATCATGGTCTGATCAGGGACAGTCAGCATGGCTTTGTGAAGGGCAGATTGTGCCTAACAAGCCTGATAGAGTTCTTTGAGGAGGTGACCAGGCATATAGATGAGGGTAGTGCAGTGGATGTGATCTATATGGATTTTAATAAGGCATTTGACAAGGTTCCACACGGTAGGCTTATTCAGAAAGTCAGAAGGCATGGGATCCAGGGAAGTTTGGCCAGGTGGATTCAGAGTTGGCTTGCCTGCAGAAGGCAGAGGGTCATGGTAGAGGGAGTACATTCGGATTGGAGGATTGTGACTAGTGATGTCCCACAAGGATGAGTTCTGGGACCTCTACTTTTCGTGATTTTTATTAACAACCTGGATGTGGGGGTAGAAGGGTGGGTTGGCAAGTTTGCAGACGGCACAAAGGTTGGTGGTGTTGTAGATAGTGTAGAGGATTGTCAAAGATTGCAGAGAGACATTGATAGGATGCAGAAGTGGGCTGAGAAGTGGCAGATGGAGTTCAACCCGGAGAAGTGTGAGGTGGTACACTTTGGAAGGACAAACTCCAAGGCAGAGTACAAAGTAATTGGCAGGATACTTGGATAGTGTGGAGGAGCAGAGGGACCTGGGGGTACATGTCCACAGATTCCTGGAAGTTGCCTCACAGGTAGATAGGGAAGTTAAGAAAGCTTATGGGGTGTTAGCTTTCATAAGTCGAGGGACAGAGTTTAAGAGTCGCGGGGTAATGGTGCAGCTCTATAAAACTCTGGTTAGGCCACACTTGAAGTACTGTGTCCAGTTCTGGTCACCTCACTATAGGAAGGATGTGGAAGCATTGGAAAGGGTACAGAGGAGATTTACCAGGATGCTGCCTGGTTTAGAGAGTATGCATTATGATCAGAGATTAAGGGAGCTAAGGCTTTACTCTTTGGAGAGAAGGAAGATGAGAGGAGACATGATAGATGTATACAAGATATTAAGAGGAATAGATAGAGTGGATAGCCATCACCTCTTCCCCAGGGCACCGCTGCTCAATACAAGAGGACATGGCTTTAAGGTAATGGATGGGATGTTCAAGGGGGATATTAGAGGAAGGTTTTTTACTTAGAGACTGGTTGGTGCGTGGAATGCACTGCCTGAGTCAGTGGTGGAGGCAGATACACTAGTGAAGTTTAAGAGACTACTAGACAGGTACATGGAGGAATTTAAGGTGGGGGGTTATATGGGAGGCAGGGTTTGAGGGTTGGCACAACATCATGGACCGAAGGGCCTGTACTGTGCTGTACTATTCTATGTTCTATGTTCTATTATATGTTCCCAATGGCATGCATCTCAAATAGTCTCTGACAACCAAGTCCGGCTTCTGGCCTTCTAGTATAGCTTTGCTACTAAGACCAGCAGAACTGTTTCTACTGACAGGAATAGAGGCAAATGCAGGTTACTGCTGCCTTTAAACCAGTCACTTCGGGCAGATGGGGCTCGTCAGTCGTGGTTGGCAGCTCACCTAGGAGAAAGAAAACTCTGATCTTAAACCTTTGCTGCCTTGCGGCTATGCCCACTCATGGGGAAGGATTTGGGAATAAACCCCAGGGGAAAAATCTGGAAATGGAGTCCCTAAGCTATTCCTATGTTGAGTTCAATGCTGACTGGCAATTCCTGCGATGCCACTGGTGACGAACTGTACCGGTCTCTCCTGTTCCTGCATCTGCATGGAGAAGGGAATCCTATTACATGGGCAACAGCTTGCTCTCTATATCGTATTGTCCTGGCTTGCTTAGATAGCTGGAATGCAAAATCTATGGTCAATTCTGATCAATGGAAGGCCCATGACATTACAACTTTTACTCTGACATTCAAGAGTGTTTGATTTTGCTTTAATAATAATATCCTATAATTAAAAAAACATTCGTTAATTGGTTAATACTCACGCACATTTTCCTCCTTTCTATCTATTCTGCACATAATTGTTAATCTATAATCTGTTGGTATTAAAATTGATCTGTCATTCCATGACCCATTTTTTGATTGATCCAGATAATTTTGAATACAGCTTATCCTCCTTTATTGCCCCTCACCACATAGCTTGATATTGTCATCGGTTGTCCCTGAAGACTTCTGCAAAGCTCTGATAATCATTGACCCAGGCAGAATTTGAAATTTATTTCCCTGGTGATTTCAGTCAAGGACAATTCGCACTTATAAGTTCTAACTAATTACATTAAATGTTCAAAAATTTTAAAAAGCTACTTTAATGGATAAAAGCAAGATCCAAGATCTTGAACTTTTTTTTAAGATTCAAGTCTATTTGTCATATGTATGCAACACCCTGGGAAAGGTTTCACTGCTAATGTAATGGTCTTTCTGTAGAAGCACTGTTTGGATTATGGTTAGAGATAACCGGTGCTTTGGAATGTGAGCTGGATCCTTCGTTTGGCAGGAGATGAAGAAGGAAGATGCTGGAGAGAACCAGTCATAGGATACGACACAGTGAGGAGATCTTGATTCAATGGAGCTAAGTGCCGAGACCAACTGAGGATTGGTGAATTAAGCTCCAACTGGTGCACATTTGACTGTTTAATTATAATGGACCTTTTTTTGTTTTTTCTTTCTTTTCTTTACTAAGATTCATAAATGTAATTCCTTAATTCATTGGCTGCTCTATGATTGCCCTGACCATTGATCCAGTGAGTTGTGTGTTAAAGCCTGTGTTAAACTATTGTTCAGTCAAGTGATTAAGGATCGTAGTAATGGATGCTGGAGGGGTTGAGTGGTGGTGCGAATCTATGGGGTTACCGGTAACTACTGCATGTGTATTGAGTGGGGTAGACATTCATAGCCCCAAGGAATTAATTCAGACTTTAAGTACCGTTAAAGCAATAGGAGCAGTTAGGATCATGGAGAAAAGGTTTGACAAAATGGCGGGCAAAGACTTTGTTTTAGTTCAGACTAGCGCTGATGTAATGGCAGTGGATCTGCCTGCCGGGAGAGAGGGTCTGTGGGCTGTCCATACTTTCCGGGAGGAGGGAAGTGAAGGTGAGGTACTACTGGGCCCTCGGAGAGGGGGTCTGTGGGCTATCCATACTTTCCAGGAGGAGGGGAGTGAAGGTGAGGTACTACTGGGCCCTGGGAGAGGGGGTCCGTGGGCTGTCCATACTTTCCAGGAGGAGGGGAGTGTAGACGAGGGTGCTGAATCAGTAGTCGAGTTTCCCGTAGTGGGGGAGGAGACTTTAAAGACAAGTTTCTCTCATTTCTGTGGAGCGAGGGGAAGGAGTGGTTTGATGTGGAAGGACTAATGAGCCCTCTAGTGAGGGGTGAGAATTCTGAATTGTTATCGGCCCTTACCTCTCTGACGAATAAATGGCAAAAATGCCCAGGTTCAAATTCTCAGCTATCGTAGGCTCGGCATGTTCCCAGGAATGAAGCCCACCCCTAAGGAGGAAGTGGAGGATGAGACTTGGGCGGAGCAGATCTCTCAGATGCTGGATGAGCAGCAGTGCTCTGATGATGTAAAAACACAGCAACTGGTAGGGAGTCTGAGGGGGCCGGCTGATGACATAGTGAGATTCTTAAAAACACAGAACTCCTTTGCTACCTCTGTGGGCTACATGAAAGTGCTAGGAAATGTTTTTGGTGCGATGGGAAGTCTTATGGAGCTTATTACAGGGTTTCAGGAGAAGGGAGAAGAACTTTCCACCTATATCTTTTGGCTGGAGAGGCAGCTGAGTTGCTTGCGGCATGGTGGGGGAGGGGGGCATTAAATGGCTGAGATGAATCAGGTAAAAATGGACCAAGTGGCAAAAGGCGCAGAGTCACAGGACATGATCGCTTCGGGTCTCTGAATGTCTCGTAAGACAGGAGGCCTCTGGCTGCAGGGTACAGTCCTCAGTAGAGACCCCCTTAGCTGAAGTGACCACTGACAGCCCACCCCGGGGAGTGGTAAAGGAGCTCATGGCAGAGTTTAGGACTGAGCTGTCCCAGTTGTTATCGGCGGAAGCGGCCACCCCACATTATGAACCGACGGAGTTGGACCACCTGAGGGGATGGGTTAAGCAGAGGGCTGCTACTGAACAGGGTCCCGCGAGAAGAGAAGCACCCAGTATTGTCTGCTATAACTGTGGTGAAGACTGACACTTTAGGCGGGAGTGTGAAGGACAGGGAGACCCTCGGAGAATGAGCCCTTGGGTACCTAAGCAGAGAGAGCCAGTGAGGGAATGGGGGAGCACTTTCCCAGCAATATATTGAGGAACACGCTAAAGCAAAAAACCCTATTCCTGAAGGCTTAGTGGGGTCAATCTACTGTGTATTGCTATGGACTGAGGATATATATGCTAGAGCCATACTTGACACTGGCTCTCAGGTTAATCTGCTGCATCATTCATTTTAAAACTGGATTTCACACATTTACCATTGACGCCACTCAGTGCACTAGAGATCTGGGGTCTTAGTACAGATGAATATGTGTACGATGGTTACTTGTCATTGAATCTGCAGGTTTTGGAGGCAGATGTGGGAGGAGCTGAGGTCCTTGATACATTAGTGTTGGTTTGTCCGGACCCAGTCAAGAATGGTGAAGCTTCAATTCTTGTGGGGACGAATACTCTTATTGTGAAGAGGCTGGTGAGAGCCGGCAAGGAGAAAGTTAGAGTGAGCTTTCTGAAAACATTGTCCATTCACCCTGTGTTCTGAGCTGTTTTGAGGAGGTGCGTGGCCGCACTGAGCTGAATGACGAGCATAAACGAGGGACTGTGTGGTATACCTAGTCCAAACCGGTTGTGTTACAGAAATAGCTAGAGTGACAGGAACCCCCAGGTTTTCCGGAATGCCTGATGCCGAGGACCTCTTGGTGGATGCTCCAGAAGACCACGAAGAGGAGTCATGCTTACCTGCTGAGGCCCTCAGTTGTACAGGTTAACAGGATGACAGTGAGTGTGAGGAACACTTCAGAGAGGGAGGTCATCCTCAGGCAGTGGGTACCAATGATGTGCCTCTTTCTGGTGATAGTAATGTGGAGTGTCCCTGTGAGAAAAGCTGGGGAGAAACTCTATCCGAGAAAGGGGAGGTTGACTGCCGAGTCGTTCAACTTTGGGGACACCCGGTACCTGGAGGTTGGAAGAAGAGTTTGATAGAGAAGATGTTGAAGTTAGAAGATGTCTTTTCTACTGATGAGTTTGATGTGGATTTCTCCTAGAGCACTCACCACACCATCCAGGTGACAGAGGACACCCCGCTCAGAGAAAGGTGGCAGTGACTGGCACCTGAAGAGGTGGAGGATGTTCGGCAGCATTTGCTGAATTTGAAGGAAGCTGAGTTCAGAAGCCCCTATGCATCTCCAGTAGTGGTGGACAGGAAGAAGAATGGGCAGCTGCAGATGTGTGTGGACTATCGGACTCTGAACAGGCGTACAGTCCCCAACCAGTATGCGGCCCCAAGGATCAAAGACGCGCTGATCTGTCTGAGTGGTGCAAAGTGGTTTAGTGTGCTGGACTTGAGGAACGGATATTACCAAATCCCCATGTGTGAGGCTTACAAAGAGAAGACGGTATTCATATGTCCACTGGGATTCTTCCAGTTTGAAAGGATGCCCCTTGGCATTTTGGGAGCCCCAGCGACTTTCCAGCATGTCATGGAGAAAATGGTGGGGTATATGAACTTGCTTGAGGTATTGGTGTACCAGGATGATCTCATAGTGTTTGGATCCACCTTGAAGGAACATAAAGCGAGACTAGTGAAGGTGCTGGGCTGCCTGAAAGCTGAAGGGTTAACACCTTCTATGGACCAGTGCTAGTTCTGCAAGACGACATTGGGCATATAGTCTCATGGGATGGAGTAGCTACGATCCATCTAAGATAGAGTGGTGACCACATGGCCAATGCCCCAGACTTTAGTGCCTTGTGCTTGTTCTTTGAGTTCTGTGGGTACCTGTGGAGGTACGTGAAGGACTATTCTAAAGTGAATCACCCTTTAAATTAGCTTCTGTGCAGTTACCCTCCCTTGGGGAAGAAAGGGAAAAGGATGAAAGGAGAGGATGGTAAAGATTATCTTAGCCCTTCGGAGTCTTTTGGAGAGAGAGATGGAATGTGAAATGTGAAGAGGCTTTTCACTTGCTGAAGGAGCTGAAGGCCGCCAGTTTCCGTACATGCAGATGCCAGCAGAGAGGGCTTAGAGGGTGTTCTGTATCAGGATCAGGGCACAGGGTTAAGACCTGTTGAGTTTGTCAGCCAGAGTCTGTCACCCTCTGAGCAAAACTACCCCACGCACAAATTGGAGTTCCTGGCATTGAAATGGGCTGTGGTGGATAAGCTAAGTCACTATCTATATGGTCCTAAATTTGAGGTGAGGACGGACAACAACGAATTAACTTATGTCCTGACCTCTGCGAAATTGGATACCACAGGCCTTCGGTGGTTGCTGGTGTTGTCTGCTTATGATTTCAGCCTGAAGTACCGGCCAGGGAGTCAGAGCATTGATACTGGTGCATTGACTGACATGCACATGAAGGACTGGACAGAGACGGAGAGTGAGAGAGCGTTCCTGTCCCTGGAGTGAAAGCCATGTGCCAGTTTTCTATCACGGGGAAGGCAGAGGGAAGGCAACGGCAGAATCGAGCAGTAGATCATTTGGGAGCTTCTGATGGTTCCATTCCACAGGCTTACTGTAACCTGACTGCTCTGAGACAAAGCTGTTGCCAGAATTGAGTCCTGGGGAAGTGGCCGCCACTCAGTGAGACGACCCGTGCATAGGTACCGTTTGGTCGGTGGTTGCAAAAGGACACATGATCCAAGCAGACAAGATGAAACATTCTGCGGTGTCTCTACTACTGAGAGAATGGCCCAGTTTGGAGTTGAGGAACCAGATTCTATACTGGGTCACATCGCCTCCGGACCGGCCTCAGTGTTCTCAGCTGGTTCTGTCTGAGAAGTATCGGAGAATTGTATTGAAGTCACTTCATGATGATTCTGGCCATTTGGGGGTTGACAAGACCTATGGGTTGCTCAGAGATTGGTTCTACTCGCCCCGAATGAAGCCAAAGGTCGAAGAGCATTGCAGGTCATGCATTTGGTGTATACAGAGGAAAAGGCTGCCTGCAAAGGCCGCTCCATTGTTCCAATTGCAGAGTGCAGGGCCACTTGGTCTGCTGTGTATGGATATCTTTTCAATAAGGCCTAATGCTAGCAACATGACGAATGTCGCGGTTATTACGGAACACTGCACCAGATATGTGCAAGCCTTCCCTACCAAGGATCAGAGGGCGTCCACAGTGGCCAAAGTGTTACGGGAGAAATATTTAATTTATTATGGCCTTCCCAGGTGAATACATAGTGATCAGGGATGGGATTTCGAGAGTAGGTTCATACATGAGTTACTAAGCACGCTTGGAGTAGAGAAGTCGAGGGCTACACCTTATTACCCGTAGGGTGATCTCCAGCCCAAGAGTTTCAATTGGACCTTGCTAGCCATGCTTGGAACCTTGGAGATCAGTAAAAAGAACAAGTGGAGTCAACATACTGGACATCTGATCCACTACTACAATTGTACACAGAATGAAGCTACAAGTTTCTCCCGCCATCCGAAGGTAGAGCGTTCCTATGAAACGGTTCGTAAGCCGGAATGGCATAAAGCGAAGAAGGAATTACCATTTATTTATATGGGAAAAATTTGTGAGCGTTAGCAGACCCAAAAAATAACCTACCAAATCATGCCAAATAACACATAAAACCTAAAATAACAGGAACATATAGTAAAAGCAGGAATGATATGTAAATACACAGCTGATTTAAAGTAGAAATACTTTTCTACAATCAATGCCGCACTGTTCTCCGTAGCGAAAATCTCACGCAAACACTCTCGGCAGAAACACTCTCTCCAGTAGCCTTTAAGCTATGAAGCTGCCAAATCATAACAAATAACACATAAAAATACACAGCCTAAAGTAGAAATAATGTATTACGGTGAAGTATCACTTACCGGAATTGGGAGGACACCGCTGAGCACACTGATGATGATGTGTTGCGCTGAGTCATCGGAGGTTGGGGTGGTGCAGTGGACCCCAACCTCCAGGCTGCCAACCGATACCGATCCGCGAAGAATGCAGTGGTCCACCGGTGGCCAAAATGCGCCCAACACATTTTTAAGAAAAAAAGCCGAAATAAACAAGCTAATTAATTAGGTGCTGCCCAGCACGTAAATGTCAGCCCAGATCAGAGGTGATTGCTGATTGCGTCGCCTCTGATCTGGGCCAATATTTACGTGCCGGGCAGCACCTAATTAATTAGCTTTTTTATTTTGGCTTTTTTCTTAAAGATGTGTTGGGTGCATCCCAGCTTCCGCTGCATTCTCTGCGGCAATGTATTGGTCAGCGGCCTGGGGTTTGGGGTGGTGGGACACTGGGGTGTCATCTCATCATCGTCTGTTTACATCAGGGCAGGCAGGTCATCTTCTTCTACTACCTCGATGTCGAAGGTTGAGGTTTGTCGTCTGCTGTGGCTGATGTGGAAGGCTTGGAAAACGACAGTATGCTTGACTGCTTAGCCTCATGCATTTTTCTATCATACAGTTCTTTGTAAGCACTCAAACCATCTTGCAAATTTGCCCTAAACCTACGTACCCTTTCAAAATTAAAGTCATACTTTTCTGCAATCATTGTTGTCAATTGCAGCGAAAATCTCATGCAATTGCTTCACGTTCAGTTCCTGGATGATTTCACCTTCTGTAGTTTGTTACTGCATTCGGTTTTGATTGTTATCTTTTCCTCTTCCAATTGCATCAGCTCTTCATCTATCAGTTTTTGCTCATGGGATGCCAAAACCTCTTCAACATTATCTTCATCAGCTTCTACAAGCCAAACTCACTTTGTCCTTACTTCATTCACCATGATTGAAATGCTTAATTACGTCTAGTTTTACGCTGTGTAACACCCTTATGAGCTCCTTTAGGCTTTTCCGATACCTTAGAACTCATCTTGCTAATGACTGCTCACAGGCACGTGGTTAAGCAATGCCGGTTAGAATGCAGTTCCGGGAGAGGAGCTTGGCTGCTCACGGCGCGCGCTGCTTTTGTTCCTAACAGTGAAAACATCTTCTGTTAGCAAAAACAGGTAACTAATGTAAGTCTTTTGTAACAGCAAGGTGTCGTAAAGCGAACGTTCGAAAAGTGGGGGACACCTGTACCAGGTACTTGCTGTATTATCTGATGTTTGGGCGTTAAGCGAGGTTGCCAGTTGACCTTTGTTTTGGGACTGGCAGGGAAGATCTACCACCAAAAACTTATCTGCAGAATGTGTCTGATATGAGAAGGGAGCTGAAAAAGGCTTCTCAACCAGCTAAGGTCTTTGCTACCAAGCGGAATCAAGGAAATAAGAAGAGATATGATGAAAAGTTTAGGCTCTCACAACTAATGCCTGGAGTCCTCACAAAGAATTTGGGGCTACCAGAGAAGCATACATTGGCTGACCTCTAGGCGGCTATGTGGAGAGTCAGATGCCAAATGTACCAGTTTTCTGGGTGAAACCAGAGGATGGGGATGGGCCTATCAAGATTCTCCATCGGAACCACCTTCTCCCTCTGGAACAAGAGGCGCATGTTGACCGAGCCTGACCTGGACCCTACACCTGGTAAGAGGATGCTGCAGCAATGCGGGGGAACCGACGGACCAGCAGCGGGAAGGATTAGACCAGTCCCCACCCCTGAATGTGACACGGACTCGGAGGATGAGGACATGGGGGTGTGGTATATGCTGCCCTTCGCAAACTCCCCAATAATTGATGAAGAGATTCCCAACCCTCCTCACGCTGAAATGGGGGGAACTAGCAGTGGACAGGCAGGATTGTGGTTAGAAAATAATGGGAGGGAGGATTCTAAAGTAACTGGGTGACTCAGCCAGGTGATGTGGGGACCTGATTGTCGGGAGACACGAATAAAGGACAGGCAGGGGCCTCTGCACGTAGGCAGGGAGGAGTCCAGAGAGTGTTTGAAGCTGAGTAAGTAGATGATGGGGTAAGGAGGTCCCAAAGAGTCAGGAGACCGCCAGACAGACTGGCCTATGTTGTACCTAGGGAAAAAAGTGTGGCACCTATCCCCTTGGTGAGCTATGTCTCTGCCATTTACACCTGGGTTGGACCTTTACTTTGAATGAAGGGGGACAAATTATCTCAGTATCTTGAGGACATGACTAATTTTGGTGGGGGTGGGGGAAGTGTAACACCCTGGGAAAGGTTTCACTGCTAACATAATGTGCTTTCTGTCGAAGCAGTGTTTGGGTTATGGTTAGAGATAGCCGGTGCTTTGGAATGTGAGCTGGATCCTTTGTTCAGTGGGAGATGAAGAGAGAAGATGCTGGAGAGAACCAGTCGTAGGATACAACCCAGTGGGGAGATCGTGATTCGATGGAGCCAGGCACCGAGATTGATTGAGGATCGGTGAATTGATCTCCAACTGGTGCATGTTTGACTTTTTAATTATATTGTGCCCTTTTTGTTTTTTTCTTTCTTTTCTTTACTAACCCCTTAGTTAAGATTCATAAATAAAATTGCTTTAATCATATTCGGTGTGCTGTCTGTTGTTTCTTGGCACTGAGTTGTAACACTGTTGCAAATTGGGAGAGCCATCCCAGTCTCACGAGTTTGGTGGGACTGGAGCGTGTATTCCCTCGATTTACACAGCCAGGGAAACCAGCAGGGTTTAATGCACATCGAAGTATAGAGTGAAGTGTGTCACTTACATTAACCCACATACTCGAGAGTGTGGGGGGGGGGCGCGGTAACTGGCAAATTTGCTGCACATTCCAGTGCCAACGTAGTATGCCCACAATACCCAACAGAAAAACACAGAACACAACAAGCAACAAAACAGCAACAGCAAAAGTAAGCCTCTTTTCTCCCTTAAGTGAGGAAATGCCACCTGCAAATCTACTGTTTTCGGTGCTCCTGATGCAGCCTCCTCTATATTGGTGAGACCTGATGTAGATTGGGAACCCGCTTTGCTCCATCCACAATGAGCAGGATTTTCTGGTGGCCAACCATTTTAATTACAATCTTCATTCCCATCTGGCAGGTTGGAAGAACAACACCTCATATTCCATTTGGGTAACCTCCAACCTGATGGCATGAACATCAATTTTTCCAACTTCTGGTAATTTCTCCCCCTCCCCTCTTCTTCAGTTCCCCACTCTAGCTCCCCTCTTACTTCTTCTCTTCTCATCTGCCTATCACCCCCTCTTGGTGCCCCTCCTCCTTCCCTTTCTTCCATAGCCCACTCTCCTCTCCTGTCAGATTCCTTCTCCAGTGCTTTACCTTTTCCTCCTATCACGTCCCAGCTTCTCACTTCATCCCTCCTCCTCCACCCACCTGACTTTGCCTATTGCCTTCTACCTTGCACTCCTTCTTCTCCCAAAGAAAATCTGCAGATGCTGGAAATCCAAGCAGCACACACAAAATGCTGAAGGAACTTAGCAGTCCAGGCAGCATGTATGAAAAAAAGTACAACCAACGTTTTGGGACAAAATTCTTTGGCAGGACCTCCCTCAACTTTTTTCTCGTCCTTCTCCTCCCCCAACTTTTTTATTTTGGCTTCTCACCCATTTCCTTTCCAGTCCTGATGAAGGGTCTTGGTCTGAAACGCCAACTGTTCCATAAATGCTGTCTGACCTGCTGAATTCCAGCATTTTGTGGATTTCCAGCATCTGCAGAAACTCTTGTGTTTCCAAGACACAAGCAACTTGATTGGGTGAGCAGAAAAGGATGAATAAGGTCTGATTCATGATTAATGCACTGAAAGAGACGGAAGATTGATACCCATGGATTCACAATTTCCTGACGAGGATTTCCTTCAAGAGGTCTCAATGATTGAGGAAAGTGGGAGATAAAGTTAGGAACAGACAAGTTGTATTAACATTATGCAATTAATAAATAAGACTAACTAAAAGATAATAACTTAGCAGTGATCTATTGTTTTGATTTAAAATGTCTATATTTTCGTGTTAGTGTTTTACAAAGCTGGTTGAGCTTACTCTCTACTGTCAGGAGACAGTCAGTCCAGAATTGACGTTACAGTTTAATTTTTCCTTTAAAAGTTAGTGCAAGTCCCATAGCAGATGTGCAGATAAAGTAACTAATTTATCAAAATTACTAATAATTTATATCTAATATTGGTGGATCACAAATCGGAAAAGTTAATTTGGCAGAACATTTTGTATTAATTTAATTGCAAATTAAAATATGTTTGTGTTTTCAATATTTGAAAGTTATACCTTCCTGTCCTGTACTGATCAAAATAAGACCAAAGTTAGATAAATTAAAACGCAGAACCAGAAAGAGAATAATCTCTGGATTTTTCCCTGAGTCACTTGCAAATTGGCACAAGGTTAATAAGATCAGACAGCTAAATGTGTGGCTCAAAGACTGATGTGGGAAATATAGGTTTGAATTCAAGAGACATTGTGACCAGTAATGAGATAGCTGTTGCAATGGGACAAGTTCCAGCTGAACTATGCTGGGAACAGGGCCTGGCAAGTCTTAAAAAACTAGGGCTCTAGGTAGGACTTTTTTAAAATAGTAGGTGGTGGGTTCAACAACTTGGAAAAATATGGATAAAGTAAAATTGAACAAGATTGCAGGAGAAGTTACTGAATTTTCCAGAATAAAGAATAAGACAAAAAGTTTAAAAAAGGGGTATGGAACAAAACTGAAAAAGGAGGGTGGTGAATACAGGACTGAAGGTGTTATACTTGAATACACTGCGTGTACCAAAAAAAGTAGATGAACTTGTAGCACAGCTAAAAATTGGTAAGTATGACATTGTGGGATCACTGAGTTATGAAAGACTATGAATAGGAGCTTAACATCCAAGGATACCCATCATATTGAAACAATAAGCAAATAGCCAAAGAGGTATGGAATTTATAGAATGCCTATGAGATGGCCTTTTAGGAGCTTAAGGTAAAGGAACCTTTAGAAGAATGTGATCATAATATAACAGAGTTCACCTTGCAGTTTGATAGGGAGAAGCTAAAATTGGCTGTATTGGTATAACAAATGAGTGAAGGAAATTGTTAGGTCAGGGAAGTGTGGGGTAATGCACTTTGATAGAAGGAATAAAGACACAAACTGTTTTCCAAACAGGGTTTGAATTCAGAAATTGGAGGTGCAAAAGAATTTGGGAATTCTAGTGTTCTTACAGAAACATCTGCATGATGCTAAGCTAGGGCACATCATCAGTGATGTTACCTGGGGTCATTAGGTGTTTCGGGTCTTTTAACATCATACACCCTTGCCCAGGCAACCCGATTGGGGTTGATCAGATCCCGGCCTGTGCCCTAGCAGCATCCCATGGATCTGCCATCTGGACTCTTTCTCTACTGCATCTGTGGTGGTAGAAATGGCTCTCCTTCTTCTCTCTCCCGTAATTCCAAGTGCAGTGTATACTTTGCAGAGCGACTGGCCTGCAAAATCACGACACCCGACCTCCACAGGCCAACACTTTGCTCTCCAGCCTTTTCTTTGGCAGTTGTTCTTCAGATCTTCATCATCTCTTTTCCATTTGTAGGCCTCCTCCATGCGTTCTTCCCACAGCACGGTAAGCTCAAGCATAAGAACTTGCTTCGATGAGTCGGACCACAACACAATGTCGGGCCGCAATGTAGTCTCCGTGATGTGGGGAGGAAACTGCAGCTGTTTTCCCAGGTCTGCTTTTAGCTTCCAGTCCTGTGCAGTGAAGAGCAACCCTGTTACTTTCTGGTGTTCAGTTGGTCTTTCCCCCTCTTTGACAGAGCAGATGGTATTCTTGACCAGACTTGTGTTCCGGCAGATGTTAAGGGTGCTGCAGATTGTCTCAGCAATTGTCTGGAGAACCTGGCTTCCTTAAAGGTTAACTTGCAGATTGAGTTGGCAGCAAGGAAGTCAAATACAATGTTAGTATTCATTTTGAGAGGATATAATATAAAAGTGAGGATGTAATACCACAGTTTTTTAGGCATTGGTCAGACCACATTTGGAGTACTGTGAGCAGTTTTGGGACTCTTATCTCTGAAAGGATGTGCTGGCATTGTAACAAGTCCAGAGGAAGTTTATGAAAATGATCCCAGGAATGAAAGGGTTAAAGTATGAGGAGTGTTTGATGGCTCTGGGCCCGTACACACTGAAATTTAGAGGAATGAGAGGGATCGCAATGAAAATTACTGAACACCAAAAGGCCTAGATAGTGTGGATATGGAGAAAATGTTTCCAATAATGGGAGAGTGTAGGACCAGAAAGCAGAGAATAGAATGGTAACCCTTTTGAAGAGAGATGAGGAGGAATTTCTTTAGCCAGGGGTGATTAATCTGTGAAGTTTATTGCTACAAATTGCTGTGGGAGGCAAGTCATTGGGTATACTTAAAGCAGAGCTTGATAGGTTCTTGATTAGTCAGGGCATCATAGGTTAGGGGAGCAGGCAGGAGAATGGGGATGAGAGGGATAATAAATCAGCCATAATTGAATGGTAGAACAGAACTGACAGGTTGAATGGCCTAATTCTGCTCCCATGTCTTATGGTCTTGAAACGGAGTGGAAGAGAATCCTTCAAATGTAACAGTTAGGGAACACACGACCATAATAACACCTTGTATAGTGGTATATAGTGATCTAACATCAATTCCTGAATTTGCGACTGGCAATGCAAGTCTGTCGCAGCCCTTTGCTTAGCCCTTGTTTAGAGCCCTGCTCTACACACTTTATACTCATCACTGTGTGGCTGATTACAGCTCCAATGTCGTATTTAATTTTGATGATGACACCACGGTTTTTGGCCATATCAAAGTTGGTAACAAGTCCAATTACTGGAATGAGATTATAAATCTGGCTGAGTAGTGCCACGACAACAACTTCTCACTCTATGTCAGCAAAACCAAAGAGATAATTATTGACTACAGCAGGAAGAAGCTGGACATCCATGGTCCTGTCTTCATTAGAGGAACAGAGGTGGAGAGGGCCAAGAGCTTTAATTTATTTAACATGAACATTTCATCGAAAGAAGCTGCAGAAGGTTGTAAATCTAGTCAGCTCTATCTTGGGCACTAGCCTGCAAAGTACCCAGGACATCTTTAGGGAGCAGTGTCTCAGAAAGGCATCGTCCATTATTAAAGACTTTCAGCACCCAGGGCATGCCCTTTTTTCACTGTTACCACTAGGTAGGAGATACAGAAGCCTGAAGGCACACACTCAGCAATTCAGGAACAGCTTCTTCCCCTCTGCCACCCGATTCCTAAATAGACTTTGAAGCTCTGGACACTACCTCAATTTTTTTAATATACAGTATTTCTGTTTTTGCACATTTTTAATAATCTATTCAATATATGTGATTGATTTATTTATTATTATGTTTTATTTTTTTTATTTTTTTCTTTGTGTGCTATATTATGTATTGCATTGAACTGCTGCTGCTAAGTTAACAAATTTCACGTCACATGCCGGTGATAATAAACCTGATTCTGATTCTGATTCAGAGGATCTGCCCTGAGATCACTGAATAAGTTCATCTCAAAGAAGGTATTACAGTCTTTACTTTCTTAGAAGTTTGCAGAGGTTTGGCATGTTACCAAAAGACTTTGGCATCATGACCTGACAAGGAAAGACCAAAGCCCAGCAATAGAAAAGGATACAGACAGCAGTGGATACAGCCGAGTCCATCACAAGCGAAACCCCACCCACCAATCACTGCAGTTACACGGACTGCTGTCTCAAGACAGTGACATCCATCATTAAAGACCCCAGCATGCAGGCCACTCCTTCTTCTCACTAATACTGGTAGGAGGTACGGAAGCCTGAGACCCCACAACACTAGGTTCATCAGCAGTTAATACTCAACAACGATCAGAATCCTGAATCATTCACAGAATCACTTTCGAGAACTCTTTACAACTCATGTTCTCAGTATTATTTTTTGTACAGCTTGTTTGCTTTTGCAGATTGGTGTTTGTCAGTCTTTGTCCACTTATCAAGTTCAAGTTCAATTGTCATTCATGAATAGTCATGAAAACAGACAAACAAAACAGCATTTCTCCTGGGCTAAGGTGCAAAACACAGGAGCAACAGTCATACACAGCACAAAGCACATATAACACATATAAGATGGCAGGTAAGCATATTGTCACACAAAAGATATATAAATATAGCCCAAGTCCCTGAGTGACATGTCCTGATCTGTTTAACCAAGTTGCCCTTGCTGACTTCAAGAAAGAGATGTCATGGCTGGCCCTGAAATTCCACCTGTGCTAGGTGCAGTAATTTCCTTATCATTGAGTATTTGTGTAATTTTGTTATTGTTTGCCACCTTTTCAGTTCAATGTCCTATATCACTTTATTTCTTGAACAAGTGGAAACAAAGTTTTATTGCCACTTTTGTCTCTATTGTGATCTTGGATTTAGAATGTTTAAATTCTTTCCAATACTCCATAAATAAATTTACCTTGTTTATATCTAAACTGTCTTCAGTGTTTCACACTACATAATTGTCAATCATTTCACATTGACATTAGCTGATCCCCAGGTGATCATTGCTGAAGTCTCAATAATAAAAAAAAAATACAATGCTGAAAATCTGAAAAATACAATATTGGAAACACTCAGCAGGTCATCCAGCTTTGGGGATAGTGATCCAGTTAATGTTTCAGGCCTGAGACCCCTCATTAGATCTGAAAAAGAGACATGTTAATTTTTAGTAGCAGAGAAATTAGGGCAGAACAAAGGGGTTGTTTCTGCTAGGATGAGACCATTGTGACCTGCAACCCTCTCTGGTTGTCATCTACTTTCTTGTCTTAAAGTACTGGGACAATTAGAACTAACTGTCCTAACTTAGATCTTGCTTTGATTTTGAGCAATGTAGCCAAACTTTGTGAACTTAGAATTTGAAACTTTTGATTCTGTTTGGCTCAGCTAATGTGATATTCAAGTTTTATTCCCTAATTAATGTTGCAATGACATTGGATTTGAGCATTTATAAGACATTGGTCAAATGCATTTGGAGTACAGTGTGCAGTTTTGAGCCCCTTTGAGCTGATGTGCTGGCATCGGAGAGGGTCCAAAGGAAGCTCATGAGAATGATCCCAGGAATAAAGAGATTAACGTATAAGTAGCATCTGATAGCTCTGGGTCTATACTCAATGGAGAATGAGGGGGGAACTCATCAAAACCAATCAAGTAGTGAAAGACTAAGATAAAGTGGACATGGAGACAATGTTTTCTATAGTGGGCAAGCCTAGGGCCAGAGCTAACGGCCTCAAAATAGAAGGACTTCCCTTTAGAACAGATGAGAAGTTTCTTCAGCTTTTGAGGGTGGTGAATGCGTGGCGTTCATTCTCATGGACAAATGTGGAGATCATGTCATTTGGCATATTTAAAGCAAAGATTGACAGGTTCTTGATTAGTCAGGGAATCAAAGGTTACAGGGAGAAGGCAGGAGAATGGGGTTGAGAGGGAAAACAACATGATCGAACAGACTTGACGGGCTGAATGGTGTAATTCTGCTGCTATGTCTTATGGTCTTATACCATTGCAGCAAAGGATGTGCCAAGACAGAATAACTGATGTTCCAAGATTCTGTGATCAAGACATTATTGAACTTTTGGATATGTCCAGTGTCTTCAAGTCACATAACTACATACGTGGAGTCAAAAAAACATACCCAGACACTATTAAACATGAAACAGTTATGACAGATCACAAATTGGACTGGGTACAAGGCAGAGACAGAGTCTGGGAAGCTTTGATAATTTTCATAATGTTAAATACTTGGGAAGCAACTTATAATTAATGAGAATAATGAAAGGGCAGTGCAGTAGTCAACAGACACATGGTTAAATATATTTAGCTGTTCAATTAATAATTGAACTCTTCAACCAGAATATATCCAGTGCATTATCTTACATAATTAATTTGCAATGTATTTCAACCTAAAATTAAAGATGTTTCCAGACAATTTTAATTTCCTGCAGCAATATGAAAGGAACATGATTGATGATAGTAAATTGGTAGAATTATAGAACGTTGTTATAAAGTAAATAATGATACTTGGAGTAATTACAAAGCTGAAAGTTAATTGAAGTTTTCAGATGATGTTGAACCCACACACAGTCCTCAAATGATTTATAATGGTCAACTATTTCTTTGGACTCAAGTTTATCCAAGAAATCTCTCACTATCATCCCATGTTTTTATACAGCCTGTATTATGATAGTATTTTAAGCTCAGGAGTTTGACTGAACAGCATCAGAAACAGTTACAAACCACACTAACACCTTCTAAGGTATGCAGAGAGTGCTGTGATTGACAGGGAGCGCCTCCTCCATCATTTAACTGCTGACATGCGTGCCTCATTAGTGACCCTGCTGGCAGCAATCCATTTCTGAAGGGATCAACAAGGGGCAATGACTAATCTCAGGAGAAGAGGAAAACAACTGTCCATCAGTAAAGAACCTACCCCCCAGGGGATCCTTCAGACACAACAAATCCTATGTGGGTGCTCATGAGGAAGAATGTTTTTCCAAGGACATCATTATTGATGGTGAGAAATGCTGGAGAACAACCTTTGATTATGGTCTTGTGGTGGACTGCTTCCTTTGAGGAGGATGATGCTGCTTTTACTCTCAATTTCAAAATTGCAGGACCTTCCCAAGCAGCCTCAGCAGACCTCTGTGATGTCTTCCAATTTGTTGCACAAGGAGATCATTGAGTTCGATGTTGGCAGAAAAATTAGTTCAGCTACTCTAATCAAAGTATGGAACATATGGTATCTGGGGTTTTATGTTCAGCCACCATGGCTGCCTTCCCATGAGTGTAAGCAGCAGGTAGAATTGTTTGTGCTCAATGTGAACTCTTAGTGACCCAGAACAGATGGCGGTTGATAGCAAGAATACTTTCCTGATGTTAAAGTTCTGTAAGCTGAAGGTATAGTCATCCTCAGGGAGAACAAACTGTCTGATAATTTTCAATGCTAGCACTCTCAAGATTCTGAGACAGGGTTTACCTTCCACTTCTTTGCCTCTTCTCACTAATTAGCAATACCACAGGAGCTAAACATATCACAACAAGAGCTGTGGATATCAGTGCCTCATCAAGGTGAAATTCTGATGTCTACATCAATCTGGAAACACTCTGCAGTATTAGCCTAGAAGGTGCAGAGATTTCATTATTATATGCTGTACGCTGCAAAGATCAGCAATATGAAGACAATAGTCACGGAAGAATGAGCAGCTTGCAAACACAGAGTCTGGTGGAAAAGTTACAGAATCTGAAAAACTGGGCAATAGAACCAGAGTAACAAGGAAAACCACCAGTGGAATCTCAGCAAAGCACCAGCATCTTTGTCAACAGCAGAGAGGAAGAGGGAGCCATGGGGAACAAAGGGCTTATGATATAGAGATGCTTTTCATAAAGAGCTTGCTAAGTCATAGCCCCCAGCTGATTCAACCTTGGCTTATCTAATCGATGGACCCTACTCTACTTATGCATTTGATCCCCAGAAACTGTAATCCAACATCTATTTCCACTCTGAATCTGCCTAGTGAGTAGTATTCCAAAGATTCTAAGAGAAGAGATTCCTTCTATTGTCTATACTAAGTGGCATTCTGTAAACTTACCTCTTCATGTGTTCAGAAGTTTATTTGATAAATCTCCTGTGAAGCATTTTGGGATGCTTACCTATTTCGAAGGAGACTGTTGTTATGTTTTGTTGATTCATCTGAGTCCCCAGACAAGCTTCTGCATGACTAGTAAGGTGGAAAATTGGCTGGCTGATGGACTAATCTGGATAAATGGGGTTACTCCTATTTGTGCCTTGCAGGTGATGTCATGGTTTTGTGGATATAAGGCAGTGAGTCATCCCTGCAGAACCAGCCAGCATCTGGCCTGCCCTTGCACCTGCAATATTGACTAGCTGGTCTTTTCAGGTTTCTGACCAATAGTTATTCACAGGATGTTTGTGGTAGGGTTCTGATGTTGGCACTATCATTGCATGTCATTGAGGAATGGTAATGGCCCAGGCTTGTGAAGAGCAAATATTATTTGCAATTTATGAGTCAAATCCTGAATGTTATCTGTGCCTTGCTGCATATGGGCATGAACTTCTTTGCTACCTAGAGATTGAGAATGACTCAATTCTCAATTGCTAAGGCTGTTCTCTCTGGAGAAAAGGAGAATGAGCGGTGGCTTGGTAGAGATGTACCAGTTGATTAGTGGCATAGACTGAGTGGATAGTCAGAGACATTTTCCCAGGGTGGAAGTGGCTAATACGAGGGGGCATAATTTTAAGGTGATTGGAGGAAGTATAGGGTAATGTGAGAGCGAAGTTCTTTTCACAGTGAGTGGTGAGTGCGTGGAATGCCCTGCCAGGGCTGGTGGTACAGGCAGATACATAGAGACATTTAAGAAACCTAGATAGGTACATGGATGACAGAAAAATGGAGGGCAATGTAGGAGGGAAGGGTTAGATTGATCTTAGAGTAGATTAAAAGGCTGCCACAACGTCGTGGACCAAATGCCCTGTGCTCTCGGTTCAATCATCACCAAACATTCTCTTGTCAGACTTCATGTACAAGCATGGCTAATCATGCTGGTGGGAGCTGGAGCAATCTCACAGTACAGCTGACCCACAACTCAAGGGACTGAGAGTGGGTCTGCCCGCTCCGTCAGCGTGCAGATTTCCCTGTCCACCCTGATTTCCTCCCAGATCCAAAAGATGTGCCAACTGTTTTGGTTATTTGGCTATTCTAAATTGCTTTTTGGGTAGGGGGTGGCCAAAGGATCAAAGGGTGTTAGTGGGCATGTATAAGAGAGTAAGTATTAGAGAAGTAAGTGGGGGGCAATAAGATGAGTGAGTTTGCTCTTTGAAAGCTGGCACAGACGTGATGAGTTGAATGGCCTTCTATGTGAAAAGGATACAAGAAATATGAAATATGATGCTACACTATGAACACTTGCAATGGTGATCAGGAGCTGAGTTGATTGGCCTCCAGTTACTAAAACTATTTTTATTTGTGTTGGATTTGACTTCATGCTTGAATCCAGGCAGAAATGAAGTCTGGAGCTGAGTGCTGCTGGCGGAATCTAGCCTGATGATTAATTGCAATTCATCCAGGTAGTCATCTTCCCCCAGGTTCCTGTTAAAGACTTATGCTGTCTGCCTTTAGTCAATGGCTGCAGGCTGAAAAATACATCACAATCAAATATTAAAAACCACAAATGCATATTGAAACCTATTTCTCCCTGAATTATTTATCTCCAACACAGCTCTAAAGCTGGGCAGTCTCTGTATAAGATATTTATCTTGAGCTTTATCTTGAAGCACGGTGAGTTCAGTGTATGGAGTGTTTCTCCTGGCTCCATTACAAACTTACACTTTCCTCTTCTATTATTTTGCCTTCATCCTCTGATATTAACCACATTAATAACATTGAGGAAAGCAATGGGTGAGTGCATCAACTGCTACTTTGAAGTGAACCAATATAAAATGTTGGCAAAGAACATTGATAATCTGTTACACCCAGTGGTTCATTATACATTACAGATTTATTTCTATTTGTGAATATTACCATTCAGAATATGGCAATAGGAAAAGAGATTATCTGTTCATTGTCTTACTGCAGTTCATTTGACTTTGCTGGGAAAATTTGTTCTGATATTCTAATACAAACAATACTTCAACAGATAATTAGCAGTGATGGATCTCCTGAGACCTTTGAAGTCCTTGAAAGACTCCACATTAATTGAATCTCTTATTTTCTTTATTGTCATCATCTCTGAACAAAAACGTTAAACATAGCTGTTTCTTCAAATGATGAAAGGTTAAAGGAGTGACTTAGATTAAAATGAAATGTTACCAGGAAATGGTAAATTTGGTGGGAACTCCAGCATTTGATCTTGAGTGCAATGGGAACTTGTCAGTTAGAATGCCTGGATCTTTCCTGCTAGGAGTACATTTTCATTCTTGGAGAACAAAAATCTGTCAGGAAATAATACATAGTACAGCACAGTACGACCTTTCTGTCCACAATATTGTGCCTGGATCAATCTAAATCTTCTCCTACACACCCCTAGTGTTCCATTTTCCTTACATCCATGTAGTTATCTAAGAGTCTTGTAAATGTTCCTTTTGATTCACCTTCTACCACCACCATTGGCAGTGGGTTTCAGGCATCCACTACTCTCTGTGTGAAAGAACAGTCTCTGACATCTCCCCTAAGCTTTCCACCACCCATCTTAAATGGATGTCCCTGGGTACTGGTCTCTGCCACCTTAGGAAAAAGGTCCCAGCTGTCCACTCTGTCTGTGCTTCTCATAATCTTATGCTGGTTGTCCGTTGTATCCAACAATGACAGGGGACCTGTGCTGGTGAGGATTTTTAGTGCAAAAGCCATTGCACTGGGGCAGTTCCACTCTCTTGACCTCGGAAGCCTGAGTTGCAGTGGTACGAGTACCATCACGAACTTGTGTCTTCCTTGGTTGCAGTGGATGACCATGACTTCTTCTGTGCCTTGTTATGACCGTCGCTCTCCATGAAGAATTGCAGAACCTCCTTCCTGGCTATTAGATCTCACTGTTGATTTCATCCTCCCAGGCCACCAGAGCTGATTTTACATACTCAGACAGGCAATTCTCTTAATCCTATATATCTCTATCAAGTAACCTCTCAACCACCATTACTTCAAAGTCAAAATCTCTAGCTCACACTACCTTTCTTCATAAGACATGTTCTCTAATCTAGGCAACGTCCTGGTAAATCTCCTCTGCACCTTCTCTAAAACTTCTACATCCTTCTTATAATTGGGCAACCAAAAATGAACACATAAGCCAAGTGTGGTCAAATTAGCATTTTATAGAGCTACAGCATTACCTTGTGGCTCTCAAACTCAATGCCACTACTAATGAAGGCCAGTAGACCATTTGCCTTACTAACGAGTTTTGAGAGTTCTATGGATTTGGACCCAATTTTCCTCTGTTCCTCCACACTGCTAATAATCTTGCCACTACCTTATACTCCAACTTGAGGTTGGATATTCCAAAGTGTATCATTTCACACTTTTCTGGATTGAATTCCAGTTGTAACTTATTTGCTCAACTCTGCATTCTGTCTATATCCCATTGTAACCTATAAAAACCTTCTGGACTATCCACCTCACCTCCAACCTTTGTGTCATCTGTATACTTACTAACCCTCCCCCTCCACTTCCTCATCCAAGTCATTTATAAAAGTCACAAAGAGTAGGAGTCCCAGAAGAGATCCCTGTGGTCTCTGGGCAGAATACACTACATCTACTACAACTCTTTGCCCCTTGTGCGAAAGCCAATTTCAAAGTTTCTCCGTATCCCGTGACTCATGACATTCTGGATGAGCCTACATGGGGCCTTTGTCAAATGCCTTAATAAAATCTATATACACCACATCCACTGCATTCCTCTATTTGTTTTGTCACCTCAATGCACAGCCCTTACCAAGAGAAAAACAAAGAAATTCTTTATTTGATCTTGAAATTTTAACTTCTTTTCCCATGGCACTGCTAGGCTTTTAACCAAAACCAGGATGAGGGAACATATCACTCTGTACTACCTACTCTGCTTTGGCTTCCTGTATCTTTTAGAATTGATTTCAAAGTTCTCTTACTTGTTTATAAAGTTCTTAATGGTCTGGGACCAAAGTACATCACACAATTGTTTTCATTTTATAATCCTGCTCAAGCTCTCAGATCTTCTTCTGCCGGTCTCTTGAATTTAAACAATATCCCTTCAAAGATAATTGGCAGGTTAGTTTTTTTGAAGTGCGTTCCTAAACTGGAATTCAATACCTAAAACTATAAGGAATGCAGACTCAGTTGACACTATTGAACGACAGCTCAAAACCTGCTTATTTAACCTTGCTATTAACAAACATCTTCTGGACTTTTAATATCTTTTTTGCTTTTATTTTTATTTTATTTTCATGTTTGCACTTTATCCCACTGAAAAATAACTTTGAACTACATCATCTATATGAAAATAATAATAAAGTTATTATTATTAATTTCTGTATTCCAATCATTAAAGTGAGCAGGCAGCATCATCGCCACCAAAAGAGTGAGCCCTCCTACACGTTCCTGTCCTATTGCCTGTAGGCATTAATGATTCACCTCCGCAGAAAATGGTGGATTTCACATCAATAAAAATGATGGGATATTTAAAAAAAGAAAATGTCTTACTTCCTTTATAAAATTCTATTTAATGGTTTCTCTAACGTCTCACTTTCCCTTGTGACATAGATAAAGCCTCTGTAGCTCATTGCTGGCTCTAAGAACACAGCTCTATGATGCATCCCTCCTCTTACTTCCCTTTAACAATTCTCTTTCACGTGCCTTCTCAGATCTTCCCAATTCTCCTGCTACCCACTCATGTTAGGGCTAGTTTGCAGTGATCAATTAACCTATCAAAACCTAACCAGAAGTAAATCATTAAGATCAAGAAAGAACACTCAAGAATTAATTAACTGAATAATGAGGAATCTGTCCTACAATGTGACATGAAATGGTTGCATGCTGTGAGAACAGAGGACCAATGGAAGAAAAAACATTCAAGAATGAGACGTTAAGTAATGAAACCTGCAATGATACGTCCAAGCAGGTTGTGCACACCACAGACTGGTGCTCAAACAGGAAGTGTGAGATTGTTATTTCTCCTTTACTACCAGCAACTTTTTTTCTGAGACAAGGGATTTTTCACAGGAAGGAGAAATGAAGGTCATTTACACTTGGATTGGTTTCATATATTTTATCTCACTTATTCAGTCAGCACCTTTGGCAGTGGTTTAATATATCACATTCCTCTCAATGTTACAGTGAAACCATAATATTAATCCCATCAATCTTGCAGTCCAGTCCAGTTTTATATAACATTTATGTCCTTTTAGTATCAAGAAAATCCATTCAAAAAGCTTTGTAGCACAGCATTTGAAGCCCTGAGCAGTAGACCTTGGAAGGGCTACTGGTTTACAACTTGATGCCCAAATCCAATGAGCACAATGAATTTACATTACAATGACTCTATGGCATATACTGCACACCAACTCACTATCGCCTTGCAGAGTCTCAGAATGACATCCTTATTTCTGCAACCCAATTATATCTCACAATAAAGGTCAATGCGATAAAGGTCTAAAATGGCATTTCAGCTAACATCATGGGATCTTTTACAAACAGAGAGCTAATTCACTCTCAGCTTCATAAACCATCTGAAAGGTAATATCTAATAGTGTGCAACTTCTGTGCTTGCCTTGTGATATTGCGCAAGATAGCTATTGAAATCACTTAACCGTGGGTGGTATTTATAAGGCGTACCTATAAAAGGATTCGATGGAATGATGCATTCACAATGCTGCAGGAGCTCAGCTGATCAAGCAGCATCGATGGAAAGGAAGGAAGAATTGAAGTTTTCGGCTAAGACCCTGCATCAGGACTGGAAAGCAAAGGGAAAGAAGCCAGAAGAAGAAAAGGTGGGGGAGGGAAAGGAGTACAAGCTTGGTGGTGATAGGTGAAGGCAGGTGGGGGAAGATAGGTGAGCGATGGAGATGTGATGAAATGAGGAGCCAGGAGGTGATAGGTGGAAAAGATAAAGGGCTAACAGAGAAGCAATCTGATAGGAGAGGATAATGGACCATGGGAGAAAGGGGAAGAAGAGGGCCAGCAGAGGGCGGTGACAAGCAGGTGAGGGGAGAGGTAAGAGGAGAACGAGAATGGCTCTTTTTCTCAGCGCCTCAGGCTCAGTAAGTCTAGGCGTCAGAAGACGAAACTCAGCAGCAAGTAAAAGGAAAGTAGTGTCAAGCAGAGCGGCCATTGTCAGGGTGTGCCACTGTTAGCTTGGGAAGGCTTTGGCTTGATAGGCTTCGGTGGGAATAGGTGGAGGCACAGTTAAAAAGGTAGTTGCTTTTTTCCCTTGTTGACTGTAAAGTTCTGTTTATTTTTAGTACACTGTAGTCAGGATGGAATGCTCCTCCCGTCAAATGTGGGAATTCAGGATACCTGATGGTTTCCTTGATGACTACATCTGTGGAAGGTGCACCCAACTTCAGCTTCTGACTGGCCGGGATAAGGAATTGGAGCTGCGGTTTGGTGTTCTCAGGATCGTCCGGGAAGCTGAAGACATTATAGATGAGACTTTTGAAGAGGTGGTCACAGCCAGAGTGCAGGCTTTGACAGTAGATAGGTGGCCATCAGGCAAGGTAAGAGGATAAGGCAGTCAGTGAAGGGTTCCCCTGTGGCCATTCCCCTCCGCAACAAGTATACCTCTTTGGATACTGCTGGGGGAGGGGCTGGGGCAGGGGGAGGGAGGAATGACACATCAGGGCACAGCAGGAATTGCTGGAGAAAATTCTTTGGGATAAGATATGTGAGCATTTGGAAACCAATTTCCTAATTAGAAGATCCCTCATGGTTTTGTGTGGGCAAGCGGTGTCTAACCAACGCGACTGAGTTTTTTTTGACAAGGTGATGAGAGAGGTTGATGAAGCTTGAGCAGTGGATGTTGTCTACATGGATTTTAATAAGGCATTTGACAAAGTCCCTCATAGGAGCCTAATCCAGAAGTTGAGGATACATGGGGTCTGAGGTGAATTGGCTGTTTGAATTCAGAACTGACTTGCACATAAAAGGCAGAAGGTAGTTGTTGAAGGGACTTTTTTGAACTGGAGGTCTGTAATTAGTGGAGTTCTGCAGGGATCTGTGCTGGGACCTCTGCTGCTTGTGATGTATATAAATAACCTGGATGAAAACGCATATGGGAGGGTTACTGAGTATGTGAATGATACCTAGACTGGTAGAGTTGTGGATATTGAAGAAGCCTGGCAAAGAATACAGCATAATATTGATAATTGCAAATATGGGAAGCGAAATGGCAGATGGAGTTTAATTCAGATAACTGTGAGGTGTTGCACATTGGTAGGGCAAGATCCACAATAATGTTGCTGAGTAGAGGGATCTTGGGGTCTAAGTTTATAGCTCCATAAGTGGTGAAGGTGCTTATGGAATGCCTGTTTTTATTAGTCGAGGCATTGAGTTTAAAAGTCAAAAGGTTATGTTACAACTTTATAGAGTCTCTCCAGAGTATTGCATACAATCTGGTCGCCCCACTATAGGAAGGATGTTGAGACTCTGGAGAGGATGCAGAAGTGGTTTACCAGCATGTTGCCTGGTTAAAGGACATGAGAGGCTGGAGAAATTCGGGTTGTTTTCTATGGAATGGCAGAGACTGAGGGGAGATCTGATGGAGGTTTATAAGATTATGAAAGACATAGATAGAGTAGACATGGAATATCTTTTCCCAGGGTAGAAATCCCTAGTACTAGAGGGTATGCATTGAAGGTGAGAGGAGGTAGGTTCAAAGGGGATGTGAGAGGTTATTTTTTACTCACAGAGTGGTGGATGCCTGGAATGCACTGCCAGATGTGGTGGTAGAGGCAAATACATTCAAAGTTTTTAAGAGATGTTTAGATAGGCCTAGGAATATAAGAAAGATAGAGGGACATGGACATTGTGTCGGTTGGAGGGATTAGTGTTTAGGGTTGCTTTAATGTACTTTTTAGCTGGTTTGACACAACATTGAAGGCTGAAGGGCCAGTTCCAGTGCTGGACTCTTCTATGTTCAATGTTCTATGAAGAAGAGAGAAGGGGATGGGGAAATATTAACTGATATTGGAGACATCAATGTTCATGCCGTCAGGCTGGAGGCTACCCATATGGAATATCAGGTATTTCTCCTCCAACCTGAATTCTAAGCCTATGGTGGTAGCTATTGCATTTCTATTGAGCTTATTAAGGAATAATTGAAATATATTTCTGAAAGAAGAATAATAAAAGATTTTAATTTTATTCTTTGAAAAGCCTAGAGAAAGTTCAATCCCCTTGCAGTGCCCTTCAGGCAGAGGGCCACTAGAGGACCAAAGAAATATTTGCAGTTCCATTACCAATTATAAGGTAATGAAATCATTGAATTCATTGAATCCTTGCAGTTCCCAAGTCATGCAAAATAACCAATGAATTTTAAATTTACAATTTTTATTTCCACCCATTGATCTAATTTTAACTTACAAATGAAGTGAAAATTCTCCTAATCCACAAAGTGTCCAATGCAGGTAACATTTAAATTTTCTGGTACCTGATTTTGCTTAACATGCCGAGTATTACATTTTCAGTGATTCATGATCCTTTATTTCTCATTAACAACAATCCTGTTAACATAAGCTTGTACTTATACTAGGTGGTCTCTAATTCCATATTCATAAACTTTTTACAGCTGCTTTGAAGTTCCTTCATTATACACAAAAATAGTCATTTTGAAGATCAAGGAGTAAAAAGCATTCAAGATGAGGTTCCATCATTTTCTAATTGCATGCGGTCATTTAAGTTGTACTTCTCCAAAGGCTTTTATAAATGTTCATGAATCTCTTTCATTACATCCCTTCTACTTTGGAATCTGCACTCTAAATGAGTTTATTTGTAACCCCAAATTCTTACTAACCCTGCAAACAAGCTTTTATCTGCCCTGTGTCAATAATAATAACAAAAACATTTTTAAAAATTTGCATTTCATTACAAAAACAGTATCACAGTTGATGTTTGCTTTTTATGATTGTAAAGGAAGAAGTAATGTGCAAATAAAACTTGTGTTTAGCAAATCTGAAGTGATGAAGTTATGATGAAAACACATACGTCCCTTCGGTTACTCTTTTCTGTCTTGCTGAAGCCCATACTTGAAACTAAATTAAAGGGAAGTAAAGGTAAACAATGATAATATTTGAACCAAATGGCTTCTCCAGATTAATTCCAGAAATGTCATTCACTTTCGACAGTTATATTTGTTTGTGTGCAAAGCTCTCACTTAAAAGGCACAGAATCAGAATCGGGTTTAATCTCAAAATGCTTACCAATAATCAAGCTATGACTTTCAACGTTTCTATCTGCACTGTGCTATATCTCATCAATTTTTCTAAGATTTTTTATTTAATTTTCTATTGTGTTATTTATTTTATTTAACATTGCTATTCTCATCTCCTTTCATTCCAACTTACAATCAATATTAAAGATCCAAATAAAATTTACTTATTTACTGCCTGTTACACGGCTGGCATTTACAGCAGCAATGAAGGTCCTCCAACTCTGTATGTATCGAAGAATTCTTCATTACTGCAAACTTTCTGAAATAATTTTTTTGACCAGTCAGTTTGTTAGCCGTGAGCTGAACCCCCGAATCTGGAGGACCCGTGGACCACTCTTAGACTGGCCTCTACTGTTTGGCATGGGTGACCCTACCATGAGCCAAAGCACAAGATCCTGAATCCAACCAACATATCGGGTCATTGAGGCAAACAATTGTCCAAATCCTACAACAAGGTTGTGGTCCCCTTGGAAGATTCAAGTAAAAGTTATAGCGCAAAATCTTCTTTCATTTTATAGATACTATGGAACATAGCTTTTATTTCTTCTTTAGTGTTAACTTACCATAAGAACATAGAGCATAGGACATGGAACAGCACAGCACAGGAACAGGCTATTCGGCCAAAGTGTTGTGACGAAACAGCTGAAAAGCAAATCAAAAACACACAAACACTGATCTCTCCTACCTACATAATGTCCCTATCCCTCCATCTTCCTTACGTCCATGTGCCAATCCAATTGTCTCTTAAAAGCCTCTAATGTATTTGCCTCTACCACCATATCAGGCAGTGCATTCCAAGCATCCACCACTCTCTGAGTAAAAAACTTATCCCTATATCCCCCTTGAACCTACCCCCTCTTACCTTCAATGCATGCCCTCTGATATTAAAAATTTCAATCCTGAGGAATGATACTTCCTGTCTACGCTTTCCATGCCTCTCATATTCTTGCAAACCTCTATGAGATCTCTCCTTAGCCTCCGACACTCCAGAGAAAACAACCCAAGCTTATCCAGCCTCTCATGATAGCATATGTTCTCTAAACCAAGCAGCATCCTGGTAAGCCTCTTCTGCATCCTCTCCAAAGCATTGAAGTCCTTCCTATAGTGGGGCAAGTGTGGGCATGTGGCCAAGTGGTTAAGGCATTGGATTAGCGACCTGAAGGTCGTGAGTTCGAGCCCCAGCTGAGGTAACATGTGTTGTGTCCTTGAGCAAGGCACTTAATCACACATTACTCTGCGACGACACTGGTGCCAAGCTGTATGGTCCTAATGCCCTTCCCTTGGACAACATCGGTGTCATGGAGAGGGGAGACTTGCAGCATGGGCAACTGCTGGTCTTCCATACAACATTGCCCAGGCCTGCGCCCTGGAGAGTGAAGAATTTCCAGGTGCAGATCCATGGCCTTTATTAGTGGGGCAACCAGAACAGTACACAATACTCCAGATGTAGCATAATCAGAGTTTTTTTAAAAAATTGCAACATAACATCATGATTTTTTAGCTCAATGCCTCAGCTAATAAAAGCAAGCATTCCATAAGACTCCTTAATCACCTTACCAACCTGTGTAACACATATAAAATGCTGGAAGATCTCAGCAGGCCAGGTAGCATCTATGGAAAAAAGTACAGTCGACGTTTTGGGCCGAAACCCTTCGCCAGTCCTGCCTCACCTTCCTTTCCATTACATTTTGTTCGAATGAGGCTGATTATTCTTTGCATATATTTCTATACACAGCACCTGTAATCTGGAACATTGCTGAGGCAACAGATATTCATTCTGAGTTTGGAGATTTAATGATTTGTTTAACTACATGAAGCCCTGATGTTATCCTGATGAGGAATAGATGAAGTTGTGCAGGTCTATCGTTAATGTTGTATGCAATACCTCCGCAGTCTGAATAATTTAACTCAGCTCAGAAGTACCTTAATTGCTGCAATTTGACAGCATGCCTATTTAACGTTGTAATTAATTTGTTAGATTGAAATTCACCATAATCCAGGAATGGCTCTATTAGTCTCTGATTCTCAAGAGATAAAAAAAGCAGATGATCTTAACATTAATTATGAAGAATAAGTCTGCTAATATCATTAATGTGACTGTTAACAATTTACATAATAAAGACATCTGGGTCTCTATTGAAGAAGAGCTAAGTGATGGAACTAGTTCAAGTTGTATATTTTGGTAACACTTTTAACTTTTTTTTAGAAGTTCCATTCCTAGGCAGGGTAAAATGCTACCCACATCTTACATAGAAACATAGAAACATAGAAAATAGGTGCAGGAGTAGGCCATTCGGCCCTTCGAGCCTGCACCGCCATTTATTATGATCATGGCTGATCATCCAACTCAGAACCCTGCCTCAGTCTTCCCTCCATACCCCCTGACCCCTGTAGCCACAAGGGCCATATCTAACTCCCTCTTAAATATAGCCAATGAACTGGCCTCAACTGTTTCCTGTGGCAGAGAATTCCACAGATTCACCACTCTCCATGTGAAGAAGTTTTTCCTAATCTCGGTCCTAAAAGGCTTCCCCTCTATCCTCAAACTGTGACCCCTCGTTCTGGACAACCCCAACATCGGGAACAATCTTCCTGCATCTAGCCTGTCCAATCTCTTTAGGATCTTATACGTTTCAATCAGATCCCCCCTCAATCTTCTAAATTCCAACGAGTACAAGCCCAGTTCATCCATTCTTTCTTCATATGAAAGTCCTGCCATCCCAGGAATCAATCTGGTGAACCTTCTCTGTACTCCCTCTATGGCAAGGATGTCTTTCCTCAGATTAGGGGACCAAAACTGCACACAATACTCCAGGTGCGGTCTCACCAAGGCCTTGTACAACTGCAGTAGTACCTCCCTGCTCCTGTACTCAAATCCTCTCACCAAGGCCTTGTACAACTGCAGTAGTACCTCCCTGCTCCTGTACTCAAATCCTCTCGCTATAAATGCCAGCATACCATTCGCCTTTTTCACCGCCTGCTGTACCTGCATGCCCACTTTCAATGACTGGTGTATAATGACACCCAGGTCACGTTGCACCTCCCCTTTTCCTAATCGGCCACCATTCAGATAATAATCTGTTTTCCTATTTTTGCCACCAAAGTGGATAACTTCACATTTATCCACATTAAATTGCATCTGCCATGAATTTGTCCACTCACCCAACCTATCCAAGTCACCCTGCATCCTCTTAGCATCCTCCTCACAGCTAACACTGCCACCCAGCTTCGTGTCATCCGCAAACTTGGAGATGCTGCATTTAATTCCCTCATCCAAGTCATTAATATATATTGTAAACAACTGGGGTCCCAGCACTGAGCCTTGCGGTACCCCACTAGTCACCGCCTGCCATTCTGAAAAGGTCCCGTTTATTCCCACTCTTTGCTTCCTGTCTGCTAACCAACTCTCCACCCACACCAATACCTTACCCCCAATACCGTGTGCTTTAAGTTTGCACACTAATCTCCTGTGTGGGACCTTGTCAAAAGCCTTCTGAAAATCCAAATATACCACATCCACTGGTTCTCCCCTATCCACTCTACTAGTTACATCCTCAAAAAATTCTTTGTAAGTTTAATGAAACTATAATAAAGTATTACATTTATACAAGGGTTTATCAAATCTTTGAGATTACTTAAAGAATTTGCAATTACTTTCACAGTTAATTTTAATTTTAATTTTAATGTTTCAGAAATTAACTTCCGAAATATTAAACAGCTATAATGTCCATTGGGTTAATAATGAAAATAATTCAGATTTAAAACTGTTGGCAAAAAGGCTGCAGGGGAGAGACAGAGACAATTTCTGTTACTCTACAGATTATTATAATCTGGAAAGTATAGTCTGAAGTGTGGTGGAAAGTAAACATATATTTAAAGGGGAACAATTACAAGGCAATGGATAAAGATCTGGTGGCTAGGATCTATGATGGTCTGAATAGCCTTCTTTTGTATTATAGTTTTTATAACTCTACAAATCATGTTATTGTTTTTATAAAGCAAATTTTTCTTCCCCTTTTTTTAATCCATCATCCTATTTTCTCCTATGTTCCCTCAGGCCCTTCCTCCATGATGGTGGTAATGAGAAAAGGATACGTCCGGATTGTTGAGGGCCCTTCATGACAGAAGTGCCTTCCTGAGGGATTGCCTTTTGAAGATGTCCTCTATGGGGGTGGTGAGGGGGTGGGGGAGACTAGTGGTCATGGTGGAGTTGGCTGAGTCTACAGTTTTCGCAGCCTATGCACTGGTGCCCTCATACCAGATGCTAATGTGATCAGCCAGAACACTCTCTGTGGTACTTCTGTAGAAAATTGCTGGAGTTTTTGGTGATATACCAAATCTCTTCAAACTCCTAAGGAAATATATCCACTGGTGTGCTATCTTCATAACTGCATTAATGTGCTGGGCCCAGGATAGATCTCCTAAAATGTTGACACCCAGTAACTCGCAGACATTTTAAATGTTATGTCATGATGGTGGTGCTAAATAAAATTCTATCATCAATATCTATAATAATAATGAGCAAAAATAAATAAGCTCAGTCAACTGCCATTTCATCCATCTCCCAATAGTAATTACTCCATTTCCTGATTGCTAACAGGAATTAAGATTAATAGTAATCTAGAAAGTGAAAAAGTAATCTGATTCATGGTAGCCTCTTAATAAGGAAATAAAGGATGTAAAATATAAATTTACTCTCTGTTAGCATTGGTGACAGAGAGATATGATGGATTCTTCAAGGATCAAAGTAAATTTATTATCAAAGTACATATACATATACAACCCTGAGATTTGTTTTCTTGTGGGCATATGTAGAAAATATAAGAAACAGAATAGAATCAATGAAAGACCGTACCCAACAAGATGGATGAACAACCTATGTGCAAAGGACAAATGTACAAATACAAAAGAGAAAAAATAATAATAAATAAGCAATAAATATTAAGAACCTCAAAGGAAGAGTCCTTGAAAGTAAGTCCTTAGGTTGTGGGAAATAGCTCAGTGATGGAGTGAGTAAAGTTATCCCTTCTGGTTCAGGAACTTGATGGTTCAAGGGTAATAACTGTTCCCAAACCTGAAGGTCTGGGTCTGAGGCTCCTATACCTTCTTCCTGATGGCATCAGTGAGAAGAGAGCATGACCTGGGTGGTGGAGGTCATTGATGATGGATGCTGCTTTCCTGTGACAGCACTCCATGTAGATGTGCTCAATGGTGGGGAGGCCTTTACCCGTGATGGACTGGGCCATATCCTCTACTTTCTGTAGGATTTTCCATTCAAGAGCATTGATGTTTCTGTACCAAGCCATCATGCAACCACAATAACCAAGATTTGCACGAGATACAAATGATATATAGAAAGTACAATTTTGTCAAATGGCAACATAGAGCATTACATTTGCTCCCCTTTCTTCAATAATATCTTGCTCTTTATTTTCTTGCACAAAGAAATTTGTTGCCATTAAATCCAAAAGGAGGATTACCAGAAAAAGTCTGCTACGTGGTGTGAACTTGCTGCTCATTCTAACACATCAAAAAATGAATTCCAAATTATTTTTATGCATTCCTTGAATACTCTTAATTTTCCTACTTGAAGCTTTTCCTGGAGATTGACAAGGTAAAGCCCTAGAGCTACAAGGGCTGATTTTAAGTTCATGGCCTAAGGTAGAAGGAGTCAATTTTCAAAAACCTAGCAATTTATTTTTCCTACATTTACACACTTAGTCCAGAGGTAGTGGTGCATACGGATCCCTTCTTTGTAGAAGTCGGCATCCTGAACCTCCAGAAGTGGTCCACAGCAGGGGTGATTGATAAGTTTGCGGCCTACGGTAGAAGGAGGTGAGTTATTAACTTCAAACTTTCTGCATTTTCACTCAAAGAGTTGAACTGAACGTGCATGTAACGAGAGCTGCATAATTCATCTTCTTCTACCTTAGGCCATGAGCTTATCAATCACCCCTGCTGTGGACCACCTGGAGGTCCAAGACGCTCTCGTTATATGCACATGCAGTTCAACTCTTTGAATGATAATGCAGAAAGTTTGAAGTTAATAACTCATCTCCTTCTACCATAGGCCACGAACTTATCGATCACCCCTGTTGTGGACCACTTCTATAAAGAAGAGATTTGTATGCTCCACGACCGCTGGATTAGGTGCGTACATGTAGGAGGGGACTATGTTGAAAAATAAATGTGCTAGGTTTTCTAAAATTGACTTCTTCTACCTTAGGCCATGAACTTATCAATCACCCCTCGTATATGCTACCTCCCATAATCTGCTGACTGAAGAACAGCATGGGGAAAAAGCAGTGGTTACGTGATTGGATAATATTGGAATGCACTGACAGCCAGCCAATGGGTTTACGTGTTCATATGTTACAGAGCTCAATGCCACACAAGGTAGAATGTAATATAAGAACTTGCTCCAGACTAAATGACCATGTACTTACTCATATTCTCTTTTCAAGTAGGAAAGTAATTGGCCCATTGATTCTGTAGCACAGTCCTATCAGTCTCATTCCCCACATGTAATTTATTCCCTCCTAGACATGTAGCAAAGGATGGTTGACAGGCTGGGTCTGAGCAGGGGTTGCTATGGTAACGTTCCATATTATCAACCAGTGGACTACCATCAGAGAGTTAGACTAGATAGACCCAAGTGCAGAAGAGAATAGAAGCAAGGGTAGAGTTGAAGAAAGAATCTTTACTTCTGGATTGGTTTGTAAGGGCCATAGGCTAGGACGTGAGAATCACTACACACAGGCGAGGTAAACTCAAAGACAAAGCCAAAAGAGGGAACCTAAATATAGAAGAAGACAAGGCACAAGTACACTGATAATTAAACCAAGACACAGGTGAAAATATTCAACTAATAATCAGAAGAGAAGGACCATCGGAGCCTGGAGGACTCTGGCACCCCCTGGTGATCAGATTGAAGCATGACAGAATCCCCACCCCAGCATCTGATGGCCCAGGGCGATCTGACTGGCACCAGTAAAAGTCTCTGATCAGCTTCAGGTACAGGGTGTCAAGGGAGGGAATCCATGAACTTCTTTTCTGCTGGGCTGTAACCCTCCTAAATCCACTAAGTACTGGAGGCAGCTATGAACCAGATGGGTGTCCAGAAGCCGATGTTGCAAGGATCTAGGGGCATTCTTGGGACTAGCTCCAGTGGACTGCACAAAAGGGGCTTCAGGCAAGAGACATGGAAGGTGGGGTTGATATACATAGTGTGTGGCAACTAGAGATGGTAAGTGACTGGGTTGATCCAACGTAGAATCTTGAATGATCAGTGTAGCATGGCACCAGTTTCCAAGACTCAGCCACCTGAGGAAGGTCTTTAGTGCAGAGCCAGACCCTCTGGTCAGGACAGAACAAAGGCTGAACTACATTTGATGGTTGACATGCCACCATCATTGCAGAGAAGCCTTCCGCAGGGCTGCCCAATCTTTAGAACCATAGAACCATAGAAACTACAGCACAGAAACAGGCCTTTTGTCCCTTCTTGACTGTGCCGAACCATTTTCTGCCTAGTCCCACTGACCTGCACACGGACCATATCCCTCCATACACCTCCCATCCATGTACCTGTCCAATTTATTCTTAAATGTTAAAAAAGAACCTGCATTTACCACCTCGTCTGGCAGCTCATTCCATACTCTCACCACTCTCTGTGTGAAGAAGCCCCCACTAATGTTCCCTTTAAACTTTTCCCCCCTCACCCTTAACCCATGTCCTCTGGTTTTTTTCTCCCCTTGCCTCAGTGGAAAAAGCCTGCTTGCATTCACTCTATCTATACCCGTCATAATTTTATACACCTCTATCAAATCTCCCCTCATTCTTCTACGCTCCAGGGAATAAAGTCCTAACCTATTCAACCTTTCTCTGTAACTGAGTTTCTCAAGTCCCGGCAACAACCTTATAAACCTTCGCTGTACCCTTTCAACCTTATTTATATCCTTCCTGTAATTTGGTGACCAAAACTGAACACAATACTCCAGATTCGGCCTCACCAATGCCTTATACAACCTCATCATAACATTCCAGCTCTTATACTCAATACTTCGATTAATAAAGGCCAATGTACCAAAAGCTCTCTTTATGACCCTATCTACCTGTGATGCCACTTTTAGGGAATTTTGTATCTGTATTCCCAGATCCCTCTGTTCCACTGCACTCCTCAGTGCCTTACAATTAACCCTGTACGTTCTACCTTGGTTTGTCCTTCCAACATGCAATACCTCACACTTGTCTACATTAAACTCCATCTGCCATTTTTCAGCCCGTTTTTCCAGCTGGTCCAAGTCCCTCTGCAGGCTCTGAAAACCTTCCTCGCTGTCTACTACACCTCCAATCTTTGTATCATCAGCAAATTTGCTGATCCAATTTACCACGTTATCATCTAGATCATTGATATAGATGACAAATAGCAATGGACCCAGCACTGATCCCTGTGGCACACCACTAGTCACAGGCCTCCACTCAGAGAAGCAATTCTCTACTACCACTCTTTGGCTTCTTCCATTGAGCCAATGTCTGATCCAATTTACCACCTCTCCATGTATACCTAGCGATTGAATTTTCCTAACTAACCTTCCATGCGGGACCTTGTCAAAGGCCTTACTGAAGTCCATGTAGACAATATCCACTGCCTTCCCTTCATACACTTTCCTGGTAACCTCTTCGAAAAACTCCAATAGACTTTCAACTTCCCAACTTTCTTTGGCTGTTCAGCAGATGGGACACCCACCTTGGATGCCTGCTCAGGTATCAGACTGGGTGGATAACTAAAATGACTCTCAAAGGGAGAGATACCCATGGAAGAGTGGCACAGAATGTTATGAGCCATCTCTGTCAGAGCAAATGATCACTCTGAGTTGATGGGTTGCCTGACACAAAGCACCCTAGGAACTTCATTAGGTCCTGGGTGGTCCACTCTGTCTGCCCATTGTCCTGAGGGTGAAATTCTGATGAGAGGATGACTGTAGCTCCAATGAACTGGAAGATCATGACTTCCAGTCAAGATGGCACCAGCGAATAACTATTCCTCAGATGACATCTTTCAGGTAGCCGATCTCTTCAATTATTTCACTTTCTCTATGTCTTCTGTTTGTTCTTTTTGTTTTGATTATGTACAGCAGCTATGGGAGAGTGTGATGTGCAGTCTGGAATTTGATCAAATGACCTAGTGGTCTGCTGTGTGCAAAGTGGACTATGAACACGAGCTGCCTTGTGGAGACCAGGGACGGGGTCCCGAAGAGGACTGAGAACATGATCAGGCTCGTGGAGAAGACCAGGGACAAGGCATGGGGTCATGAATGACTCTATCTCGAAGCCGCAAGGAAAACTGAAGCATCAAGGAGCATTTGGAGATCAGTGGCTGCTCTCAGTGGAAGCCACAGGGCCAGTAGACAGGACAGCGGCAGCCGGTGTGGTCGTCGCTCTTTGCTGAAGGACTGAGTTCCTGCAACTGTTCTCCTCAAAAGCTGTTGCAAGGTTGTTTTTGATATTATGAGATTTATGTGATTATTGGACTGTACATTCTATTGGTCTCCTTCAGTTTTCAGTGTTTTCTTTCTTGTAGCAGATTGGCGGGTGGGCGATATCTTTATATGTGAGGGTGAAGTTGGGGATTTGGGGTCTGGTTTTAGTGTTTGTTGATATTTACCTGTTAATTTTTGTCTGTGAGAGAGGGGATGTGGGGTTTTGATGTTATTCTCACTGTTCCTTTCTGCGAGGAGGGGTTTGAGGATTTGATATTATTGTCGCTATTTTTTCTGCGAGGGAGGAGGCTGGGGATTTGATGTTATTATTACTTTTTTTTGCAAGGGAGGATTTGGGGAGTGTGGGTGATCTGTTAGTTTTTTGGTGTGATGTAGGGTTGGGGGGTTGGAGTATGGAGTTTTGTGTCTTTTTTTGTGTTGGGGGGAGTGGTGGCTTTTCTTTTCAACAGCTTCCATGGTTTTTCTGTCTTTTGTGGCTATCTGGAGAAGAGGAATATCAGAGTTGTATTGTATATGCCTACATTTACAATAAAATGAACCTTTAACCCTTTAGAAGACTTTGCAGAACCAGTAGGTAAACTGATGCAATGTAGAGGGGAAAGCCGTGTATCCGAAGCACGTGTTGCAGCATAAGGCTGGCCGTCTCCCGACTTACACACAGTCTGGCCTTGGAGAACCAGTCCAGCACTACTACCATAATCAGAATGGTACCTAGTGATGCTGGCAGACTGCTAATAAATTCCACGGAGATATGGGATCAGGGACGGGAAGGAATGGGTGGCGGACGTGATCTGGCTTCCTTATGCTAGCTGCAGATGTGCCTGGCTGCTGCATATAATTTAAAATCCTCATCCATGCCCAGACACCAGAACCACCTCCTGATGAACTCTGTTGTTCTTTTTTAACAAACATAAAAATTTTATTCAAATACAAAAGACATACAAACATTAGAGGTCAAACACAGTTTCTGAATTCAAATTAAAATACAGTTAGGAGTGTCTATAGTGCACTCATTTCCCTGGGGGTGCGGGCTCCTGTTCCCGGAAATCTCCCAGTGAACCCACGATGATCGCATGCTCCCTCTCTAAGGATACTCTGCCACGAATGTAGCCCCAGAACAGGGGCAGGCATTCAGCTTGGGCAGAGCCCTCGACAACCCAGTGCCTGGACCCACAATGGTCAGTTTGGACATCCAGGACATCCTCTGAGTGACTCGCCCCCACCTCCTTGTGGGGTGCCCATAAACCAGGAGCACGTGGCTTAAATGTAGCCAAAACTTGAGGAAGCAGCCCTTCCAATACTCAAACATGGGCTGCAACTTCTCACACTCCATGTAGACATAGTACACTGACTCCTCCTGTCCACAGAAAGCACAGACGAACAGGGTATCAGCAAGCTATTACATGGTCCTCCCCTGTGCAGAACCCTCCACCCCAGGTGTCCCGGACGAGACTTCCACCGGGGACCTCCCTCACTGCCTGATGGTAAGACAGACTGCCACGGTGTGTCCAAGTGGCAGCTGAGGGCAATGACGTGGAATGTATACAACAGCAGCCTGTACAGGAACTGCTTTGGCACATGAGGCAGCTCGCGCTGAGTGGGAAGGGTTCCGGAAGGAGATCTCAGTGTTTAGATCCCACGAGTGCCTCCGGCACAGCAGGTGTTGGTGTAGCAGAGCCACCCCACGTCCCTGAGCCACCTCTGGTCCCACCGCGGCAGGATGGGACTGCCTTCCCCTGCGGCCGCAGCGCTACTCCCTATGGACGTAGGAGCACTCTGACCCTACCCCAGAGCCACCGTGCCTCACGGTTAAAACAGGCAGCTCTTGTGCAGAGGCACAGCTGATGCTCACCACTGGGAGCCCCGTACCCTCCTGAAGGCAATGCCCCTGCTGAAGAAGGTGTATGCCAGTGCATGCCACCTCAGACGGTGCTCAGTGTACATGTATCGCTACAGGGTCCTGAGATGGGAAGCTGCCTGCAGGGTATGTATGCACACCAGTGATTGACAGCGCTCCACAATCAGAGGACTCAGAGGTGCTTATGGGACCTAAACCCTGAGATCTCCTTCAGGAACTCTTCCTACTCAGCATGAGCTGCCTTTTGTTGCCTCAGAAGAAGTCCACCAACTTCTTGAGCGACAAGTATAATGAGTGGGACTAAAGTGACCAGCCAGAGCCAAAGAATGATGGCTACCAGCTAGCTAACGACAAATATCCTGCCCTGGTACAAGACTGCATGGAGTAGACCCCACCAGCATCCCAGCCGGTCAAAGACTTCTGTCTCATGAATATTGCCAATCAAGCAGCCCTAGATGTCTTGCAATATGTGATATGTGCCCCCTACTGTAATACGTCTGACCAGACAGAGTTAGGGATGAATAGTTGACCCAGTTTGCCATTCCCTGCATCTGCATCCCACTGTTGTGCTCCCCTGACAATGATTCCAACCTCCTGTTGGATAGGTGTCACCAGCCTGGACCTCAGGGGCACGGGTTTTGGAACAGCAACCAAATCTGGTTGTTCAAACTGCCTGGAGAAGGCATCCAACTTCTGATTTTTTGAACCTGGACCATATGTAATGATAAAATTAAAATGGTTAAAGAAAGAGAAACCACTGAATGAGGCACGAATCTAACCACTTTGTCTCTTCAGTGTTGACCAGGTTCCTGTGGTCAGTTCAGGGCACAAATGTATGTTTGCCACCCCATCCCCTCCAGCCAATGTATCCATTCCTCTGGTGCTAAACTGACCACCAACATCTCTCTAGGATAGATTTCCTTTTGTCATAATTCCTTTCAGCAGGAAAGAGCTGGCAGGAGAAGAGAGCAAAGGGATGGAATTTCTGGTCAGACAGAGGTCATTGTGAGAGAACAGCTCCAACTCCAATGTCTGAGGCATCTACTTCAACAATGAATGGCACATCTGGGTCAGGTAGAAGAAGGATAGGAACCATTGCGAAGCTACACTTCAATTCCTGGAAAGATAGCCCAGCTTCTGATGTCCAGCAAAAAGGGTCAGTGATTCCCTTAGTCAGAGACGTAACGGTTGCTGTGTTGGAACTGAAGTTGCGGATGAACCCCGGTAAAAGTTCGTGAACACCAGAAACTGCTGGACCTGCTGGATTGTGGTGAGTTGTGGTGAATCCTTGATGGCCTGGATCTTGCTAGGGTCCATCTGCAGATTGCCTGAGAGACAGCAAACACAAGGAAGGAGACAGTGGAGATACGGATCTCACTTTTCTCCAGTTTAATGAATAGTTGGTTCTCAAGGAAACATTGAAGGACCGATCAAACATGTTGGACATGTTCATGGAGAAAATATTGTAGTATATCATCCAGGTATACGAAGCCAAAGTGATATAGCATCCCTCAAAGAGTGTTGTTGGATAAGGGCTTGGAAGATCACTGGGGTATTGACTAAACCAAACAGCATCACAAGGTATTTGTAGTGGCCAGTGGGGACCAAATTTTGTCCAGATTGTATGCATTTTGGATGTTCAGCTTAGTAAAGATGGTTGGAGGAATCGGTTGGCTGCCTTTCATCCACTGACTGAGTAATCAAACTCTTCCTTCATCTTCCTGGTGAAAAGGGATACATCTACACACCAGAAATGTATTTTTCCAGAGTGCTGTAGCCAGGCAAGGGCTTTGTAAGAGAGGAGAAAGAGGATATACACCACCTTGCAGTGATCAGAGGAGAACTTTGTGGGTTGCAGCTCAGAAGCCAGAGAACATTCAGTAAGAAACCCTTTACATGTTCCTGCATTGTCATCAGAACACACGAGCACCAGCCGGTTTGGAAACTTGTGAGTTGGAATGGCCGCAGGGGTTTGCTGGCTCAGTGGCACGATCCTGGTGAGTGTCTGCAGGGTGGGCACGATTACTGGAGCACACCCTCATGTCCGCTCACTGTGCCTTCTTGACTGGCTAGCACTGATTGGAGATGTTCATACTCTGCTGGGTCCATCTTGCAGCTCAGTCTTACTGTAACAATGGGTGGTTGATAGGCTGGGTTTGATCCAGCATTGTTATGTTGAAGTTTCATATCTTCAACCAGAGGACTACCAGCAGATGCTTAGACCAAGTGGACCCAAGTGCAGAGGAGACCAAAGACAAAGGTGGAGTTGAACAAAGCATCTTTACTTGTGGCTTGGTTTGTAGAGAACACAGGCTTGGACTCAAGGATCACAACACACAGGGTAGGTAAACTCAATACTGGGCAAAGACAAACAGAGAGAACTTATATAGAGAAACAAAACAAGGTCCAGGTGCACTGATAACTAAATCAAGACATGGGTGAAAATAATGAACCAATCTTCAGGTGAGGAAGAGCATCGGAGCCTGGAGGACTCTGGTGCTCCCTGGAGATCAGACTGCAGCACAACAAACTGTTCCTGTTCAAATAAAAGACAAGATTAACAGCTTTAGGGAATCTTGGTTTTTGAGGGATAATGAGGCCCAAGTTAAGAAGAAAACAGAAGTACATGTCAGGCATAGGCAGTTAGGATCAAATAACACACTTGAACAGCATAACAAATGCAAGAGAACACTTAAGAAAAAATCAGCGGGGGCTAAAAGAGAATGAGAGGTTGCTTTTGTAACGCGCTGTAAGGTTTCACTGCTAATGCAATGGTTTCTCTGTAGCAGCAATGTTTGGGTTATGACCAGAGATAGCGGGACTTTGGAATGTGGGGCTACCCAATGAGAGGGATGTTGTTCTTTCTTGTGGGTCTGGGAGCCGGGAGTTCGCAGTCTTTTGCCGGGGAGAGAAGAGGAAAGAAGAGTAGAAAAGACGCAAATGGAGAGAGTTGGTAGACTGCCGGATGGAGTGGACTTGGAGCGAGGGTCCGAAGGTCAGCCATGATCGGAGGAGGTCGATGATGGACAAACAGCCTCATCAGTGAGCTCCAACATTCCGCATCAGACTGTTTCATGAGAATGGGCCCTTTTTCTTTGTTTTTTACGAACCATATAGTCAAATTAAGAATTATAAAACTCAATCGTTTAATTGTATATTGTGTACTGTTTGTTATTTTGTGGTACTGACTTGTAACAGAGGACACATCATGCAGCATCCACCCAAACGAGATTTCTTAAGTTTGGCCTGGCCGAGGGCTGTCTCCTCTCTAGATTAAGCTGCTAGTCGAACTGGGAGTTACAATTGTGGGGTATCATTCGGGATTGATTCTGTTGGATGCTGTGTGATTACCCTGACCATTGAACCAGTGGAGTAGATATTCGTACTCCAGATGAATTGCTACTTCACCTGTTAAGTACTTTTAAATTTGTGATCGTAGGTGGAGGTTTTATAAAATGGCAGACACAGCTCTCATTTTAATGCAGACCAGCACTGACATAGTGGTAGCTGGGGGGGGGGGGGGGGGAGGGAGGAGATTTCAAAGACAGGGTTCGATTGTTTCTGAGGAGTAAGGGGAAGGAGTGGTCGGATTTGAAATTTCTAATTAGTCCATGTCCCCCATGAAGTGTGTGAATTCTGAGCTAGTATCCGCCCTTAACTCTCTGGCGAATACATGGAAAAATCAGGTCCAAAGTCCCTGCTATGGTGGGCTAGGCCTATTCTCTGGAATAACACCCACCCCTAAAGGGGAAGAGGGGTATGAGATTTCGGTGGAGAAGACCTCTCAGTTGTTAGATGAGTGGCAGTGCTTTGATGATGTAAAGTGACAGAGATTAGTTGAGAGTTTGACTGGGTGGGCTGCTGACGTTGTGAGGGCCGTCAGGTTGTGGTATCCCGTAGTGACAGCTGTCAATTACATGCAAGCACTGGACAATGCTTTTAGACCAACTGGAAGCCCAGTGGAGCTCATGGTGGGGTTACGGAACATGCGTCAGGAGAAGGGGGAGAAGCTTTCTGCTTTTGTTTTTCAGCTAAATTGCTTGCAGCAGCTGAGGGGTCATTCAGGCAGCTGAGGTGGATCAGTTAAGAGTGGACCAGATAGCCAGGGGCGCCCAGTCCCATGACCTGATTGCTTGGGGTCTCCGACAGTCTTGTAAGATGCGTCCCCTCCATCTTTTGTTGAACTGATCAGAGAGGTATGGGAAAAGGAGAACACGGCGGAGGCATGGGAGGGATCCGTCAGCAGGGTACAGTCCTCGGTAGTGGTCCCCTGCAGTGAAGTGACCACAGACAGCAGTAGAGGAGATTGTGACCGAGCTGAGAACGGAAATATGTCGACTGTATCAGCGGGTGTGACCCCACCCATGTGATGGAGATGATAGGAGGCGGTGGATCCCTTAAGGGGACGAAGAATGCAGAAGGCTGCTGGCAGCCGGTGTCACGTGACAAGGAGAGTGAGCCCCTGGGTACCTAAGCAGAGAAAGTCATTGGGAAAACTTAGAGGAGGTCCAGTGAGGGAATGGCCTGGTGTCTCTGGGGGAGCACGTTTCCAGCAATATACCAAGGAACCCCCAAAAGCAATAGGCCCTATTCCTGAAGGCTCAGTGGGACCACGCTCCAGTGTGTCACTACGGATAAAGGGTATTTATGCTAAAGCCATACTTGACACCGGGTCTCAGGTCACGTCGTTGTACCATTTGTTTTACACCCGGTATTTGAAGCATTTACCATTGACCACATTTGGGGCACTGGAGATCTGGGGGCTCCGTGCTAGTGACTATCCGTACGACAGTTACTTGTCAGTGAAGTTGGAGTTTTCGGACTCCGATGTGGGAGTGTCTGAGGCCCTTGATACATTAGTGCTGGTTTGTCTGGACCCCGCTGAGAAGGGTGGCGTTTCAATCCTGGTGAGGACCAACACCCCTCTGGTGAGGAGGCTCATGGGGGCCTGCAAGGAGAAGGCTTGGGAGAGCTTTCTGGGTACATTGTCTGTGCGCTCAGTGTTTTGAGCTGCTTTTGAGGAAGTGCGTGGCAGCAGTGGGCAGGATACCAAATTTAGCCGAGGGATTGTGTGGTTCATCCAGTCGAAGCCAATGGTGGTACGGCCCAGGGAAGTAGCAAGAATACTGGGGACCCCCAAATTTCCCAAGGTGCCTGAGGGCAAGGCCTTCTTAAGCATGCTCTGGAAGACCATGAGGGACAGTCGGGATTTCCTGCTGGGGTACTGGTGAGACCCGAACTGCAGAAGCCCTCGGTGGGACAGGTGACCAGAATGGCAGTGATCGTCAGGAACTCTACAAAGAGGGAGGTCACCTTCAAGCGGGGGATGCCCCTGACGCATCTGTTCACAGTGACGGTAATGTCCAGTGTCCCTGTGAGACAAGCTGGTGAGAAACTATTGGAAAAAGGGGGAAAGCTGACTGCTGAGTCATTCAACTTCGGGGACTCCTCGGTTCCTGAGGGTTGGAAGAGGAGGCTGGTAGAGAAGATGTTGAATCTGGTAGGTGTCTTTTCTACTAACGAGTTCCAAGAGATCTGTCAACCTGCACAACAGTTGTGAGTGTCCTATCGACATGGACCCCAAGATCTCTTGGAACTCATTAATGGGTTGTTCCAAGAGCACGCGTCACACTATCCGGGTGACCGAGGATACCCTGTTCAGAGAAAGGTCATGGAGACTGGCCCCTGTAGAGGTGGAGGACATTCGGCAGCATTTGTGTAAGTTGAAGGAAGTTGGGATCATCAACGAGACCTGAAGACCCTATGCATCCCCAATAGCAGTGAGAATGGGAAGGTGTGGATGTGTGTGGACTATAGGACTCTGAACAGGTGTACCATCCCTGACCAGTATACAGTCTTAAGGATTGAAGATGTGCTGGCCTGCCTGAGTGGTGCAAAGTGGTTCAGTGTGCTGGACTTGAGGAGTAGATATTTCCAGATCCCTATGAGTGAGGCCGACAAAGAGAAGACAGCATTCATATGTCTCCTGGGAGATTTCCAGTTTGAAAGGATGCCCCAGGGCATCTCAGGAGCTCCTGCAACTTTCCAGTGGGTTATGGAGAAGACGGTGGGGGATATGAACTTGCTTGAGGTATTGGTATATCTGGATGAGCTCATAGTGTTTGGATCCACCTTGGAAGAACAGGAAGTGAGGCTACTGAAGGTGTTGGGCCAGCTGAAACCTGAAGGGTTAGAACTTTCCCTGGACAAGTTCCAGTTCTGCGACATGTCTGTTAGCTATGTTGGGCACATAGTCTCATATTATGGAGTAGGTACAGATCCGGCTAAGATAGTGGTGTTGACCACTTGGCCAAGAGCCCAGACTGTGAGCGCTCTGCGCTAGTTCCTCAGGTTCTGTGGTTACTATTGGAGGTTCGTGAAAGGTTAGGCGAAAGTGAGTCACCTGTTGAATCAGCTTCTGTGTGGTTACCCTCCCTTGGGGAAGAAAGGAAGGGGGAAAAAAGGACAGGAGGGTGGAGAGTACCTTAGCCCATTGGAACCCTTTGGACTGAGTCGGGATGCAAAATATGAGGAGGACTTTCAGTCGCTGAAGGAGCTGCTGACCCAGGTGCCATTGCTGGCTTTTGCGGACCCCTGATTGCCATGTATACATCACACGGATGCCAGCCAAGAGGGCTTAGGAGGCGTCCTGTATAAGGATCTGGGCTCCAGGTTGAGGCCCATTCCATTTGTCAGCCAGAGTCTGTCACCCTCCAAGAAAAACTACCCCACGCACAAGTTGAAATTTCTGGCGTTGAAATGGGTGGTGGTGGATAAGCTGAGTGACTACCTCTACGGGGCCAAGTTTGAGGTGAGAACAGACAACAACCCCCTGAATTATATCCTGACCTCGGTGAAACTGGATGCCACAGGCCATTGGTGGATGGCGGCGTTGTCTGCCTATGATTTCAGCCTGAAGTACCGGCCGGGAAGCAGGAACACTAATGCTGATATTTTGTCCCGCGGGTATAGGATGGACTGGTCAGGGACGAGGAGTGGCAGAGCGTTCCTGCCCCAAGGGTGAAGGCCCTGTGTCAGTTTGTCATCACCGTGAAGGCAGAGAGAAAGGAGGGGCAGGGTCAATCGGTAGATCAATTGGGAGCTTCTGATGACACCATTCCTCAAGTTTACTGTAACCTGACGGCTCTGAAGACAAATCAGCTGTTGGAATTAAGTTCTGGGGAATTGGCAGCGGCTCAGCGAGACGACCCGGGTATCGATATCATTTGGTCAGCGGTCGAAAAGGGAGATGTGCCTCAGGCATAGAAGATGAAACATATGACAGTGCCTCCATTACTGAGAGAATGGCCTCATTTGGAATTGCAGAACCAGATCCTATACTGGGTCACGTCACCCCTGGACCGGCCTCGGCGTTGCCAGCTGGTTCTGCCAGAGAAGTATTGGAGGATTGCATTGAAGTCACTTCATGATGATTCTGGACTTTTGGGGATTGTAAAGACCTATGGATTGCTCAGAGACCTGTTTTACTGGCCCCGAATGAAGTTGGAGGTCGAAGAATACTGCCAGTCATGAATTCGATGCAAATGGCGGAAGACACTGCCTATGCAGGCAGGTCCCTTGTCCCACTTTCAAACTGTGTAGCCCCTGGACCTGATGTGTATGGATTTCTTGTCAATAGAACCCGATGCCAGCAACATCACAAATGTCTTAGTCATCAAGGACCACTACACCAGATATGCGCAGGCTTTCCCTACCGGGGACCAGAGGGTGTCCACGGTGGCAAAAGTGTTATGGGAGAAGTATTTCATTTATTATGGCCTTCCCAGGTGGATATATAGTGATCAGAGGACAGGATTTCGAGAGCAGACTCATTTATGAGTTACTGGGCATGCTTGGAGTTGAGAAGTCAAGGACCATGCCCTATCATCCGCAGGGTAATCCCCAGCCCGAGAGGTTTAATCAGACCTTGCTAGACAAGTCGGAGCCTTGGAGATCAGCAAAAAGAGCAGGTGGAGTCAACATATTGGACATCTGGTCCACAGTTACAACCGTACTCGAAATGAAGTTACCGGGTACTCGCCATACTATCTGATGTTTGGGCGTGAGGCAGGTTGCCCATTGATTTTTGTCTTAGGACTGACGAGGGTGACTTACCACCGAAGACTTACCTGAAGTATGTGTCTGATATGAGAAGAGTGCTGAAAAGGGCTTATGAATTAGTTGGGGTGACAGCTGCCAAGCAGAATCAAGGAAATAAGAGGAGATATGATCAAAAGGTGAGGTTCTCCCAAGTCCTTCCAAGAGACCTGGCCCTCATAAGGAATTTGGGGCTACCTGGGAAACATAAGTTGGCAGACCAGTGGGCAGCTATGCCCTATGTGATGGAGTGTCAGATGCCAAACGTACCAGTTTTCCGGGTGAAACCAGAGGATGGGAATGGGCCTGTTAAGATTCTCCATCGGAACCACCTGTTGCCCTGGGACAAGAGGTGCAGGTAGACTCAGAGCCCGAATTGGAGCCTACACCTAGTAAGTGGACTCTGCGGAAATGTGGGGCGACCATAGGGCCCACAGCAGGAGAGGTTAGTCCAGCCCCCACCCCTGAAAGGGATACTGATTCGGAGGATGAGGACCTGGATGTGTGGTATATGTTTCCTTTTGCGAACTCCCCATTGATTGAGGAAGAGACTTCCAGCCCATCTCTCGCTTAGTCAGGTGAAGTGGGGGGGGGGGGGTGCTCTCTGTGGATAGCCTGGGTTGCAGCGGGACCCTGCAAGGGATGGAGTGGGGTTTGGCCACAGGACCGAGGGGTCCAAGTTGCAGGTGGGCACGAGTGATAGGTCAGGAGGAGGCCTCACCAAGTAGACTGGAAGTATCCCCTGTAGTGTCTGAGCCTGAAGAGTTAGGTGAGGGGGTACGGAGGTCTCACAGATTTAGGAGATCACCAGATAGGCTGACCTACGCAGCACCAGGGGATCAGAGTGTGACCCCTACCATGTTGGGGAGCTATGTCACTGCCTTTTACACCTGGGTTGGACTTTATGTTGTGCAGGAAGGGTTGGCGAATTATCTCAACGTCATGAGGACCTGACTAAATTTGGTGGGGGGGGGAAGAGTGTAACACGCTGTAGGATTTCACTGCTAATGTAATGGTTTCTCTGTAGCAGCAATATTTGGGTTATGACTAGAGTTAATGGGGCTTTGAGATGTGGGGCTATCCAATGAGAGGGATGTTCACCTTTCTTGTGGGTCTGGGAGCAGGGATTTCATAGTCTTTTGCCTGGGAGAGATGAAGAGAGAAGACTCGAATGGAGAGAGTTGGTAGACCGCCGGACGGAGTGGACTTGGAGCGAGGGTCCGAGGGTCAGCGATGATCAGAGGAGGTTGATGGTGGACGTACGGCCTTACCAGTGAGCTCCAACATTCTGCATTAGACTGTTTCATGAGAATGGGCCCTTTTTTTTTCTTTTTTTACGAACCATATAGTCAAATTAAGAATTATGAAGCTCCATCATTTTATTGCATATTGTGTACTGTTTGTTATTTCGTGGTACTGATTTGTAACAGGGGACACTTTGCGCAGCCTCTGCCCAAACAAGGTTGGTTGGGCCGAGGGCTGTCTTCCCCTGGATTAAGCCGCTAGCTGAACCAAGAGGTACACTTTGACAGACAAAATGAAGGAGAATCCAAAGTGCTTCTAAAGATATATTAAGAGCAAAAGGATAGAACGGGTCAGAGTTGGTTCTCTTGAAGATCAGTGTGTTAATCAGAGATGAGGAAGATCTTGAATGAATTCTTTGCAAATATATTTACTTGGGAGAAAGACACAGTGTCCATAGAAATGAGACAAAAGAGTAGTGTGGTCATAGAAAAAGAAGAGTTGCTTGCTGTCTAGAGGCAAATTGGGGTACATTAATCTCTAGGACCTGACAAGGTCTCCCTTTGGAGCTTGGTATGAGGATAGTGCAGAAATTTCAGGGGCTCAAACAGAGATATTTAAAATGTCCTTACCACAGTCAGAAAATTGAAGGATAGGTAATGTTGTTCCATTATTCAAGAAAGTCTCTAAGAATAAGTTGGGAAATTACAGGTCGGTGAGCTTGATGTCAGACATGGTTTAATTATTGGAAGGTATTCTGTGAGACTGGGTATATAACTATTTCGGTAGACAGAGTCAATGGGGTTGTGCACGTAATAGGTCATGTCTAACCAATCTCATAGAGTTGTTACCGGGAATGTTAATGAAGGAAATGTGGAGCTGTCATGGACAAAGTCCTGATGGAAGGGTGAAGTAGTAAACTGGATTCAGCGTTAGCTTAGTGGAAGAAGCTAGAGAGTGGTAGCAGGTGGTTGCCTCTCAGACTGGAGGCCGGTAACAAGTGGCGTGCTGCAGGGATCGGTGCTGGCTCTGTTGATGTTTTTAGAACATAGAACATAGAAATTTACAGCACATTACAGGCCCTTCGGCCCACAATGTTGTGCCAACCATGTATCCTACTCGAAAGACTGTCTAGAATTTCCCTAGCACATAGCCCTCTATTTTTCTAAGCTCCATGTACCTATCTAAGAGGCTCTTAAAAGATCCTATTGTATCCACCTCTACCACTTTTGCTGGCAGTGCATTCCACTCACCCACCCTCTGTGTGAAAAACTTAGATCGTATATACCCTCAGTAGCTATTTCCAAGTACCTTAAAACTATGTCCCCTCGTGTTAGCCATTTCAGCCCTGGGAAAAAGCTTCTGGCTATCCACACGATCAATGCCTCTGATCATCTTATCAGGTCACCTCTCATCCTTCATCGCTCCAAAGAGAAAAAGCCAAGTACACTCAACCTATTCTCATAAGGTACACCCTCCAATCCAGGCAACATGCTTGTAAATCTCCTCTGAAATCTCGCTATAGTATCCACATCCTTCCTGCAGTGAGGTGACCAGAAATGAACACAGTTCTCCAAGTGGGGTCTGACCAAGGTCTTATATAGCTGTAACATCACCTCACGGCTCTTGAACTCAATCCCATGGTTGATGACACACCATACAGCTTCTTAACAGCACTGTCAGCCTACGCAGCAGCTTTGAGTGTCCTATCGACACGGACCCCAAGATCTCTCAGATCCTCCACACTGCCAAGAGTTTTACCATTTAAATTATATGCTGTCTTCAAATTGAACCTACCAAAATGAACCACTTCACGCTTATCTGGGTTGAAGTCCATCTGCCACTTCTCAGCCCAGTTCTGCAGCCTATCGATGTCCCGCTGTAACCTCTGACAAGCCTCCAGACTATCCACTACACCCCCAACCTTTGTGTCATCAGCAAAGTTACTAACCCATCCTTCTACTTCTTCATCCAGGTCATTTATAAAAATCACAAAGAGGAGGGGGTCCCAGAACAGATCCCTGCAGAACACCACTGGTCACCGTCCTCCATGCAGAGTATGAACCATCTACAACCACCCTTTGCCTTCTATGGGCAAACCAATTCTGGATCCACAAAGCAAGGTCTCCTTTGATATAGTGCCTCCTTACTTTCTGAAGGAGCCTTGCATGGGGAACCTTATCAAATTCCTTACTGAAATCCATATACGCTACATCCATTTCTCTACCTTCATCAATGTGTTTTGTTACATTCTTAAAGAATTCAGTTAGGCTCGTAAAGCACAACCTACCCTTGACAAAACTATACTGGCTATCCCTAATCAGATTGCTCATAAATCTTGCCTCTCAGGATCTTCTCCAAAAAGTTGCCCACCACTGATGTCAGACTCACTGCTCTATAATTTCTTGGGTTATCTCTACTCCATTTCTTGATCAAGGGAACAACAATTGCAACCCTCCAACCCTCTGGTACTTCTCCCATCCCTATATCTGTACTTCTTCAACCTTATTGATACCTTTCCTGTAGGTAGACGATCACAACTGCACACAATACTCTATATTCAGTCTCACCAATGTCTTACACAACTTCAACATGACATCCCAACTCCTGCACTCAGTTTTCTGATTTATGAAGGCCAATGTGCCTCTTTGCAAGCCTGCTTAGCTGCGATGCCACTTCCAAAGAATTATGGACTTGTACTCTCAAATCCCTTTGTTTGACTGCACCACTCCTCAGTGCCCTACCATCCACTGTATAAGTCCTACTCTCATTTGTCTTCCCAAAGTGCAACACTTCACACTTGTCTGCATTAAAGTCCATCTGCCATTTTTCAGCTCGTTTTTCCAGCTGGTCCAGATCACTTTGTAACCTTTGATAACCTTCCTTGCTGTCCACTATACCCATAATCTAGGTGTTATTTGCAAATTTGCTCATCTGATTTACTACATTATCATCTAAACAATTAATAGAGCTGAAAAACATCAAATGTCTTCATTTGGCCATCCCAGTACCCAGCCAGAAAAAGATTCTTCCTTGTCAAAGAAGAAAGATGGGGATCTTCATTCCTGCACTGACCACAGCGTTCTCAACAAAATTGCTAATAAGAAGCATTACCCTTTCTCCTTCTTGAAATGTTGACTGTTTATTGATTTCCATAGATGCTGCCTGACCTGCTAACTTCCTCCAGTATTTTGTGTGCATTACTTTGGATTTCCAGCATCTGCAAAATTTCTCGTGTTGATAACTTACCCTCTCTCCTTGATGGATAGTGCATTTGAAGCACTCTGTTGGGCTCAGATTTTCACTAAACTGGATCTATGAAGCACGTTCTGCATCCACCAGGGAGATGAGTGGAAGAACACCCACTGGCCACGAAGAATACTTGTTGATGCCATTCGTACTTTCCAACAAGTCCTGCTGTTTTCCACGCAGAGCTGTTAGCACAACACTATTACAGATCAGGGCATTAGAGTGTAGAGTTCAAATCCAACGTCATCTGCAAGGAATCTGTATGTCCTCCCCGTGGAATGTGTAGGTTTCCTCCGGGTGCTCCAGTTTTCTCTCATCGTCCAAAGACGTACCAGCTAGTTGGTTAATTAGTCATTGTAAATCGTCTTGTGATTAGTTTTGGGTTAAATCGGGGGTTGCTGGGTGGCACGGCTCAAAGGGCCGAAAGAGCCTATTCTGTGCTGAATCTCTAAATAAAATAAAACAAGCAATGTCCTCTGAGACATGCTACACAGGTATGTGTTCATCTACCTCGACAACATCCTCATCTTCTCGAAGGATCCCCAAGACCAAACTTGTCACATCCATTCAGTGCTTCAGAGTCTCATCAAAACTGTATTGCAAGTTAAACAAAATGCCATTTCCACACCCAAGTCATTTATGCACTTTCCCCCAAGACATAAGCTTGGGCCCAGAGAAAGTGTGTGCTGTTGTTGAATGACCCCGACTGCCTTCCCCCAAACACCCAAACAGTTACAGTGTTTATTGGGCTTCTCCAACTTCTACAGCTGTTTCCTCAGAGATTATAGCAAACTCCTCTCACCTCCCTTACCGAGTTGCCTACCTCACAGATAACCTGGTCCATTGCCACGAACTACACTTTCAAAAGACTCTTCACCATCACTCCCATTCTCCACCAGCCAAACCCTTTAGACCTTTTATGGTAGAGGTGGACACAACTGACGTGTGTACTGGGGTCGTCCTCTCCCAGTGAGGACTGGATAGGAAAACACACCCTTGTGCCCCCTCCTTGTGCAAGATCAACTATTCGTCTAACCAGCAGTTCTCTGAGCTCCTATGGACCCTTCTGGTCCCTTGCAGCTCTTGAGTCCATATCAGCATGGGTCTGAAACCTTCTGGTGGGACCATGGTCATGAAAGTGGTGGACCAGTTCTCCAAGGTGGTCCACTTCATTGCCCTCCCCAAATTTATGACAGCCACTGAAATGGCGGACCTGGTTCACCAGTATGTAGTTCACCTCCACGGCTCCCTCAGGACATTGTGTTGAAGGACCTTGATTTTGTCTCCTGCTACTGCTGAACCCTCTGTTTTCTTCTCTGCCCCTCAGTGAGTTTGTCCTCTGACTTCTATCCGTAGATCCAACTGCAGTGGAAAGAGCCAAGCAGCAAGTGGAGAAGTTTCTGTGATGCTTCGCTGCCTCTAACATTTCCATATGGAAAATGTAACTGCTCAGCTTCAAGCTGCCCCACAATTGCAAAACTCCTCAGCCATGGGTATGTCCACCTTTGAAGTGCTTCATGGCTACCAACTCCCATTGTTTCTTGCAGAGGAGCCAATAGTGGAGGTCCCATCCACCAGAGCCCTGGTTCGCTGCTGCCGGAATGCTTGAAAGAGGTCATGGAGGGCCATCTTAGCTGCCAAACACACCTGCTGCCATCGTGCCAACCTCTGGTGTGCTCAGCTAGACTATACCAGCCTGGGGACTATGTCTGGCTGTCTACCAGAGATCTGCTCCTGCGCATAGACTCCCACAAACTCTCACCTGTTTCTTTAGCCCATTCAAGATTACCCATCACATTAATCCAGTCACTTGCCATCTCCAGCTGCCAGCATCCCTCAGGATCTCATCTAGCTCCCACGTGTCTTGCTTCAAGCCCGTTGTTCATGGGCCACTGAACCCACCTGAGCCTGCACCTCTGGGATCTATGAGGATGGAAGATGGTCTGGTACACACAGTTCAATTGGTTGATGGTTTCACATCATCTTGGACAGGGTGTGCAATACCTAGTCAACTGGGAAAGGTACAACTCAGAGGATCGGTCTTGAGTGCTGTCCAATTTCACCTTGTATCCATCGGTCACTGATAAGTTCCACCTGCCCATTCTGGATTGCCCTGGGCTGTAATGGCCTGGCTGTAGTAGGGGGTGTCCCGTCAGGCACCTTCCAGTCTCCACCCAGCCAACAGGAATCTCCAGTGTTCAGTTCCAACTCATTACCTGCAGCCTAACCTTCAATTGCCTTGTTTCCTGTGGTGTTTAGTATGTTCTCTCTTGTTTAACGGACCCTTGTGGCTTATTATTTTACAGTTTATTATTCAAGTTATTGCTCAATGCTAAGTCATCTCCATTGCTCTGCTTTTGGGTAAAGCTTTCTCTACGTTTCCAAACAATGAGGCCTCAAATCCCCTACAACCCTGTCCCAATATCCTAATCTGGACACCAATTCCCTTCTCTGTCCCCAACATCATCGATACAAACCCAAAACAACTGCCTGATCCATGCCCTCGATGGAGATAGCAGCTCAGGGCCATCTTGCCTCCGTCCTGCAGTTCCCCTGCTAGGGGACATTTATTATGGCCACTTATTCTTCCAACAATCTGGTCTTTGGAATGCGGGGTGTTTTATGGTATTCATTACTGACTTAGTTATTTAGCAATACAGTGCGGAGCTGGCCCTTCTAGTCCATCGAGCCGCACTACCCCTGCAACCCCTGACACATTCGATTAACCCTAATCTAATTACGGACAATTAATAATGACCATTTAACCTTCTCTGTGCACCTTTGGACATCAGGAGGAAAACAGAGCAGCCGGGGGAAGCCCATGGATTCCACAAAGGACGGTCCAGGAATTGCACTCTGCATTCCGTAACACCCAAAGTAATAGTGTTGCTCTTACTGCCACCGTACTGTGGTGCCCATGACTTGTTATAGTATATATTGGTTGTAAAGTCAGTTCACTGTTGAGGTGCGTGGAATTATCCACGCTGGTTCAGAAGCCTGATAGTTTCTGAGCCTAGTGGTGTGGAACCTAAATCTCCTCTACCTTATTCCCAAGGTCAGCAGTGAGGAGCGATTCTGCCCCGGATGGTGGGGGTCCTTGATGAATGATGCTGCTTTCTCATGGTAGCCCTCCTTGTGGATGTGCTCAGCAGTGGGGATGGCTTTTTCTTTGATGGACAGGGCTGTATCCAACACTTTTTGTGGGCTTTTCAGTTCTTGGGTTTTGATATCTCCATACCAGACTGTGATGCAACGTCTGGATACTCTCCACTGCGCACCTATAGAATTTATCAAAGCTTTAGACAACATGTTGAATCTGCACAAACTTCTAAGAAAGTAGGGGTGCTGCCGTGCCTTCTTTCCAATGGAACTTGCATGCTGGTCCCAGGACAGATCGTATGAAATGATAACGCCAAAAATACAGGTGATCTCCCGCTTTTCGAACGTTCGCTTTACAAAACCTGGCTGTTACGAAAGACCTACATTAGTTACCTGTTTTCACTAACAGAAGGAGTTTTCACTGTTATGAAAAGAGGCAGCGCGCGATAAAAGCAGCCGCTCCTCCCCCAGAACTGCATTCTAACCGGCATTGCTTAAACATGTGCCTGTGAGTAGCTGTTAGCAAGATGAGTTCTAAGGTATTGGAAAAGCCTAAAAGAGCTCGTAAGGGTGTTACATTTAGCATAAAACTAGACATAATTAAGTGTTTCGATTGTGGTGAACAAAGTAAGGACAAAGTGAGCTTGGCTTGTGGAAGTTGACGAAGATGATGTTGAAGAGGTTTTGGCATTCCATGACCAAGAACTGATAAATGAAGAGCTGATGCAATTGGAAGAGGAAAGGATAACAATCAAAACCGAATGCAGTAGCGAACGGACTGAAAGTGAAGTCATCCAGGAACTGAATGTGAAACAACTGCGTGAGACGATAGAAAAATGCACGAGGCTAAGCCGTCAAGCATACTGTCGTTTTTCAAGCTTTCCACATCAGCCACAGCAGACGGTGAACCTCGACCTTCGACATCGAGGCAGGCAGACATAGAAGATGAACCTGCCTGCCCTGATGGAAACAGACGACGATGAAGTGACAACCCAGTGTCCCACCACCCCAACCCTTGGGCTGCGGACTGATACAATGCCGTGGAGCATGCAGCAGTAGCCGGGGCGCACCCAACACATCTTTAAGAAAAAAGCCAAAATAAGCAAGCTAATTAATTAGGTGCCGCCTGGCATGTAAATGTCGGCCCAGATCAGAGGCGATTGCCGATTGCATCGCCTCTGATCTGGGCTGACACTTACGTGCTGGGCAGCACCTAATTAATTAGCTTGTTTATTTCGGCATTTTTCTTAAAGATGTGCTGGGTGCATCCCGGCCACCGCTGCACCACTGCGTTCTTCACGGATCGGTATCGGTCGGTGGCCTGGAGGTTGGGGACCACTGCACCACCCCAACTTCCGATGACTCAGCCTAACACACCATCATCAATGTGCTCGGCGCTGTCTTCCCGATTCCGGTAAGTGATACTACACTGTACATACATTATTACTTTATATAGACTGTGTATTTTTATGTGTTATTTGGTACGATTTGGCAGCTTCATAGCTTAAAGGTTACTGGAGAGAGTGTTTCTGCCGGGAGCGCTTGCGTGAGATTTTCGCTTCGGAGAACAGTGCGGCAATGATTGTAGAAAAATATTTCTACTTTATATTAAAGGCATCCGTTAGTCTTGCGAGACCATGGATCTGTGCCTGGAAAGTCTTCGCGCTCCAGGGCGCGGGCCTGGGCAAGGTTGTATGGAAGACCAGCAGTTGCTCATGCTGCAAGTCTCCCCTCTCCACACCACCGATGTTGTCCAAGGGGAGGGCATTAGGACCCATACAGCTTGGCACCGGTGTCATCGCAGAGCAATGTGTGGTTAAGTGCCTTGCTCAAGGACACAACACATATTGCCTCAGCTGGGGCTCGAACTCACGACCTTCAGGTTGCTAGTCCAATGCCTTAATCACTTTAGCATGTGCCCACACTACTTTATATAGGCTGTGTATTTATCATATCATTCCTGCTTTTACTATATGTTACTGTTATTTTAGGTTTAATGTGTTATTTGGTATGATTTGGTAGATTATTTTTTGGGTCTGCGAACGGTCACAAATTTTTCCCGTATAAATAGATGGTAATTGCTTCTTCACCTTATGGCATTCCGGCTTACGAACCATTTCAAAGGAACGCTCTACCTTCAGATGGCGGGGAAATCTGTATAACGTTACTGACCCTCTCCACCTCTGGTCCTTTAATGAGGACTGGATCATGGACCATCGGTTCCTCCTGTAGTCAATAATCAGCTCTTTGATTTAGCTGACATTGAATGAGCGGTTATTGTTGAAGCACCATTCAATCAGATTTTCAATCTCTCTCCCATATGCTGTTTCGTCACCACCTTTGATTTGGCCCATGACGGTGGTGTCACCAGCAAACTTAAATAGGGCATTGGAGCTGTGCTTAGCTTCACTGTCATAAGCATAAAGCAAGTGGAGCAGGGCCAAAGCACACAGTCTTGTGGTACACCTGTGCTGATGGTGATTATAGAGGAGAAGTTGCCAATCTGAACTGACTGGGGTCTGCAGGTGAGGAAATGGAGGTTCCAGTTGCATTATGAGGTATTGAGGCCAAGGTTTTGGAGCTTATTGATTAGTTTTGAGGGGATGATAGTATTGATTGCCGAACTGTAGTCAATGAAGAGCATTCTGATGTACAATATGCACCTTCTTTGTCCAGATGTTCCAAAGCTGATTGACAAGTCAATGAAATGGCATTGACGGTTAATATGGCATCGCCAGTCATGCACGCAGCCTGTTACAGCCGTTCCGATTGGATTCTTACTTTTTAACAAGCTATTTTTTGTATTTTTTTTTCATGGTAACATGTCGAAGCTGCACCTTCTCTAACATGCTGGTAGCGAGAGTTTTATTTGGGTTTTTAGCACTGGAAATAGTTACATCCCGACATGCGGGACAGAAGCATGGTCTGATTGTTCATTCCAGGGACCAGCTGCTTGTGCTAATGCCGGCCGGTTTAGCGAGCAGAGCGGCGGACACCCCTGCTGAAACCTGGAGGAAAACACACAGAGGATGCAAAGGGGGATCACAAAGTCGAGGAAAGAGGACCGGGTTGAGACAACAGAGACTTATGGAGAAGAGAAGTCTGGTGGGTAATAAAATGGACGAGTTCACGGAGCTAGCCAGGCGTCAGAGAACATTTCGGGAGCGCAATGTTATGTGTTTCACTGGAACGGGGCTGCAAGGGGACATACCCGGTCAAAACTTCTCCATGGACGGCTTCCAGACCGTTCTGGCTGACCGGAAGTGCACTGAGAGCGGTAAGTGTAAAGGAGTTGGGTGCTTACTGTTCTGGTTAACAACAGATGGTGCAATCTGGGTCATATTACGATTGAGGAATGTGTTTGTAGACCGGATATTGAACTTTTTGCTGTTGGACTTCGGCCACATTCCACTGAGATACAACACTGGGCGTTGCTGCCTTTGGCCATCGAACTTGCAGATCCTCTCGTGGAGGGTCAGACACCCTGAACCAATAGACTGGTCCTGGACTTTTTTCCATCTGGCATAGTTTGATTGTTTGTGGTTTTTGTATTGCTATATTTATGCTCTATTCTTGGTTGGTGCGGCTGTAACGAAACCCAATTTCTCTCAGGATCAATAAAGTATATCTATCTATCTATCTAATATACTGATATTGAAGGTGATTAGGTAAATGGGACAGATGTATGTATTTCTACAATATTGACTTCAAAGTGGTATCAATCTTAGTTCTATGTAATTGTGTCCAATCTTTCTGTGGCCCTGGACTCACTTGTGAATTCTGAGGCATTCTGTATTTGTTGAGCAGAGGGACTAAATACATTTTATATTGGCTGTATTAACTTTATGCCTCAAACAGCTGTCCTGTTTAACATGGCCCCAATACTTTGCATGAACTTACAGATCTTAATTAAAGACATAAGCTTGGTTAAAACTTTTGTTTTTTTCTTTATATGGTTAGATGCCTATACTTTAATTAATTAGCAGGACCTTAAAATGTTTTTAAGCAGTTTAATATTTTAACTATTTTTGTTGATACCTTTAAGATTTTAAAGTATTAAAAATCAGAAGACCATCAGCCACTCTAAGAGCAGAACTTTAGTTCCTGCCACCAGTATAAAGGCTACAGGACTAGTGAGAGTGCAGGCTGGATGAAGTGTGGTCTAGGCCTCAGAAATATATATATGGTCCTGTATCACCTTGAAATAATCTAATATACTGCCATATATTGTTGCTTGTTCATATAGGAGAAACCAATAGGAAAAGTAACAAAGGATCAGGAGTAGTTAATTTAGCTCCAAAAGCCTGTCTGCCATTTATTAGAATCATGGATGACCCATGACCTAGCTTTATATATACATTTTTGTCCAACTAAAACTTATCAAACTTCACAGATGTCCTACTGTCAATAGGCATTTGCAAATATTATTCGAACTTTCTTTCAGGTCTTTTGTATCTAGAGAAACCTATTTTTAATTTTAAGTCTTTGACCTGGTTCTGTACTCCCGAACCAACAGAACCCTGATTTTTCTGTTCTATTATTGTTAGGTCCAAACTGGCAACCTTAACATTTGTCCCTATTAACATCCATTACCAGTAAATCATATAAAAGCTTTATGGTTTAGTTATATAACATATATGACATGTAGTTATCTCTAGGAAATGGGAGACATTTTTTGCTTTGTTATAATGAGATATGGAAAAGCTGATGGTATAATTATGACCTTCCACAAGACCAGATCTTCAACCCCAATTCTTATCAATTTGTCTAGTTCCTCTTAACCAAACATCTGAAAACAAAACAAACCTGATACTAAAATGGTTTTTACATCTGATAGCAGCATTAACTTTCAGTTGGGCATTTATGCTAGATGGAGTGAAGTATGTGTGGACCCAGTGAATTACAACTCCAGAAAACAATTAGAATCTGAACTAATCCTTCTTCAGATATCAAACTACTCTGTAAATTCAGTTATGTGATCATATAATCTTTAAATTTACATCATCCTTGAAACATTTTTCAGCAAGTTGGATCATATTTGAAATAAGACAGCAGGAATTGTTGCAATGGTTATCCCACCAGGTGTAGCAATCTATGAGTAGAGAGTTCTGTAGACCTCAGGCAGTGTATCCAAAGACCATGATTCTGGATCAACCTGATAGCCTTTTTTCAAAGACTGCAGGATCTTTAGCCTGTGAAACTCTTCAATGGGTTTGGAAATCTTTCAGCCTGTTTCGATGAGGGTGGATGAGTTAACCGATCATGACATTGGTAATTGGACACTGAAACCCTTAAGGCAGAAATGAAGAAAGTAGTAGTAGGAGGTGACAGTATGGAGATGAGAATTGACTCTGCTTTCTGGGGCAAACAAGAGTCTGGAAACATTTGTTGTCAAACTCATTGGCAGTGTTCCAGATATCAGGCGTGGAGAGGAAGGGGAAGGAACCAGTTATCATGGTACATATTCATACCAATAATATAGGCAGGACAAAGGCAAAAGGTTCTTTAGGGTCTACTTAAGGAGCTAGGTGCACAATTAAGAAGCAGAATCTCAAAGGTTTGTATTTTTACTAGTGTTTTGTGGAAATTCACATGAGACAGTTTGTAGGAAAAGCTGTGGAATAGTTGCGCTAAAGGTCTAAGCACAATAGCAAAGAAAGTTCTATGTTCAGAACACCAGAATATAGAAGTAGTTTGGATGCAAATAAGAGAAAATAAAGGCAGGAAGTTATTTGTGCGAGTGGCATTCAGGTCCCTGGGCTGTCATACAGTGGGAGAGATTTAAATGATGAAATAATGGAAGCTTTTCAAAAAGCAAAGGTGATAATCATTGAGAATTTTAGTTTACATACAGAATGCACAAAACAAATGGATGGAGACAGCCTCGAGCAGAATCAGAATCAGATTTATTATCTTGACATATGTTATGAAATTTGCTATTTTGCAGACGTAGAGTGTAATAAATCAAAAATACTATAAGTTACAATAACAAATATAAAATAAATCAATAAGTAGTGCAAAGATAGAGCAAATTACCAAGGTCGTGTTCATGGGTTCATGGATCATTCAGCTCTGATAGTGGAGGGGAAGACACTGTTCCTATAATGTTGAGGCTCCTATATCTCCTCACTGATGGTAGTATTGAGAAGAAGGCACGTTTTGGTTGGTGGAGTGCCTGAATGATGGATGCCACCTTTTTGAGTCATCATCCTTAGAAGATGTCCTCCATGGTTGAGAGTCTAATACCCATGAATGAGCTGGCTGAGTTTACAACCCTCTGCAGCTTTTTCAGATCCTGTGCATTAGCAACGTCATGTCAGACGGTGATGCAACCAGTCAGAATGCTCTGCATAGTGCATCTGTAGAACTGTGCTAGAGTCTTCGGTGACATACCAAATCTCCTCAAACTCAGAATTAAATATACTGTAGCTGTTGGCATGCCTTTTTTAAAATTGCATCAATATGTTGGCCCAGGATAGATCTTCATACATATTGACACCAGGAACTTGAAACTGCTGATCCCCTGATGAGGACTGCCATGTGCTCTCCCAACTCCCCTTTCCAGAAGTCCACAGTCAAATGGTGTGTCCATACAACACACATCAAAGTTGCTGGTGAACGCAGTAGGCCAAACAGCATCTGTAGGAAGAGGTGCAGTCGACGTTTCAGGCCGAGACCCTTCGTCAGGACCTGTCCTGACGAAGGGTCTCGGCCTGAAACGTCGACTGCACCTCTTCCTACAGATGCTGCTTGGCCTGCTTTGTTCACCAGCAACTTTGATGTGTGTTGCTTGAATTTCCAGCATCTGCAGAATTCCTGTTGTTTGGTGTGTCCATAGAGAGTTTTCAGGGTAGTGTCTGAATATATCCAGAGTAGGCTATATTAGACCCAGTCTTGTGCAACAAGTTATGATTAATTAATAACCTTGTTGTGAAAATACCATTAGGCATTTTACGATCAGTTTGAGAGAAAGAATAATGGGTCCAAGAATAATATTTGAAGTTAAATAAGAAGAATTATGAGGGCATGAAAACAGAGCTAGCTATCAAGAACTCACAAATTAAACGAAGAGATTGATTGATCAAAATGTTTCGGCAGGCTTTTTCAGCAAATCTTTCACATATGTAGAATAAATACATTCCAGTGTGAAAGGGAAAATTTCGAAGGCTGAAACCACCATCCATGGTTAACTGAGAAAGTCAAATATAGTTCAGATAGAGTGAGAAGCCCTTCTATTGTACCATGTGGTATTCTGCTGTTATTCTTAAGCCAAGGGATTGGGAGAGACAACGAGAAGGATGCAATGAGAGGAAATCAGGTGCAACATCCAGAATCTAGCAGAGTGCCATTCATGTCTCTTTGAACAGAGGTGAATTCCGTCACTTGACAAAATTTGTGCTGTCTCTTCATGCCATTACCAGTCAAGTTAAAGTTTGTTGGATTACTAGCTCTAGTGCTGATAATTCATGAATGGCTTGCTTACTGCATTTATACAGGTTGGCTAATATTAATGATGGTCTCACTCACACAGAATGACCTCACTCCATAAGAGCTAAGATCAGTCGTACTCTAGGTAACCACTGGCAGTGTAGTGTCAGTATGAGATTTTTTTCTTCACTGAAACAATTCATTAACAGATTCCTTAGACAAATCTAAAGTTAAATCAATGTATCTTACAACACTTTTATCTCATCTGAATTATTTGAAAACATCAATAATAATTGAAAAGGGTGAAAAGAATCATGTTCCTTTTACACTTATAACAAAAGTCAATCATTTGCCATCCAAATAAAATAGCTATGCTTGATATGACAATGGTCCCCTGTTGGAGTTGGAGATGGACATCCACCTCGCCACTGGAAAAGACTGTTTCCATGCTGGTGCACAGTTATGGGGCTGAGATAGGCCTGCCTGATAAAAGTCAAAGCCACCTGGTCCAATAAAGAGCATCAAAGGAAACAACATGAAATACAGGTTGAATCCTCAATGAAGATTGGTTTCAGTTTAATTTCTCCATTTCTGACCTAGGATGAAATAAAAATAAATTCCAATATTCTCTGTATCCCTTCTTAGCTCTGCTGGCCAATTTGCTTGTTAAGTGGGCCAATTTGAGTTGACGTACCTTGTATTCTGTCTAACAGCCTCAGAAGAAGCGTGGATTACTTGCAAATATTTTGCAAATAATAATTTACAGCAAAGTAAATTTACACAGTTAAGGATTTTGCAAACTCTATTTTGTTTTCCTCAAGTCTGTTAGAATGTCCTTCATTTTCTTCCATAATTGATTGGCTCTGAGAATTGCTCAATTTGCTTTCTCAATTTTCTAACTTAATTAGCTCGTCTGATGAAAGTGTTTTTGGCTTCACTGACTTCAGAGTGTTCCCCTGGAATTTAAAAACCCTTGATTAATTTATCCATGAGGCTGAGTTTTCTCTACATCTAACTGTTTAAAACTGAAATTGTTCTCCTTCCAGTATATACATTTAACAAAGGGGAGTGTTGTAGATTAAATATTTGAGCAATATTATAAATATATAGGTTAAGCATTCTTGTTCATTTAAATAATTCATTATGGGTTATATGTAAAAGTACCTGAATTACACAAGTGTCTACACATCATATGTGCTTGTCTCACTAAAAGTAAAACTAAGAACGTTCATGAGTTATCCCAGCTCCATGTTTCCTTTCAATTAGTTTTTATGTTTGGTGTTACAAAGCATAAGTGGCGATGCAGTATTTTAAAAACAAAACCGAGATAATTACTTGGATGTTGAACCACAGCAAGATGGTTGAGCAAAAAAAAAGTGCAGCACATGTCTCTTCGGAAGAGGGAGAAAGAAACAGTTGAGTTTTAAAAAAGGCAGAAAATGAACAAATTCACTGGTTCATAAACAGTGAGTACCGGGTGATAATAATCATAAATTTAAAAAAAGCAGGAATGTGCGGCTACATTGAAAAGATAAATTGGTTCAATTGCACAACGGATAACTGGTTAATGTACAGGTATACAGAGTGAATTGAGCAGTATTTTGAAGCAAATGAAATACTCTATGAAATGCATGTGACAGTTTTACTGTGAGCATTGGGTTTAAAGGCATACAGTTTGCTTAGAATTTTAACTGCTCTAACCAAGTAGTGACGTCAGACACTGTGCTCACACATTCTGATCCATATGGTCCAGTATAGCTTGCATCTGACATCTCGCCTTATGGAACAGGTGCAGTCATGTCACATGTTATTTGTGATGGAAGTGAACACCCCACAGCCTTTGCATCACGTTCTCTTATTGCTGCAGAGAAAAATCACGCACAGATTGACAGAGTGAACTTGAGTCTGGTTTGGGGTGTAAAACATTTCAACCAGTGCTTGAATGAGAGAGAGTTTCTTCTGAATACTGATCATCAAACACTGGTGTCCATTTTCAATCCACAGGAGGGTGTTCCACTGAGAGCAGCAGCATGTTTGAAGAGATGGGCTCAGTTTCTTGGAGGCGATAATAACAAAATTAGATTCAAGAGGATGAATAATCATGGAAATGCTGATGGATTGTCCTGTTTACCATTGGAAAAAAAATCTGAAAAATTTACAAAGGAGGGCTGTATTCTTCTTTAAACAAATCGGAGGTCTCCCTTTATTGGTAGAGATGATAACAAGGGAAACAAGAAAAGACCACAGACTTTTTCAGGTCTCCATGACCACCCAAACTTTGCTGGAATGTGCAACATAAACTCCACTTACCTCATTTTTTACCAGTGCCAGGATGACCTTGCCCTTTGCGGAGGTTGCCTTATGTCAGGATTGAGATCTGTTGTACCATCCAAGCTGAGAGCTAAAGTGTTGGAGGAACTGCATGCTGGTCATCTGTGCATGGTTTAAATGAACGTGTTGGCTGGAAGCTTTGTCTGGTGGCCTGGGATTGATCAGCAGATTGAGCAGCTTGTCATGTACCTTTTAGGATGCCAACACATCCAGAAGATGCCAAGAGCAGTGCCTCTCTATCCCTGGGTATCACCTGCATTGCCCTGGCAGAGGATTCATGTAGATTTTGCTGGACTATTTATGGGCACAAATTTCTTGGTAGTAGTGGATGCAGCTACAAAATGGCCAGAATTGTTCTCAATAGACTCCACTACAGCCTTGCACATATCATGTGTTAAAAAAACGTCTTTGCAAGTGTTCCAGAACACTTAGTCAGTGCCAATGGACTACAGTTTGTTCAGGAGCAGGTTCAATCTTCCCTGAAAATGAATGGAATAAGACAAATTATATCTGCACCATACCACCCTGCTACAAATAGGCTGATGGAAAGGATTGTCCAGAGTCTAAAGAACACACTGTGAGCAATGTCAGCAGATCACAAAACCTTGACACTGAATCAGGAGCTCACCAAATTCCTCCTTGGAGATTGCAATGCAGCACACTCCACAGCCAACAACTCACAAGCTATGCTGTTCCTCATCATCCCTTGGTTTCACACTTGGATCTCCTCAAACACAATCTCAGAAGGAGTATGCAGGACAAGCAGCTGAGACAACCCGAGGGCTCCTCAAACAAAAAAGTTTGAAATTTCACTCCTGAGCAAGCAGTCCTGGAGAGACACTACTGACATGATCAAAAGTGATTCCTCGGAAAGATTAAGGACAGAACTGGACCACTCTCCTACACAGTGGAGATGTGTCTGATGTCATCTCGAGGTCACATCTATGGTGATGAACAGAATTAACTCCTGCCTCAGCAAGGACCTGGACCCACTCCAGTTTGTCCATCGCCACAATAGATCTACGGCAGATGCAACCTCATTGACTCTCCACACAGCCTTAGATCACCTGGACAATACAAATACCAATGTCAGGATGCTGTTAATTAACTACAGCTCAGCATTTAACAACATCATTGCTGCAGTTCTGATAGAAAGCTCCAGAACCTGGTCCTCTGTGCTTCCCTCTGCAACTGGATCCTCAGCTTCCTAACAAGGTAGCCACAATCTGTGCAGATTGGAAATAACATCTCCACCTTGCTGACAATCAAAACTGGTGCAAGTCAAGATTAATGCTTACCCACTGCTCTACTCTCTCTACACCCATGACTATATGTCTAGGCACAGCTCAAAAGCCATCAATAAATTTGCTGATGATACGAGCATCGTTGGCAGAATCTCAGATGGCAATGAGAGGGCATACAGGAGTGAGTTATATCCGCTATTGAGTGGTGTTGCAGCAACAACATCAATTCAACCAAAGAGCTGATTGTGGACTTCAGAAAGGGTGAGATGAGGGGACACACTCCAGTCCTCATCGAGGGATCAGAAGTGGAGAGAGTGAGCAGTTTCAAGTTAATATCTCTGAGGACATATCCTGGTCCCGACTTATTGATCCAGCTATAAAGGAGGCAAGACAACAGCTATATTTCATTAAGAGTTTGAGAAGATTTGGTATATCACCTAAAACATTCACAAATTTCTACAGATATACTGTGGAGAGCACTCTGACTGGCTGAATGGCCACCTGGTATTGGCGGGGGGGGGGGCGGTGGTTAACAACAGAGGATCAAAATAAGCTGCTGAGAGTTGTAAAATTAGTCAGCTCTATCACGGGCACTAGATGCAACAGTATCCAGGTCATCTTCAAGGAGCGGTGCCTCAGAAAGGCAGGTCCATCATTAAGGACCTCCAACATCCAGAACATGCCCTCTTCTCATTGTTAACATCAGGAGGGAGGTACAGATGCAGAGGGCACACATTCAGGAAAAGCTACTTCCCTCTGCCATCCAAATTCTGAATGGACAATGAACCCATGAAAATTACCTCACTACTTTCTTGTATTATTTCCTATTCTTTGCACTACTTATTTAAGTTAACTGTTTTATATATATACTTACTGCATTTCACAGTTTTTTCTATATCATGTATTACATTGTACTGTTGATGTAAAGTTAACAAATTTCATGACATATGCCGGGGATATTAAACCAGACTCTGATCCTGATCAGTTGAGGGGATCAGAGTCAAATGTTCGAGAAGAAATGTGTCCAGAGCTGTCAGAATGAATCAGTTGCTGCAGTCTGAGAGTCAAATCCTACAACCAGAATGGAGGGTGCCCCGAAACCTGAGATTGTTTCACAGAGCAAATCTCACTTGCCAAACACAGTGACATCCCTTGTCAGGAAAGACGTTATTCCACAAGAATAAGAAAGCCTCCCCAGCAATTAAATCTTTAGGCCTGAATGGGAGAATTTAAAGTTTACTCTGCTCTGGGTGTCTGCGTCATAGCTGTATTATATGGTATACTGGATATTTGTATATATAAGTTGAGATACATTCTATGTTGAGTTGGTTTATAACTAAGTAGGGAGGAGTGTTGTGTATTTGATATTTCACTAATATTTGAGTAATATTATATATATATTATTTGATTAAGCATTCATATTTGTTTAAATAATTCATTATACAGTATATAAAAATAGGTGAATTGCATACATTATGATGCTACCATGTCATACACGCTTAACTCACTAAAAGAAAAACTAATGATATACATGAGTTATCCTGGCTCCATGTTTCCTTTCAGTTAGTTTTTATGTTTGGAGTTACAAAACATAATGGGGATAAACAAAATCAGTTTGGAGAGTTGATGCTGAAGCTGGTATGATTCCTGGTACTCCTGAATTTCAAAATCTCCTCAAATCTTCATCCTTACAGAGCTCCTATGTTTGTTGGTTGCACTAAATGCACATATATTAGCAGCTGCACTTGTTCCTTACTGCTGAAACTTGGGTAGCCTTGAGGTCAGTGAAATACAATTTTGTACATACAGTACCATCTTCAGTACTTGCCCTATTATTGTAAGTGGCTGAAGTCTACTTTCCATTATAGAGGTAGGATATGTATAAGGAAACCAAACAGATTGCAGATCCAATCCAGAGGGGAAAAAAAACAGACTACTAGAGGAACTCAACAGCTCAAACGTCATTTTTGGAGGCATTGGGATAGTCAACGTTTCAGGTGAAGATCAATGGAGAGTCTCTGTTGCAACCTCGGTTCTCAAGAAGCAACACAAAGGAGTCAGGCCACAACAAAAATTACAAACAAAAGATATTTATTGAGGTTAAGGTAAAGGGGAAAAGGGTGATGTGTGATGTGGTAGTGCTGGTTGGAGAATGGGAGGAGAGAGTGGGAGTGGGAGCAGCCTTGTTTTTAAGCAGTCCCCAGCAGGTGTTGGCAACGGAAGGGCATTTGCAGGTGTCCCAGGGAACCACAACACAGGTTAAAGAGGAAACACAGGCCCAGGAAATGTACAGGACATAACAGTCTAAAACTGAAATGTTAATCATGCTTTTGCCTCCTAGAATATTTGTAAATTGACACAAAAGGTGAAATTAACATTATGGAGTAAGTTTGTCATTGTGCTTTAGTGCACAAGTTGGTGACAATGAATTACTTTTCCTTTTAAATATCAACCTATTTTTATTTCCATTGAGGTCAAAAAGAATCAGGAGAGATGTAACTGAAGGCTGCCAGTTCCCTATCACATGGGCATATGACATTAATAATATCCCTACTGGTAACCTCACAGTAAAATTTCCCCTCTATCTAAGTAACAGCAGGATAACAGGCAGTAAATTAAATGTTAAATTCCAAAATTTCTGCTTAAAATTGGTTCTACTTGTTTCTTCATGTGAAAATATTCACATGGGATAGAAAATGTAAGTTTTTTTAAATTTAAAGTATTTCCTAATGTTTAGTAGTAAGATTCTGATCCTCCAGACATGGAAGACAGTACTACCTGTGGAGCAGATGCATCCATTGCTGTTGCACAGCGACAAGCTGCAGTGAATTCCATAATTTATGTTTTGCTTCCTATTTTGTCTGGCCTTCAACCTCATGGAAAATTAGACCAGAGTATCACAAATGCAAACTGGCTGACTGTTAATTTACATATGTAAAAGGATAGCCTGGACATTGCCCAAAAATGACAGAATATGGATCGGAAAGCTCAGGTCATAAACCTCTTCTGTTTCTTCTAACCTCACAAAAATACATTTTTTATTAAGTTTATTCCGTACCATTGTTTGGATACTCAGTGCCTGGCGCAAATAATTCAAATGTGCAGTCTGAAACTTGTATGCCCTAGTTTATATTTGGAAACTGCCGCTCATCCTTTTTCAAGCACATCCACAAGTAGCTTTTTTAACATTCTCTTAAGATTTTTGGGATGCTCCTTGTCATTTTTATTGGTAACAATGAAGTCATCCAGGTAACATTGTGTGCCCAGGCAGCCTTGTAGCACCTGGTTCATGGCTTTCTGCAAGAGTACAAGCACAGATTCCACTTCAAAAATAAGCCTATTATAGTGATAAAGCATTTTGTGAGTGTTTGTCATGAGAAACGCTTTAGACCCTCCTCCCATCTCTAACTGTAGGTAGGCCTCAGCTAAGTCCACTTTGCTGGAGTGTTTCCCCTCCAGAAAGGTATGCAAAGATACCCTCTATCCTGGGCAGATGGTATTAATCTACTTTCAGTACTGGGTTGATGGTGATATTAAGGTCAACACAGGATCTGGGATCACTGGCATTGCCCATGGGCTCCATTCAAACTTGGAAAGAATATCTTCAACCTCCATGTGATATAGCTTACTGGCGACTTCATCATGGATGGTATAAGGAACCATATGGGCTTTGCAAAACTTGGATGCAGCATTTTCATTTAACACTATATTACCCTTGATACGTTTGACTTTTCCAATGCCATCCTTGAACACTTCTGTGGCATCAACCAATACCTGTCTTAATTCACATTCAGTTGACTATTGCAGGGAATGTGGCATGCAAATGATGGATGGATCTCCAATCAAGTTGCAGTTGTCTCAGCCAATCATGGTCCCATAATGTAGGACTTCTTATTCTTTATCACATACAAGCCCAATGAGGCTTGTTGGTTGTTGTATTTCACTGTTACGAATATCATTCCCACAAGAGTTACTTTTTCTCCAGTATAAGTTCCTAATTGGACATTTTCAGGCTTCAGTTAAATTTCTTTAAAATGCCATTCTAACTCATTTTCTGGAACAGTCGAGCCAGACTCCAATTCCATTTTAATGAATTTTCCGTCACTTCTGGTGAAAGCCATATTGCTTGCCTTTTAGTTTTCAAATTGCAAGTGGCTACCCACTCCTGTGTCACTAATCATTATCAGAGTTTTTGTCAACAGCATGCAGATTCATGCTCTTTTTGAAACTGCAGCCTGACTTTTTATCTTTCTCTCATCCCTATGCAGTCCATTCATTTTGGTCTGCCCGACATACTTTTTGTCTGTGTCCTATTTCAGAACATAGAAACATAGCAACATAGAAAACCTACAGCACAATACAGGCCCTTTGGCCCACAAAGCTATCCCAAACATGTTCTTACCTTAGAAATTACTTAGGGTTACCCATAGCCCTCTATTTTTCTGAGCTCCATGTACCTGTCCAGAAGTCTCTTAAAAGACTCTATTGTATCTGCCTCCACCACCTCCGCCGGCAGCCCATTACATGCACTCACCACTCTCTGCGTAAAAACTTACTCCTGACATCTCCTCTGTACCTAATTCCAAGCACCTTAAAATTGTGCCCTCTTGTGCTAGCCATTTTAGCCCTGGGAAAAAGCCTCTGACTATCTACATGATCAATGCCTCTCACCATCTTATACACCTCTATCAGGTCAGCTCTCATCCTCCGTCGCTCTAAGGAAAAAATGGTGAGTTCACTCAACCTATTCTCATAAGGCACTTTGTTGCATTTTCTGCAAGTTCCACCTTTAAATCTGCAATGGTCTGGTATATGTGAGCCTCTGCCACAATGGTAACAATTTGTTCAGCCTGGCTGGTTTCCGTTTAGACATTGCAATTTTGTTTTTGCTCACTTTCATTCCTGACTGTAGCTCAATATTTTTCTCTGCCTGCTGGTTTCCATTGATACAATAATTTCAACTGCTCTTTTAAATATGAGTTGTGTTTCAGTTAGGAGCCATTTTTGAATGTTTTCTTGTAAGATTCCACACACTAACAATCTCTTAGTGTATCATTAAGCCCAACACTGAACTGATAATACTCAGACAATTTCTTCAATTCAGTATCATATGCTGAAATGAACTCCTCTTTCCTTTGATTCCCCTGAAGAAACTTGATTCATTCTTCAATTAACAAAGGTTTCGGTTATAATTGTTTCTGCAGTACATTCACAATATCAGCAAAGCTCGTACTGGCTTGTTTGGTTGGAGCAGTTAAACTTCTATGCAAACTGTATGCTATTCCACCCAATGCACTCGTTTCTCATGGCTATTCTACTTGCTTTAAAATATTACTCAGTTCTCTCAGTATACAATATCTATTTATCTCTTGTGCACTCAAACGTGTCTATCCTTCCAATGTAGCCATCTATTTCTATATTTTTATTTACGATTATTATCACTAAGTCCTCACAGTTTATGAACCCATTAATTAGTCTGTTTTCTGCCTTATTTTTAACTCAATGGTTTCTGCTGTGTTTTTAAAAACTCTAACATCTTGCTGTGCTTCGATAGGTAGCTCAAAGTTCAAAGTACACATGTCTCACTGTATACAACCCTGAGATGCATTTTCTTGTGAGCATACTAGGTAAATCCATAATGGAATAGAAACATAGAAACATAGAAAATAGGTGCAGGAGTAGGCCATTTGGCCCTTCGAGCCTGCACCGCCATTTATTATGATCATGGCTGATCATCCAACTCAGAACCCTGCACCAACCTTCCCTCCATACCCCCTGATCCCCGTAGCCACAAGGGCCATATCTAACTCCCTTTTAAATATAGCCAATGAACTGGCCTCAACTGTTTCCTGTGGCAGAAAATTCCACAGATTCACCACTCTCTGTGTGAAGAAGTTTTTCCTAATCTCAGTCCTAAAAGGCTTCCCCCTTATCCTCAAACTGTGACCCCTCGTTCTGGACTTCCCCAACATCGGGAACAATCTTCCTGCATCTAGACTGTCCAATCCCTTTAGGATTTTATACGTTTCAATCAGATCCCCCCTCAATCTTCTAAATTCCAACGAGTACAAGCCTAGTTCATCCAGTCTTTCTTCATATGAAAGTCCTGCCATCCCAGGAATCAATCTGGTGAACCTTCTTTGTACTCGCTCTCAAGGATGCCTTTCCTCAGATTAGGGGACCAAAACTGCACACAATACTCCAGGTGTGGTCTCACCAAGGCCTTTTACAACTGCAGTAGTACCTCCCTGCTCCTGTACTCGAATCCTCTCACTATAAACGCCAGCATACCATTCGCCTTTTTCACCGCCTGCTGTACCTGCATGCCCACTTCCAATGACTGGTGTATAATGACACCCAGGTCTCGTTGCACCTCCCCTTTTCCTAATCGGCCACCATTCAGATAATAATCTGTTTTCCTACTTTTGCCACCAAAGTGGATAACTTCACATTTATCCACATTAAATTGCATCTGCCATGAATTTGCCCACTCACCCAACCTATCCAAGTCACCCTGCATCCTCTTAGCATCCTCCTCACAGCTAACACTGCCGCCCAGCTTTGTGTCATCCGCAAACTTGGAGATGCTGCATTTAATTCCCTCATCCAAGTCATTAATATATATTGGAATAATAACCATAACAGAGTCAATGAAAAACCACACCAACTGGGCATTCAACCAGTGTGCAAAAGACAAGAAAGTGTGCAAGTACAAAAAGAAATAAATAATAATAAATAAGTATCAAGAACATGAGATAAAGTGTCCTTGAAAGTGAGTTCATATGCTATGGGAACATTTCAGTGATGGGGCAAGTGAAGTTGAGTGAAGTTATCCCCTTTGGTTCAAAAACCTGATGGCTGAGGGGTAATAACTGATCCCAAACCTGATGGTGTGAGTCCTGAGGCTCTTGTAGCTTCTTCCTGATGGCAAAAGCAAAAAGAGAGCATGGTCTGGGTGGTGGGTGTTCCTAGTCATCTCAGGTCATTTAAAACTTCCTCATTGCCACTGTTAATTTTTGTAACTTCAAAACATAAAACAAGGGAGTCTGGAATGCATTTACATTAGTTTCCTTTTTACTTTACCAAGACATGCACTTATGACGTAAGCCATTCATTGACTTTGCGTAATGAATTATTTAAACAAAGAATGCTTAATCAAACAATATATTTACAATACAAGTCAAATATTTCTGAAATATTAAATACACAACAGAAACCCATAATCAAAACTGATATTTCAATATGTCATTCTATGTTAACACAAATTCAGAACCAGCATCAGGAGAATAACAGAGTGCATAGACTGTCAAAAAGAACATACAAAGTGAAAGGATTAGTTCTGGTGGAACCACTGAGTTAATTACAAAATGCAGTCAAAGGATCAATCACCAACTACAGTCAGGAAATGCAAACATTTTGGTTCAAGGATACAACTTGAGAACACTGTACTTTGCTTTACAGAAACATGGCTATCCCCAGCACTCTGGATGCAGTGCTGCAGACTGATGGCTTCACTATTCTCTGCAAAGATGGGACAGTGTGTTCTTTTAAAGGTAGAGGAGGTGAAATATGCCTTATGATTAACTCATCACTGTGTACAGACATGATGGTTCTGTCTCAGTCTCACAAATCCAACCTGGAACATCTGGTCATCAAATGTCATCCATTTTATCTGCTGAGGGCATTTTCTGCCATCATCCTGGTAGTGGTGTACAATCAGTGACAGGTAGGCAGTGGAGGAGGCAAGCACTGTGATCAGCAGGCATGAAACAGCACACCCTGACACATTCTCTTTTATTCTGGTGGAGTTCAACCAGGCCAGCTTGAAGAAGTCTCTGAACAACTACCACTAACATGCCACCTGTAACCAGAGCAGCCAACACAATTGACTGCTGTTATACCACCATCAAGACTGCTTACCATGCTATCCCAAGTCCACACTTTGCAAAGCTGATCACCTGGCTGTATTTCTACTCCTGGTGTCTTGGCAGAGACTAAAGACCGCAGCATCAGTGGTATGGACCAAGAAGGTATGGTCAAGGGAGGTGGTGGAACACTGACATAACTGCTTTAGAAACATAGAAAACCTACAGCTTCGGCCCACAAAGCTGTGCCGAACATGTCCTTATCTTAGAAATTACCGAGGGTTACCCATAGCCCTCTATTTTTCTAAGCCCCTGTTACAGTTTTTAATAGTCTCTTAAAAGACCCTATCATATTTGTTTCCCCCACCATTGCTGGCAGCCCATTCCACGCACTCACCACTCTCTGCGTAAAAAACTTACCCCTGACATCTCCTCTGTACCTACTTCCAAGCACCTTAAAACTGTGCCCTCTCATGCTAGCAATTTCAGTCCTGGGAAAAAGCCTCTGACTATCCACATGATCAATGCCTCTCATGATCTTAAACACCTCTATCAGGTCACCTCTCATCCTTTGTCACTCCAAGGAGAAAAGGCCGAGTTCACTCAATCTATTGTCATTAGGCATGCTCCCCAATCCAGGCAACATCCTTGTAAATCTCCTCTGCACCCTTTCTATGGTTTCCATGTTCTTTCTGTAGTGATGCGACCAGAACTGAGCACAGTACTCCAAGTGGAGTCTGACCAGGGTCCTATATAGCTGAAACATTACCTCTTGGCTCCTCAACTCAATCCCATGATTGATGAAAGCCAATGCACCGTATGCCTTCTTAACCACAGAGTCAACCTGCGTAGCAGCTTTGAGTGTCCTATGGACTCGGACCCCAATATCCCTCTGATCCTCCACACTGCCAAGAGTCTTACCATTAATACTATATTCTGCCACCATATTTAACCTACCAGAATGAACTACCTTGCACTTATCTGGGTTGAACTCCATCTTCCAGTTCTCGGCCCAGTTTTGTATCCTATCAATGTCCCACTGTAATCTCTGACAGCCCTCCACACTATTCACAACACCCCCAACCTTTGTGTCATCAGCAAATTTACTACCCTATCCCTCCACTTCCTCATCCAGGTCATTTATAAAAACTATGAAGAGTAGGGATCCCAGAACAGATCCCCGAGGCACATCGCTGATCACTGACCTCCATGCAGAATATGACCAGTCTCCAACCACTCTTTGCCTTCTGTGGGCAAGCCAGTTCTGGATCCACAAAGCAATGTCCCCTTGGATCCCATGCCTCCTTACTTTCTCAATAAGCCTTGCATGGGGTATCTTATCAAATGCCTTGCTGAAATCCATATATACTACATCTACTGCTCTACCTTCATCAATGTGTTTAGTCACATCCTCAAAAAATTCAGTCAGGCTTGTGAGGCACAACCTGCCTTTGACAAAGCCGTGCCTTGAGTCAATGGACTGGATAATATTCATCTTTGAATCTGACTAAATATGCTATAGTTGTTACTGATTCCATCAAGGCCTGTGTGGATGAATGTGTGCCTTTGAGAACATACTGGAGACACACAAACCAAAAGCCATGGGTGAACCAGCAGATTCATAGTCGACCGAGAGGTATTTCTGTGGCATTCAAGACTGGTGATCCAGAACTATACAAGAAATCCACGTATGACTGATGGAATGCTAATTCAAGAGAGAGTAAACAATTCTGATTGAGGTGAGAGACAGAATCAGATGTACATCAGCTCTGGAAGGGTTTGCATATCATAACTTCCTACAAAGCTAAACCTAACTTCATGAATGGCTGTGGCACTTCCCTCCCAGATGAGGTCAATGCCTTTCATGCACACTTTGAAAGGGAGAATAATACTACACCTGTGTGAATCCCTACAATACCTGGTGACCTTGTCATCTCTGTCTCGGAGGCTGTCGGCAGACGCCTTTTAAGAGTGTTAACCCTCTCAAGGCATCAGGGCCTGATAGTGTACCTGGCAGGCCTCTGAAAACCTGTGCCAACTAAGTAGCAGGAGTGCTCAAAGACATTCTCAATCTCTCACTGCTGCAGTCGCAGATTCTCACCTGCTTCAAAAGGGCAATGATCATACCAATTCCCAAGACAAGCAGGGTGAGATGCCTCAATGCCTATCACCAAGTGGCACTCACATCTACTCTGATGTGATGTTTGAGAGGGTAGTCATGGCTAGAATCAACTTTTGCTTGGACTGGCTGCAAATTGCCTATCGCTACAATAGACCTACAACAAATGCAATCTTACTGGCTCTCCACTCAGCTTTGATCAGCTGGACAAGAGTAATACCTACGTCAGACTGCTGGTTATTGACTGCAGCTCAGCATTCAACACCATCATCCCCTCAATCCTAATAACAAGCTTTGAAACCTCGGCCTCTCCCTTTCCCTCTGTAATTGGAGCCGTTCCTCATCGGGAGACCATTGTCTGTGCAGATCAGGAATAACGTTGCTGACAGTCAACACTGACACACCTTTAGGTTGCATGCTTAGCCAACTGCTCTACTCTGTGCACACACAGTTGTGTGGCCAGGCACAGCTCAATCACCATCTATAAATTTACTGACAACACAGGTATTGTTGGCAGAATTTCAGATGGCATACAGGAGCGAAATAGATCAGCTAGTTGAGTGGTGTCACAGCAACAACCTTGCACTCAACAACAGTAAGACCAAAGAATTGATTGTGAACTGCAGGAAGGGAAAGTCAGGGGAGCACACACCAGTTCTCATTGAGGGATCAGCAATGGAAAGGTGACCACTTTCAAGTTCATGGGTGTCAATATTTCTGAAGATCTAGTCTGGGCCCAGCATATTGATGCAATTAGAAACAAGATACAATGGCTTCCATATTGCATTCGGAGTTTGAGGAGGTTTAGTATGTCACCAAAGGCACTCATAAGTTTCTACAGATGTGCCATGGAGAGCATTCTAATGGGTTGAATCACTATCTGGTATAGGGGGCCAGTGCACAGGATCAGAAAAACCTACATAAGGTTGTAAATTCAGCCAGCTACATTGAGAACACCAGCCTTCCCAGCATGAAGGATATCTTCAGAAAGAAATGCCTCAAAGTACAGCATTCATCATTAAGAACTTTAAACACCCAGAACATGCCCTCTTTACATTGTTCCCATCAAGGAGGAGGTACAGGTCTGAAGAGGCTCACTCAACATTTCAGGAACAGCTTCTTGCCCTCCGCAACCAGATTTCTGAATGGAAAATGAACCCATGTACAGTACCTCACTTATTTTTCTCTCTTTTTGCAGTACCTATTTAGTTTATTTTTTTAAATATACTGTTTACTTATTAAAATGTATAGTGTTTTTATCAGTATGTATTGCAATACACTGTTGTCATAAAACAATAAATTTCATGACATGCGCCAGTGATATTAAACCTGAAAAAAATAGCAGTAGAGGGAAAAGCTTCTGTGAGCATTGCATTATCTACAAGTGCAAACTACTTGTTTAATGTAATTATTATGAGATATTAATGTCCATGTGATTTGGGTGAGACCTTAACTGCATGAGGAAGTTGTACGTAGATATTGCTTTGATTCCTGATTGAGAACTGAATGAGGGGATATAAGAAATTGATTATGGCTGATGTAAATGGTATAGGTGGTCAGATGGATGCGTTCACTGATCTTGACAATTCATGTGACGTTGGTGAACCTTTTCTGGTACTGGAAGCCTGACATTGATCTCCACTGCTAACCAGTTCAGTGGAATTTTGATGCAGAAATAATTCACCAGAAATTAATTCGCACTATCTTAAACTTCTAGAACATTTGAAGTTTAAATGTTTCAAAGTATTTTAAGCTCCTATTTAGAAATATATTTGGAGACAGTTGGCTGCTGTATCAAAAATAGATCATAACCTGTACTTGTTGTACCATATCTAACCTAAAATTTTACAATCTTCTCTGCAAATAGAACATGCAAATTACTGTCATAGTATTTAAATACAATTTGAACCATGTAAGACTTTTTTCCATTCAATTACACATATCCAGCTCAAAGAACATTATCAGCACATTACAATCCATCATTACTGACGGCAGACTGTATTTCCAGTTCTGTGCCTGAATTAGCAGAGACCCATGCATCTATTTTCTGGTGGATAATGATGCCCATTGGCAGTAAGATGAAGAGAGTGGTAGATTTCTGACTGCACTAACATGGACATTGCTGCTGGAAATGTCTCTCAACATGAGTCTGATCGTTTTTGAGAAGTGAAGTACTTATTTCTGCAGGGAAATCAGACACATCAAAGGGCTACACTTTGAACTGTCATAGTTGAAGCAGAATAATGAATACCAACTCCATAGTACCACAAATTTCAACCAAATATTGCAATGTCCCATGCTCATACCATGGCAAGAACTGTTAAAAAAACATTTAACATTTAAGTAAATATATCTGCCTTTTGCTGCATTAGATTGCGTTTTTTAGAGATGTCCAGGACATGACAGAAAGTGATACTGTTGAGCTACAGCTTTTAACTTTTGGAGGCACCATGGTAGCAGTTCGTGTGATGTCATTACAGCTGGAGTGTCAGAGTTCAGAGACCAGTTCCAGTGTCACCCATATGGAGCTTGTAAGTCCTCCCTGGGTTTTTTCTGCGTGCTCTGGTTTCCTCCCACAGTCCAAAGTCGTAACGGTTAGTTAGTAGGTTAACTGGTCATTGTAAATAGTCCTGTGATTAGTCTGGGATTGAATAAGGGGGTTCTGGGCCATGCAACTCGTTGGGCTGTAACAACCTGTTCTGTGTTTTCTCTCTAAGTGAGTAAATGAAATAAAATAAGCAACTGGTAGTGTTTCTTTGCTGACTGACTTACAAACATGGCCAACTGGATATCACATCAATTGTAAACCTCCATTTGGTTTCACCTGCAGATAACTGTATTTTTTTTCTTGTTAAGGTTGAAGACTGAAGATTCATTGTTGGTGCATCTGCCTTCTCCCCTGTGGTCCTTCTGTTGAGCCCAGGGCTAGAGCACTAGCATGCTGTGGAGAATGTCCAGTTGTACTTTGTGTCTAGTCTCAGCTTTACACAAGAAGATAGGTGTTGGCATATGAAAAGTCTTCCCATTCATTTGGTAATGAGTAAAGAGTAGTGTACTCTACCATATCCTTACCAAATGCCTATATACCTTGTAAGCTCAGGCTTGCTCAGATCACTTCCATCTAGGGGGAGCAGCCTTCGGCCCCGCCAAACTGGGTAATCAAGTTTGTGTGGATGCTGTGTGATGCACCCCACCCCGCCAAACAACAGACAATACACCATATGCGACTAAATGATTACACTTTATAGATCTTCCCGGAACTGTGTAATTAATAGAGATAAAATATAAAAGGAAAGAAAAAGGTGCCAAACTTATCAAAGTTCAACCGCTTCATGCACAACAGTTGGAGCTCAATTAATGGAGCCTTCTTTCAACCATTCGATCCCCTCCGACCTCCTCGACCCGCTGCCTGGGACCAACCATGGTGTTCAACCAGACACTCCACACGAGTCTGTCTTCATCTCCTCTCCTCACCCAAAGACTCTGGGCCTCAGACTCCCGCTTGGGGTGCATCCCACTGCCCAGTTTACAGCATCGCGTCTCCTCTCTCTGTCCCCATTACTGTCTTCTCCCCCAAAGCCAGCGAAAAACAACAGCTTACAGACACACAAGAAAGAATAACATCCATCCCAATTGGTTCATTCTCTCTTTTATCAATAATATAACCCAAACAAGCAGAGAGAGAGAACTCCTTACATTGCAGCTATTATTACAGAAAAGCCACTTTAATTAAAACATAGCAAAGAAGCCATTTTGCTAGCCTTCACAGTAACATAAAAGAAGAAACCCCTTACACCTCATATCCCAAAATCCCAAGTAAAACATTGCAGAAACTGATAACTTCCAAAAATCCTCCCTCTAATTCTTTTCTCACTTCACACAAAGAGATAGATCTGGAAGTCCATGAAAAAGAAGAAGTTAAATGATAGAAAAGTAAGAGGCTAGGTGACAGAAAGACACCCCTTTCATTCCAGTCCTGATGAAGCGTCTCAGCCTGAAACTCAATTGTTTATTCTCTTCTTCTAGACTTGCCGAGTTCCTCCAGCATTTTGTGTGCACTTCCAGCATCTGCAGAATCTCTTGCGTTTATTACTTGCTTTTTCATTCGCCTCCTATTATGGATTTGTGAAACTGTAAATGCTTCATTAAAACATTTTTTGTGTAACTATTGTTCCCGACATTTCTCAAGTTCTTGCTGTTTATAGTGCACTCCTAAGAGCTTTCACTTTTAATATTTTACAGGTAAGCCTTATTGACATTATATAGCTGTAGTCCAATTGAAAGAGCAGGCCACAAGGTTCCCTGTTGCAGCAAATTCTGGCCCAGGCAATTGTTATAATGTGCAACCAATCTTCCATGTTTTTACGCTCAAGCAGAGAGTTAGAAATTTCCCTCCTGGGCTTCAGTTTGCATGGCAAATTAAACAGTTAGTACAACATTTTTGTTTTGGGAATGTTCCTCTTTCTTGTGCAGTACATGAAAAATCTGAAATGGGACTAAACTGTTGAAGGTGTTCCTCTGCCATCTCTAATCGACTGCAGGTGTGCTGTGTTGGAGGACACTCAGTCAGTGAAGGTACGACTACTGATGTTAACAACAGATGGGGAGTATTTCCACTGAAATGTGGTTTGGCAGCTGTCAGTGTTGTGCATCTGGGAAAATGAGAAATTGACCATAATGACAGGAGGTTTGGTTTCAATCTGGTTTCACCCATTTGACTTCCTCTCACCCTTCCTTCAAAAATAAATGTTTTTATAAAGAGTAACAGGAATTAGATGGTGCCATCTAATCATAGATAGCAACTTGGTTCAAGCTACATTCTCTTAATGGATATGTCGGCTTTAATATCTGACAAAACAGATGGGTTGGAGATAGAAGGTCTTTTACAGGTGTAAAATAGGCATCTGTGCACATCAGCTATTTAAGGCCAAGTACTTCCCCAGGCTAACAACCTGCACATGAGAAATGTGCTAAATGTTGATTAATATATTTAAGGCTTCTATTTTTTTTTTGCAAAACAAAGCTGCTCTGGTCTGTGATTCACTGGTTGGCAATTGAAAGCATTAACAGGCAGGTTTGGCCTTTCAGCAGTGCTATTTGAAGGGGAAGCAGAAGTTGCAAAATTGGAGAGAAGCGGAGTCCTATTTACATTAGTTCATGGTGATTGGCTAACTTTAATAGCAGTGAAATACAAGGCAGGTAAGGGAGCTTGACTACATTGTGATTACAAAGTTACAATGAACTTTGTTAACATCAGAAGATCTGTTAAAAAATTGGAAGAGTCCAGAATTTTCAGTAAGCTCAATATTTTGGTCATGGATGAACCCAGTCAGAAGTACTTCACTGTAAACATATTTTAAAGGATGTATTCCTGTACTAATTTGCAGAATGGTGTCAAATTCTCATAGAAAGATGTACTCAAATCCTCATAGAACTAGTTTAACAAGTATTTTCCATTCTACTGGCACACTGTGAAAGAGTGGATCAACATGGACAAGAGCCTATTGAAGATTTTACATGCATTTGACAAATAAAGATTTGAACTTTTAATAGGTTAAAGTTGGTTAACATCAGGGCATCAAGATTATTTACCAGGTGCTCTCACAAAACAAACACTAAATAAACTGCATAGCCTGATCATCATGAGCTGCTAATATTTTGGCACCTTCACATGCAATTGACTTTAATGAAGTCTAATTTAAGAGTTGACAATTACAGCAAATAACTGAGGAAGGCAATTCCAGCTAATAGAATTAGAGCCACAGGAGAAGTAAATACAATGTGACACAGAAGCAGGACATTGATGAAGTTATAAACACAAGAGATTCTACAGGTGGTGGAATTCTAGAGCAATGCACACAAAATGCTTGAGGATCTCAGCAAGTCAGGCAGCATATATGGAAAGGAATGAACAGTCAATGTTTTAAAGTCATCACAGGAAATCCTGCACACCCCCCCCCCCCGCCCCCGCCATTGAGCATAGCTACAGGGACTGCTGTCACAGGAAAGCAAAATCAATCATCAGAGACGCAAACATGAGGAAATCTGCAGATGCTGGAATTTCAAGCAACACACACAAAAAATGCTGGTGAATGCAGCAGGCCAGGCTGCATCTATAGGAAGAGGTACAGTCAATGTTTAGGGCCAAGGCGTCGACTGTACCTCTTCCTATAGATGCTGCCTGGCCTGCAGCCTTCAATCATCAGAAACCCCTCTCCCAATATCCATCATCAGATACCCCCCAACATCCACCATCAGCGACCCCCCAGTATCAATCACCAGAGACCCCCCTTCAATATCCATCATCAGACACCCCCTCCCAATATCCATCATCAGAGACCCCACAATATCCATCATCAGAGACCCCCCAATATCCATCATCAGAGACACCCGCTCCCAATATCTATCATCAGAGACCACCCCAATATCCATCATCAGAGACCCCACATCCAATATCCATCATCAGAGACCCCCCAGTATCCAATATCAATCATCACACCCCCCCAATATCCATCATCAGAGACCCCCCAATATCTATCATCAGACCCCCCTCAATATCCATCATCGGTCCCCCCAATATCCATCATGAGAGACCGCCCCAATATCTATTATCAGAGATCCTCCTCCCAATATCCAACAGAGACCCCCATCCCAATATCCATTAGCAGAGACCCCGGCTCCCAATATCCATCATCAGATACCCCCCCAACATCCACCATCAGCGACCCCCCCAATATCCATTATCAGAGACCTTCCTCCCAATATCCATCATCAGAGACCCCCCTCCCAATATCCATCATCAGAGACCCCCCAATATCCATCATCAGAGACACCCCTCCCAATACCTGTCATCAGAGACCCCCCCAATATCCATTAGCAGAGACCCTCGCTCCCAATATCCATCATCAGATACCCCCCAATATCCACCATCAGCGACCCCCGAATATCCATCTTCAGAGACCCCCCTCCAATATCCATCATCAGACACCCCCTCCCAATATCCATCATCAGACACCCCCTCCCAATATCCATCATCAGAGATCCCACACCCAATATCCATCATCAGAGACCCCCCAGTATCCAATATCAATCATCACCCCCCCAATATCCATCATCAGACACCCCCTCCCAATATCCATCATCAGAGATCCCACACCCAATATCCATCATCAGAGACCCCCCAGTATCCAATATCAATCATCACCCCCCCAATATCCATCATGAGAGACCCCCCCCAATATCCATCATCAGAGACCACTCCAATATCCATTGTCAGAGACCCTCCTCCCAACATCCACCATCAGCGACCCCCCCAATATCCATCATCAGAGAACCCCCAATATCCATCATCAGATCCCGCATCCAATATCCATCATCAGAGACCCCCCCCAAATATCCATCATCAGAGACTCCCCAGTATCCAATATCAATCATCACCCCCCCCAATATCCATCATCAGACACCCCCTCCCAATATCCATCATCAGAGATCCCACACCCAATATCCATCATCAGAGACCCCCCAGTATCCAATATCAATCATCACCCCCCCCAATATCCATCATGAGAGACCCCCCCCAATATCCATCATCAGAGACCACTCCAATATCCATTGTCAGAGACCCTCCTCCCAATATCCATCATCAGAGACCCCCCTCCCAATATCCACCATCAGAGACCCCCCAACATCCACCATCAGCGACCCCCCAATATCCATCATCAGAGAACCCTGCTCCCAATATCCATCATCAGAGACCCCCCAATATCCATCATCAGATCCCACATCCAATATCCATCATCAGAGACCCCCCCCCAATATCCATCATCAGAGACTCCCCAGTATCCAATATCAATCATCACCCCCCCAATATCCATCATGAGAGAACCCCCCCAATATCCATCATCAGAGACCACTCCAATATCCATCATCAGAGACCCCCCTCCCAATATCCATCATCAGAGACCCCCCAATATCCATCATCAGCGACCCCCCCAATATCCATCATCAGAGAACCCTGCTCCCAATATCCATCATCAGATCCCACATCCAATATCCATCATCAGAGACCCCCCCAATATCCATCATCAGAGACCCCTCAGTATCCAATATCAATCATCAGACCTCCCTCAATATCCATCATCAATCCCCCCAATATCCATCATGAGAGACCTCCCAATATCCATCATCAGACCCCCCAATATCCATCATCAGAGACCCCCCTCCCAATATCCATCATCAGACACCCCCTCCCAATATCCATCATCAGACACCCCCTCCCAATATCCATCATCAGAGATCCCACACCCAATATCCATCATCAGAGACCCCCCAGTATCCAATATCAATCATCACCCCCCCAATATCCATCATGAGAGACCCCCCCCAATATCCATCATCAGAGACCACTCCAATATCCATTGTCAGAGACCCTCCTCCCAATATCCATCATCAGAGACCCCCCTCCCAATATCCACCATCAGAGACCCCCCAACATCCACCATCAGTGACCCCCCCAATATCCATCATCAGAGAACCCTGCTCCCAATATCCATCATCAGAGACCCCCCAATATCCATCATCAGATCCCACATCCAATATCCATCATCAGAGACCCCCCCCAATATCCATCATCAGAGACTCCCCAGTATCCAATATCAATCATCACCCCCCCCAATATCCATCATGAGAGAACCCCCCCAATATCCATCATCAGAGACCACTCCAATATCCATCATCAGAGACCCCCCTCCCAATATCCATCATCAGAGACCCCCCAATATCCATTATCAGAGACCCTCCTCCCAATATCCGTCATCAGAGACCCCCCTCCCAATATCCATCATCAGAGACCCCCCAATATCCATCATCAGAGACCCCCCCTTCCAATATCTATCATCAGAGACCCCCCCAATATCCATTAGCAGAGACCCCTGCTCCCAATATCCATTAGCAGAGACCCCTGCTCCCAATATCCATCACCAGATACCCCCCCAATATCCACCATCAGCGATCCCCCAATATCTATCATCAGAGAGCCCCCAATATCCATTATCAGAGACCCTCCTCCCAATATCCATCATCAGACCCCCCCCCCAATATCCATCATCAGAAATCCCCCCAATATCCATCATCAGAGACCCCTTTCCCAATATCCAGCATCAGAGACCACCCCAATATCCATCATCAGAGACCCCCCTCTCAATATCCACCATCAGCGACCCCCCCAATATCCATCATCAGAGACCCCCCCAATATCCATCATCAGAGACCTCCGCTCCCAATATCCATCATCAGAGACCCCCCCCCAATATCCACCATCAGTGACCCCCCAATATCCATTTTAGAGACCCCCCAATATCCATCATCAGAGACCCCCGCTCCCAATATCCATCATCAGACCCCCCTCCCAATATCCATCATCAGAGACCCCCCAACCAATATCCATCATCAGAGACCCCCCCAATATCCATCATCAGAGACCCCCCAATATCCATCATCAGAGTCCCCCCTCCCAATATCCATCATCAGAGACCCCCCCAATATCCATCATCAGAGTCCCCCCTCCCAATATCCATCATCAGAGACCCCCAAATATCCATCATCAGAGACCCCCGCTCCCAATATCCATCATCAGAGACTCCCCAACATCCACCATCAGCGACCCCCCAATATCCATCATCAGAGACCCCCTCCCAATATCCACCATCAGCGAGTCCCCCCAATATCCATCATCAGAGACCCCCCCAATATCCATCATCAGAGACCCCTGCCCCCAATATCTATCATCAGAGACCCCTGCTCCCAAAATCCATCATCAGAGAACCCCCTCCCAATATCCATCATCAGGGACCCTCCTCCCTCACCACCCAGGTCATGCTCTCTTCTTGCTGTTGCCATCAGGTAAAGGGTACAGAAGCCTTAGGATCACAGCACCAGGTTCAGGAACAGTTATTACCCCCCAGTTGTCAGGCTCTTGATGCAGAGGGGATAACTTCACTTGTGACATCACTGCACTGTTCCCACAGCCTATGGACTCACTTTCAAAGACTCTTCATCTCATGTTCTCAATATGAATTTACGTATTTATAGTTACTATTTTTCTTCTTTTTTGTATTTGCACAGTTTGCAAAAAAGACAAACTGTGCAAATAATAAGTAAATTAATAATGATAATAATAAAAATCAATCAATTGATCAATCATACTGAGAACTTGAGTTGTAGTGGCCTCGAAAGTGAGTCCATGGTTTGTGGAACCCTAACCTTCATCAGAACTCAATTGATGAAGTTATCTGTGTTTGTGGTCTGAAACAATGTTTGATGTGCATTGAAACTATGATCAGAAAAATGTACATGGATCAAGCATTCACAGCAAAGCACGTATCTAAAGGTATTGAAGGGATGTCTGATGGTGAATCCATTTCTTATCTGGCCATGGAGCTGATGCATGAATTGAAACAGAATGTTACACATTCTCAAGTAATGTCAGCACAGAATTGTGGAGGTCAAAATGATGGAGAAAACTAGTTGACAGTCAGGTTCTGTGCATGTGTGTAAAGTATTCACACTCTTACAAAGAGGAATTCAGTGTCATGCATTTCTGTTTGGTGAAATGTGATTTATGGTCATAGGAGGTAATAATGTCACCATGTTATATATGATGTTAACATCGTTTGTTTACCTCTCTCTGATAGGTCCTGATGCACAGTTTTAAGCAGAAATATCAACAATCCCTCTCAGTCCACTGATGGTGCTCAAGCCACTGAGTTCCTCTAGCAGATTTATTGTACCAGATTCCTGCATCTATAGCCTTTTGTGAGAGCTTGTTTCCTTCTTGGTGCTTTTCAATCAGAATAACACTATTGTTTTTAAATTCCTAGTATTTTGCAATATTATAGTCATTAGAATTTACCAACATTTCCAGATTTATTCACAGTCCAACCTCAAATACATGGCATTACTATTCCTTCCTGTCCTCTCTATATATCAGACTTATATCAGCTTTCTCTTAAATGCCAATTTGCAATATGCCTCATTATGTACCCTGGCAGCTTATCTTATAAGGAAGAATAGCCACTACCTGGGCAACCAGCTTTCTCCTTAACATAAGTGAATGATACTGAATGTATTTAATGATTATTTTACATTTAAGGATTTAATATCCCTGTGGGATGAAACATTTCAACAACTACTTTCTGACAAAGATTTTTGTTGACCAACACTACAGTTGTATTAATAGGGGAAGGAACCCTGGCCTTTTCAATCCTTTGCAGTAGATATGACTAGCCTCATTGCAATAATGAAGCAACCAATATCAGTCATAATTGATACCTCCCTCTGCTGTTGTTGTTGTTGTTCGTCCTTTGTAGTCGAAGATGATCATGGCTTCAAAGTCAAATGGGAGATTGGTGGCTGTGGGTCCGGAGGTGACTGATGAGGCCTACTATCTCAGTAACATCTTCTTTTCCTGCAATACCAATGCACTGCTCAATTTATGATATCCTGCTCAGCTCTACTTTTGATGACTGTCATCAGATACCTGTGGGAAGCTCTGAAATTCTATCCCAAAACCTCTTTGGCTTTCTGTGCCACTCATCCTTTTTATGAATTTCTCCACAAAGTCCATCTCTTTCAGCAATCTTTAGATATCAAGTTGTCATTTCTTTCTTCTGCATTTATGTCCTTTGCATTGTCCAAGTCCTGGGACATTTTGTGTGCTGTGTAATTGTGCTGGGTAAGTGTGTTGTGTAAACAAATTGTTTTTACTTGTGGTTGCTATTTTTCCATTAGATCACTGATTTATTTTCTACAGCTATTTATTTTCTGCCTGTTGCTCTTTTAAGTAGTCCATATTTTGGCAAGTTGCTTTGATTGAAATGCTTATATGGGTGGAAGATGGGATGGGAAAGAGGGGAAGGTTGATTAGCAAAGACAGTAGGACCAAGCTTAACAAAAATGGAGGAGACAAGAGGAGAGATCTAAGCACACACCAAGCAGTTCTTGTATCTGAATTTCACTGAGAGGTAATGCCTCAGTCAACTTCACTTCACTTAGGAGTCTTTTGCTGAGCTATATCACCTGTGCAATTGTAACTTAAGCCTCAAGTTAAACACTTCCAGTGAATGCCAACCATTGCAGCCAATAAATTATATAGCTGTTTGAAGGGACAACCAAGAGTTTGTAATCCATTGCTATTAAAGTTGCAGATGCTGTCTGTACCAGGAGAAATGTAAACCATTTGCAGAATATGGGGGCACTTAATTACACACACATTGGCTTCTTTCAATTGTAATATTCTCTAAGTTGTCTTGCATGGTTCTCATGACCATCGTGTCAGCTTTTTATTTACTACCTCGATGTTTGGCAGTGAACAATACCAAAGAACTAGAATTTCAGTATGAAATGAGGTGAGTTAGTTTATCCTGAGCTAGTCCTTTATGCTAGCTTTATCTAGCCAGTCTGATGGCTTTGCATTGGAATAGTTTTAACAAGGACCCAATGTGATTGAATTTTGAGGGCACAAACTTGATCTCAATTTGTTTTTGTTGAGCCTTACACATGATAAACCAAACACAATTATTTAGTTACTAAATTGAAACTACTCTGTTAGACATTACAATCGACTTACCAACTGAGGAGATCCATTCTATTGGCTTTATTAAACTTTGCCATGGGTGGTAACTAATTAATGTTCTAGCTCTACTCTGATCTACATTCTTTGGCTAATACACAGTGGGTTAGAAATTTGTCCCATGTTGTCTGGCTGTTTACATTCTCATGTTAATCTGAATTTTAATTTCAGAAGGCAGGTTCGATATGCAGAATATTATGGCATCACAATTGCAATAGGAACACCGCAGGATATATTTCTACTCAAGTATTATTTCAGCTAGAAAAGTTTGAAGTCTACTTATACACATTAAATCAAATGCTCTGCAGTAAATGTTTGATGCAAAACAGGTTGTTCATAATCATAATAATTGAAAAAATATCAGTTTTCTTTCCAAAAATAACAAAATACTAATGGTGCATAGAACTGTCATTAATCATGTCTTTCTGACTGGTTAAAAAAAAGATAAATTCAATAATGTTTCACATTGTTGAAAGTCTGGGAGCAGATTGTTTATACAGACCCTCTGTCAAAAGTATGATTAATGCAGTGATATTATTGCAGAATCACGGGGGCAATTCTACAACATGGCCTTTGCAGTGGAGAACTATACTCACAGTGATTACATTTTGGGAAGCTCTTGGCATCCAGCTAGTAATTAGTAGCTTGTTAATATTCCTTCACAGACTCACCCCTCATAAAATGCGGCGGGAGAGATGGACAAAATTGATCACTTTTTTTTTGGAAAAACAAATATAAAGCATGATTAAGTATTTTCAAACTGACATTAAAGCCTATGAAAGATGAAGAGCTGACATACGAATTGTAAAAGCTAGGAGCATGAAGTAGATCAGTCAGCAGTTTAAGTTTTGAAATAATTGCATTAACAACTCAGAAAATTCCACTTACAAAACAAGATCAAAGTAGTGCAAAAAAGAAGATGATGAACAAAATACGGTCTATTATCATACTAACAGTTGTTAAACCAAATCACTGGGACCAACCAAACTTTTGAACAGTTCCATACTGCTGGGTTTTCTTTTTGCTCAATCAAGCAGGCTTGCAGGACACAGATAGACATCACTTAAGTACCCAGACTTTAGGAATAAATTCCCAAGAGATTTAACTAGGAGTCAATTTCATCTGTGAAGTGGTTCTGCAAGTACTTAACCTGCTAAAAGTGTATAACTTATCAGAACAGAGTGCCCTTTTAGTCCCCTGTTCTTGTTAACTGAAGATGAATTGGAAGAATCCAGAATTGGCGATAGATTTACTTACAGATCCACAATGCATGATTAATTGTGCTTGGTTGGATTGTATGATGTAGATTCTTTTTCAATCATATCCTGGTAATTTTGCCATTTCTAATCAACCTTGATCTTAAAGGCAATCCCTTTACTGAACTTGTTGGAAGGGCAGTAAACAAAGGTTGTTAGCAGGATAAGTGCCATGCCTTGGCCAAGGTGCTTGCTCAATATGCAAGGTAATGCATTAATAGTAGGGACATCCTATTGTTTAGCACCTTTAATATTGCAAAACCATCCCAATGTACTTCACTGGAGTGCAATAAAACAGAGAAATGAGATTCACATGAGGAGGTATCACAAGGGATGTCCAAAGGTGAAAGACTAAAGCTGTAATAAGAGTGAGAGAGGAGCTACAGGATATTGACAGGGAACTCCAATGATATATTTGTAATATTGAGGACGTACTGCAGTTCAGAATTATAAAACTGCCAAAAGGGTTATAGGATTGGAAGTATATACAAACATGGGGAGGAATGAGACCAAGTTCAAATTCAAGTTTACTGTCATTCAGCCATACACGTATATATTGCCAAACAAGACAACATTCCTACGGACCAAGGTGCACAACGCAATACATATAACTTATACATGTAACACATAGAGTAATATTCCACAAATAAATTAACAGATAGTAAGGTGCATTTACAATACAAGTTAAAAAGTAAACAGTATAACACTACTGGCACTTCATATGTGATGAGACCTGGGTAGTGGCTGGGAATTCAGTAGTCTTATGGCTTAGGGGGAGAAGCTGCCTCACATTGTAACAGTTCTTCCTAATGCTACAGTACCTCCTGCCTGACAGTAGGGGATCAAAGAGATTGTGGGATGGATGAAAGGGATCACTGACAACAAAAATGGCTCTGTATACGCAGTGCTCCTGATAAATACCTCTGATAGTTGGAAGATTCAATCAAAAGCATCCCAGCATATGAAGCACCATTTTCCAGGTGGAACAGGATGGCATCATCAGTGGACCGATTTCAAAGTTCAGAGTAAGTTTATTATCAAAGTACATATATGTCACCATGTACAACCATGAGAATCATTTTCTTGTGGGCATACCCAATAAATTCGTAATAGAATAATGACCATAATAAAATTAATAAAAGACTGCTTCAACTTGGATATTCAACCAGCGTGCAAAGGACAACAAACTGCAAATGTAAAAAGAAAGAAATAATAATAACTAAATAAGTAATAAATATCGAGAACATGAGATGGAGAGTCCTTGAAAGTGAGTCTATAGGTTGTGGGAACATTTCAATAATGGGGTGAGTGAAGTTACCTCCTTTGGTTCAAGAGCCTGTTGGTTGAGGGGCAATAACTGTTCCTGAACCTGATGGTGTGAGTCCTGAAGCTCCTGTAGCTTCTTCCTGATGGCAGCAGTGAGATCAGAGCATGTCCTGGATGGTGGGGGTCTCTGATGATGGATGCCTGTTTCCTGCAAACATTACACGTAGATGTGCTCCAGGGTGTAGAGAGCTTTACCCATGATAGGCTGGCATGTATCCACTACTTTTTGTAGAATTTTCTGTTCAAGGGCACTGGTGTTTCCATAGAAGGCTGTGATGCAGCCAGTGAATATACTCTCCAGTACACATCTATAGAAATTAGTCAAAGTTTTAGATGACATGCTGAATCTTTGCAAACTCCTCAGGAGGTAGGGGAATCTGAGAGATTTGAGAGATGGGGTTGAGTGGGATTCAGGATTAGCCATGATGGAATGGTGGAGCAGACTCAATGGGCTGAATGGCCTAATTCTGCTCCTATGGTCTTATGGTATGTGAGCTGGAAAGGATCCAATGCAGCAGGATCTGAACATGGTGGAAAAACTCAACATGCCAGGCAGCCTCTATGGAAAAGATTAAACAGTTGACATTTTGGGCCAACACCCTTCATCAGGACTAGAATAAAAGATGAGAAGTTAGAGCAAGTAGGTAGGAGGAGGGGAGGAAGAAGTACAAGATGAGAGGTGATAAGTGAAACTGGGAGGGGGAGAGGTGAAGTAAAGAGCTGGGAAGCTGATAGGCGAAAGATATAAAGGGCTGGAAAAGGAGAAATCTGATAAGAGAGTACAAGACCAGGGAAGAAAGGGAAGGGGGAGGAACACCAGAGGAAGTTGGTGGGCAGGTAAGGAGGTGATTTGAGAGAGAGAAACGGGAATGGGAATTGTGAAGGGGGGCAATTACTGGAGGTTCGAGAAATTGATATTCATGTCATGAGGTTGGAGGCTACCCTACCCCAATGCTGAGTTGACGTAATCAATTTTGCCTCCAGGTTCCAGCCTGCTCTCAAATTTACCCGGTCCATTTCTGACCCCCCCTCCCCTTTCTCGATCTCTCTGTCTTTATCTCTGGACACAGTTTATCTACTGTTATCTTATACAAACCTACTGATTATCAGTTGTAAAAAAATGCTATCGTCGTCTCTCAGTTCCTCTGTCTTTGCCGTGTCTGTTCTCAGGATGAAGCTTTTCATTCTAGAACTAATGAGATGTCTTCCTTCTTCAAAGAAAAGGGCTTTCCTTCCTCCATCATCAATACTGCCCTCACCCGCATGGCTACCCTCGCCCCATCCTCCCTCCACTCCATCAGGTACGGAGTTCCTCTTGTCCTTGCCTACCACCTGAGAAGCTTCCATGTCCAGCACATAACCCTCCGTAACTTCTGCCGTCTCCAGTGGGATCCCACCACAAAGCACATGTTTCCCCCCTAAATTTTCCACATTCTGCAGTGATTGCTCGCTATGGGACTCCCTTGTCCATTCATCCCTCCACTCTGATCTCCCTCCTGGTACTTATCCTTGCAAACGGAACAAGTGCTTCACCTGTCCCTATGCCTCCTTCCTCAGTACCATTCAGCGCTGCAGACAGTCCTTCCAGGTAAGGCAACACTTCACATGTGAGTCTGTTGAGATTATCTACTGTATCTGCTGCTCTTGGTGTGGTCTTCTGTACATAGATGAGTCCCAATGTAGGTTGGGAGACCACTTCACCGAGCACCAGAAAAAAGCAGAATCTCCTGGTGGCCACACACTTCAATTCTACATCCCATTCCCATTTCAACTTACCAGTCCATGGCCTGCTGTTACTCCCATGATGAGGCCACACTCAAGTTGGAGGAGCAGCACCTTATATTCCATCTGGATAGCCTTCAATCTGATGGCATGAACACCGATTTCTTGAACTTCCAGTAACTGCCCCCTCCATCGCCAATCCCATTCCTGTTTCTCTCCCTCACCTCATCTCCTTACCCGCCCATTCCCCCCCCCCCCAATCCTGATGAATGGTCTTGGCCTAAAATGTTGACTGTTTACTCTTTTCCATAATGCTGCCTGACCTGCTGAGTTGCTCCAGCATTCTGTGTGAATTGTTTAGATTTCCAGCATCTACAGATTTTCTCATCAAGGCAGCAGGATGGTGGGACTTAATGCAATCCATAACCAGCTGCTGAAAGCTCTTTACTATTGTTGCCACTGGATGGTAGGTGTTGAGGCCAGTTACTGTTGCCATCTTGGGCACTGGGATGATGGTGATCACCTTGAAGCCTAAGGGGACAGTGGACTGTTGAGATTTTTTAGATTATGAGGATGGTCAGTCCTCGTTTATCGTCATTTAGAAATGCATGCATTAAAAAATGAAAATGATACAACGTTCCTCCAGAATGATATCACAAGAAAACACAGGACAAACCAAGACTAAAACTGACAAAACCACATAATTACAACATACAGTGCAAAGCAATACCATAATTTGATCAAGAGCAGACCATGGACTTGGTAAAAAAAAGTCTCAAAGTCCCGATAGACTCATCATCTCACGCAGACGGCAGAAGGGAGGAACTCTCCCTGCCATGAACCTCCAAGTGCCACAAACTCGCTGATGCAGCTCCATTGGAAGCACCTGACCACAGCGGATTCTGGGTCCGTCCGAAAACTTCAAGCCTCCGAACAGCCCCTCTGACACAGCCTCTCCGAGCACTATCCTCTGCCGAACGCTTCGACCCTGCCCCAGCCGCCGAGCAACAAGAAAAGTTGAGGACTCGGGGCCTTCTCCTCTGGAGATTCTGGACCACACAGTAGCAGCAACAGTGAAGCAGGCATTTCAGAAGTTTCACCAGATGTTCCTCCGTACTCTCACGTCCGTCTCCATCAAATCAGGATTGTGCACGGCACCCTACTTGACAACTAACAGACTTTGAAGATGTCTGTTAGAACTTCAGTTAGCTAGGCCGCACATTTCTTCAGCAGCTGACCAGACATGTTATCAGGACCCACAGTTTGACATTGTTTGACCCTAGCTTGGGTCTTCCTCATATCAGACATAATGTCTACTCCTTTGTGGGGTGGCGGGCTTTCTCGTCTGTACATTGAAGATCAGGAAGAGAAGTGTTATTGTTGTTAATGCATAGGGTAGATTTGTAGTCTTTTATGGTCTGGATGCCCTGCCACGAGCACCTTGTGTCTCTGGTGAACCAGAAATGGTTTTGTGCTCTTTGTGAATAATCCCATTTTGCTTTCCAGATTGCACAGGAAAGTGCAGTTTCTGGCGACCTGAGAGCTGTCTTACCCCTCCCTCCCCCACCGACGATCTGGAGGCAGCATCCCAATCCCTTAGCCATGCTCAGCCCTTTGCTGGGTCAAGCATGGCTTCTGATTTGCCCTCGCAAAGATGTTTTAATAACAATGGCATCCTCAGTACACTTCAGTTTGTAACCAGTCACGGATCTTGCATCTTCATCAATGTTAATGTGATGGTCACGTTTAAACTGGAGAAGGATCAAAGAACAAGATTGAAGGTTTTAAAATGTTGGCATGGCTGAAGTAAAGATCAGCAAGCACAGGTTTGAAAGGAAAGATGTAAATAAAGCTGAAAGTGTACAGAGAAATTTCATAAGGGTATTGCCGGGTCTGGGGGACCTGAGTTATAAGGAAAGATTGAATAGGTTAGGTCTGCATTCCTTGGAATGTAGAAGATTGTGAGAAGATTTAATAGAGGTATATGAAATTATGAGTGATATAGATAGGGTAAATGCAAGCAGGCTTTTTCCACTGAGGTTGGGAGGGACTACAACTAGAGGTCATGGGTTAAGGGTGACAGGCGAAAAGTTGAAAGGGAACCTGAGGGGAAACTTCTTCACTCAGAGGGCCGTGAGAGTGTGGAATGAGCTGCCAGTGTAAGTTGTGCATGTGAGCTCAATTTTAACATTTAAGAGAAGTTTGGACAGGTCCTGGATCGTAGGGTATGAAGGGCTATGATCCTGGGACAGGTCGATGGGAGTAAATAGTTTGGCATGGACTAGGTGTGCTGTATTTTTCTATGACTGGGATGCTACCTGTTAGGGCATAGGCAGAAGAATTTTGGATGGCTTCAGATTTGCAGAAAGCATAATGAGCTTTGGTCAGATACAGGAATAATAAAGTTATAGATCAGAGTTTAGATAGCAGAGGAGGTGAACCAAGGCCAGAGCAAAGTCATGACGATATAAATAGGTAGGTGAGGATATGAGGTCTGAAAAACTATCTTGGTCTCAATTACAATACCAGACTGTTTCAGATTCATCCCAAAACTGTGCAGGTTGATAGGCTGAGTGCCGCTGTGGTATAACCTGAGGAGAGTTGAGGGAAATGTGAGGAGAGTGAATCCAGGGTAGGATGCACTGATGGTCAGTGCAGATTCTGGAGGGCGGAAGGACCTGTTTCTCTGCTGTATCTCTCTATCACTCTCATTCTGCGTTGGTGGTCCCTGATGGAAAGGGATGGATATCTTGTTACCCACCCACTCACAGCAGGATGCAGAAGGCCACTTAGAGAACACCCACTTGACCAGCAGGAACTGATTGCTGGAAGCGTAGCTCTCATGGAGCTTAGCTCACAGAACTTTAATGCACAGTGGGAACATGTTCCCCCACCTCGTCAGAGGAAACAAAATCAGAATACTGTTCTTCCACTCTCTGATCCCATCTTGCCATTACGTGCCTCTATAGCAATCCTCTCCTACAAACCCCGCACTCTGCTTCTTTTTCCTGCTTATATCAGTCTCACACCTGTTGTTCCATCACTGGTGTATATTGCACAGCAACTGATGTATTTAGGGAGTGTTTTTCCCAAAGTGTATTCTACCAACAATGCTCACTAGTATGCCACCAACTGAGCTTTTCTTCCTTGGAGAAGGATGTGGCAGGAAGCTGCCACTGGAGGGAGCTGAACCTGCGTACACATCCCCTGTCTGTGCCAGATGCACTGGGCACCAGCTGGAGAGCTGTGAGCGCACCAAGTGCTGGAGGTGAGCCCTCGGTCAGTTTCTCTGCACTACTATCCTTTCCTAATTCACCTTCCACCCTCCACAAGCTGAACAAAACATATTGTTTTCACCACACTGAATCAGAGAATGTATCAGTCATAAATCCCCAAGAAGTACTGAAATTTGCTCTTCCTGGAGGTCACTTGCATGAAGCATTGCTGCAACTGTAAGAACCAGTGGAATGCTAATGTCAGAGATTTTTCAGATTGACATATCTGTCCTGAAAGGAATCAGATTGATTTGTGTTGGTGTACCATGCATGTATGATTCAATTTTGGATTATCAGTTATTGTAATGAATGAATCATTTATTGATGAAACTCAATAAGACTGATCAGGAAGAAATGGGATGGCATGGGTGTGAAATTGTCTTTGGGTCGGTTCCCGATGATTTATGTTGGCACTCTGGCTGTAACTATGGATGGATTCTGGGGATGGTCAAATCCAGCCTCCACCTGTTTTGCACATGGAGCCACGTGAAAAATGCAAATCAGGGTTCTACAATGTTCATTGTATCAGGTTTTCAGTTCTGCAGTAAAAAACATGCAATCAATGTCCATGTTCCTGACACTGAACAAAAGCAAGAGCAATCTTAGAGGAAGCGGGAATGGAAGCCACGTACAAAATAGCCAGATATATTTGCTGCATTTGTATTTAAGTGGCTTGGGGTACTTCCTCTATTTCCATAAAACATACTCCAGTCCTTCCCTTTCAGTCCCCACACCCTCCTTTCTACCCATGCTCTCGTTAATCGATTGATTCACTTACGAACTGAGCTTTGTCTTTAACCTGCATGATACCATCAGGATGTTCACGATGATTGGGCTTTGTGAACTTAACAGAAAAGGAAAGATTGGCACACACTGTCTCTGCTACGCACCTAAATTAAAATCAAATCAAATTTTTTCAATAAAACATTTATTTGCATTCCTCACCTACCTGACTGGGTACTTTTTTTTTCGCATGAATGAGATACAAAACATGAGTTGTTCACATTTGAAAATATGCTAACCAAACAAAAGCAAGCATACCATGGAAGAACAACAGTTAGCGCGCTGCTATTACAGCTCAGGGCATCGGTGTTCAGAGTTCATATCTGGCCCTGTCTGTAAGGGATTTGCACATCCTCCTCGTGAATGCGAATGTTTCCTCCCTGTGCTCTGGTTTCCTCCCCATGAACACGAGCGTTTCCTCCCCGTGCTCCAGTTTCCTTCCACATTCCAAAGGTGTACTGTTTGGTAGGTTTATAGATCATTGTAAATTGTCCTGCATCAAGGCTCGGGTTAAATAGGTGGGCAGTGTGGCTCGTTGGGCTGGTAGGATCTGTTCTGTGCTGTCTCTCTAAATAACTAAATCAATGTTTTAAATCAAAGGTGGCAAATGTATGGCAGGTGCAAAAGTTTTGTTGGCAGTGCCACCCTTACATTCTTTAAATCCCATCCAGAGGCTTTTAAAAAGATGCATAAAGATTACATTGACTGCCAAATCAAGCAGCGAGTGATTTTTTTTTTACCATTTGAGAGCAGTGAGATGTTTTTCACAGGAAATCTCTCACGCCAGCTTGGCACCAGCTAGAGAGTTGTGAGAATATGTAACATTGGATGATATGTTTTGAAATCCTTGTAGACTTGATGTGCACTTCAGCACTTGGAAAGTAAACAGTTGGTCAGTTGGAACTGGCTTCATTCTACTTTTATTCTTTCTTTTCTCATTTGTGAGTGAACATTTGATATTCAGAGATAATAACAAATAAATAGTGTATGCATCTCCATAAATATCCTTTTTGCAAAAAACATATTTTATCAGTAAAACTATGTTGAATTTATTTGAGTTGAACTTATGCTTTTTAGCTTGTTCAGAATGTACAATAACAATGCTATTCAGAAATGATGTTATTTTATATAACCAGCCTCACAGTTCCCATATCCCATGCTGCTCGTTTCTACCTCCTACTCAAGATGTACAGACCTGACTTTTCCAGTAGGCCCATTGTTCCTGCCTGCTCCTGCCTCACTGAACTCATGTCTATATATCTCTATTCTATTGTGTCCCTCCCACCTACACATCCGTGATATTTCACAAGCTCTTGATCACTTCAGTCACCTCATTTTCAATATGACCATCCACTCCTTATACACTTCTACCTCCCACTAGAGCTGTCCACTTCTTTCTGGAGAACAGACCTAATCAGCTCCCCTCTACCACCACCCACCTTCATCTGGCAGAACTGCTTCTTACCCTCAACAATTTCTCTTTCAGTTCCAAACCCAAGGTGTAGACATGGACACCATCACAGGCCCAGATACGTCTGTGTTTTTGTCAGCTACATTGAAGAGCCCATCATCTACTGGTAACTGGTAACGCTCCCCAGATTTTTTAATGCTACATTGATGATAGCATTGGTGCTGCTTTCTGCACCCATGCTAACTCATCAATTTCATCAATTTTGACTCCAACTTCCACCCGGCCTTCAAGTTTACTTGGTGCATCTCTGACACCTCTCTCCCCTCTCTCACTCTGTCTGCTTCCAAATCTGCTTACTCTCACATTTATCTTGACTATACGTTTTCCCATCCTGTCACTAGAAAAAAGGCTATTCCCTAAGCTCAGTTCCTCCTTATCTGGCACTTCTGGTCTCACGATGAGGAATTCCATACTAGAATATCTTTTTCAATGAATGGGGTTTCCCTTTAGCCACCATCGATGATGCTCTCACTTCATCCTCCCACCATCATGTAGGACACAGAGCACAGAAAATTACAGTACAGTACAGTAAAGATCCTTCAGCCCACAATGTTGTGTTGAAGCAAGAAAAGCCCGAGTTCATTAAACCTATCTTCATAAGCCAAAACCTCTAGCCCAGGCAGCATCCAGGTAAATCTCCTCTGCACCCTCTTTAAATCTTCCACATCCTTCCTATAATGAGGTGACCAGAACCAAACAGATTATTCTGTGGAGTCTAACTAGGGTTTTATAAATCAGCAACATGACCTCATTGCTCTTGAATGCAGTTCCCGGACTAATGAAGGCCAACACACCATATCCCTTATTAATAATTCTATCAACACATGTGGCAACTTTGAGGGATTTAGGGACCTCTAGATCCCTCTGTTCTGCCTTCAAACTCAACCTTCCAAAATAAATAGTGCTGATATTGAATAGCATTCTTGGCTATTATCCAGCACAACAGCAAATTCTCAATGTCAGTCACTCTCTGCACAAGGAATTTAATAATGATTGAAGGTAACAATCAAATGCCAAGAAGGACAAGTGCACAGACACATAGGAACACCACCACATGCAGGTTCTCCTTAACGCTGTCTTGGTAATTGGTACCTGATTTATTTTTGCCTTATATATTGAGATGCAGTGCAAGACTTTGTGTGCTTGCATCCGGGCAGATCTATTCTATTATCAGAAGGAAAATCAAACACATTGTGTTTAGTTTCCTAATTTGTTCTGCTACAGATGCAGTGCAGAGTGGAGGTGGGGTGGTCTGGCTCTCCCCATTTAGGAACATTTTTAGACTTCTCATACTGTAGGGCAGTTTGGAAAAGCTTCTGTATCACATTTGCATAGTATCTCAGAAGCTTCTGATCTGGGATTTTTATGCTCAACAGTCTGTAGTGTTTACAGAGGATGGTGCAAGGAACAAAAATATCCAGAAAGCAGCTGTTCTGTGGGGAAAATTGTCCCGTTAATGAGTGAGGTGAGGGGAGATCGGCCAGACTGATTCAAGCTGACAGGAAGGCCACCGTATCTCAGCGGTAGTGTGCGGAAGAGTGGCCACTGAGAGTAGGTCAGTGATAATAAATATGATTCTGATTCTGATTTCTATTGGTGTATTTCTCAACAAATAGCTTTAAGTTGAGAATTGTATTAACAATGTAAGAAACAAAACAAGAATGCTGCAATATCCAAATCTGCTCCTGCTACCACACAGTGAGTTTATAGAGCCTCCCTTACTTGTGGAAACTAAAGTAGTGACTATTATCTATTGTTGGCATCTCCACTGCATTTTACACTTGGCAACTGAAATCATCTTGGTCAAGGCAACTTGAATCTACTGTGATATGGACAAGATCCAAAAGAATTCATGAAGCTTACCTGAGTAACCAATCCAAGCATGGGAATGTTTCCTAACCAACAGGAGTTGGCAGATACAGGTGGCAGGTTGTTATGGGAATGCTTCACAAACTGAAAACCGAGATTAAGTTTAAATGATGCAACTGTCACAGCTGCCATGTTTATCACCAAGGAAAGCAATATTTCTGGATCGTGGCACACCAGGAGCAGGATGTAATTATGTTGAAGGCTTAGATTAAATTTTCTCCATGACTTTTTGATTGATGGCTTTTTTTTATTAATACAGATTTACACAGGAATAGTAGCAAGCACCGTCAATGCAGGATTCTTGGAGTCCCACTATTGCTAAAGTGAAAACAATGAAAAATAAGCCAGGCAGCATCTATAGTTGCTGCCTGGCCTACTGCGTTCCACCAGCATTTTTTTGTGTGTGTTGCTTGAACTTCCAGCATCTGCAGATTTCCTCGTGTCCACAATGAAAAATAGTATCATCCCATCACTTCCCCCTTAGTGATACATTTTTCGTGATGGAGAAGTGGTGAAATGGTTCTCTCTAAATTTTTCTACAGGATGGACCAATGTGCTGACATTGGCCTGTTTAGATTTCAGACCTTCCTTCTGCTTGCATTGAAATATTCTACTCACAGTACATAGCCAATGCAATAGAGCACAGTACAGCACCTTCAGCCCAAGATGTTGTGCTGACCTTTCAACCTACTCGGAGATCAACTTTTTCTTCTTCAACATAGCTGTCCATTTTTTTATCCTCCCTCCATGTGCCCATCTAGAATGGACAATTATCAGCTTCACTGGACAACAGTGATCCAAGAGGTGGATCTTTCTGACAGAGAGACCTTAGATTTATGGAGCAGAGAACATTATCACAAACAATTCACTCTTCTAGATTGAAGATTTAAGATTCAAGATTGTTTAATGCCATTTCCAGTCTGCAGGTGTAAAGAAGGACAAAATAATTGTTACTCTTGATCCGATGCAACATAAAAATGTAATAACATAAAGATTGTATGTCCATAAATTGACGTTAGGTACAGGAGTGTCCATAAATAATGTGAATCTGACAGGAGATGGTGGGTTAGTGGGCGGAGGTGTTGATCAGCCTTACTGATTGTGAGAAGTAACTGTTTTTGTGTCTGGTGGTCCTGGTGTGGATGCTACATAGCCTCCTCACTGATGGGAGTGCGACAAATCATCTGTGAGCCAGGTGGGTGGGATTATTCATGATGTTACTGGCCCTTTTCTGGCACCTTTCTCCGTATGTGCTAGTGGTGCACTGGGCAGTTTTGACTAGCTGTTCAAGAGCCTTTCTGCCTGCTGCAGTGCAATTTCCATAACAGTCAGTGATAGACAATAGACAATAGACAATAGGTGCAGGAGTAGGCCATTCGGCCCTTCGAGCCAGCACTGCCATTCACTGTGATCATGGCTGATCATCCACAATCAGTATCCAGTTCCTGCCTTATCCCCACAACCTTTGATTCCACTATCTTTAAGAGCTCTATCCATCTCTTTCTTGAAAGCATCCAGAGACTTGGCCTCCACAGCCTTCTGGGGCAGAGCATTCTATACAACCACAACTCTCTGGGTGAAAAAGCTTTTCTTCAACTCTGTTCTAAATGGCCTACCCCCTATTCTTAAACTGTGGCCTCTGGTTCTGGACTCACCCATCAGCAGGAACATGCTTCCTGCCTCCAGTATGTCCAATCCCTTAATAATCTTAAATGTTTCGGTAAGATCCCCTCTCAGCCTTCTAAATTCCAGAGTATACAAGCACAGTTGCTCCAATCTTTCGACATATGACAGTCCTGCCATCCCGGGAATTAACCTTGTGAACCTACGCTGCACTCCCTCAATAGCAAGAATGTTCTTCCTCAAATCTGGAGACAAAAACTGCACACAGTACTCTAGGTGTGGTCTCACCAGGGCCCTGTACAGCTGCAGAAAGACCTCTTTGCTCTTATACTCAATTCCCCTTGTTATGAAGGCCAGCGTGCCATTAGCTTTCTTCACAGTCTGCTGTACTTGCATGCTTGCTTTCAGTGACTGATGTACAAGAACACCTAGATCTCATTGTACTTCCCCTTTTCCTAACTTGACTCCGTTTAGATAATTATCTGCCTTCTCGTTCTTACCACCAAAGTGGATAACCTCACACTTATCCACATTAAACTGCATCTGCCATGCATCTGCCCACTCACCCAGCCTGTCCAAGTCACCCTGCATTCTCATAACATCCTCTTCACATTTCACACTGCCACCCAGCGTTGTGTCATCAGCAAATTTGCTAATGTTACTTTTAATTCCCTCATCTAAATCATTAATATATATTGTAAACAGCTGCAGTCCCAGCACTGAACCCTGCGATACCCCACTGGTCACCGCCTGCCATTCCGAAAGGGACCCATTAATCGCTACTCCTTGTTTTCTGTCAGCCAGCCAATTTTCAATCCATGTCAGTACTCTGCCCCCAATACCTTGTGCCCTAATCTTGCGCACTAATCTCCTATGTGGGATTTTATCAAAGACTTTCTGAAAGTCCAGGTACACTACATCCACTGGCTCTCCCTTGTCCATTTTCATAGTTACATCCTCAAAAAGTTCCAGAAGATTAGTCAAGCATGATTTCCCCTTTGTAAATCCATGCTGACTCGGACCGATCCTGTTACTGCTATCCAGATGTGTCGTAATTTCATCTTTTATAATTGACTCCAGCATCTTTCCCACCACCAACGCCAGGCTAACCAGTCCACAATTCCTTGTTTTCTCTCTTCCTCCCTTCTTGAAGAGAGGGACAACATTAGCCACCCTCCAATCCACAGGAACTGATCCTGAATCTATAGAACATTGGAAAATGATTACCAATGTGTCCACGATTTCTAAAGCCACCTCCTTAAGTACCCTGGGATGCAGACCATCAGGTCTCGGGGTCTTAACAACCTTCAGACCCAACAGCCTATCCAACACCATTTCCTGCCTAATATAAATTTCCTTCAGTTCATGCATTGCCTGAGGGTTCTTTGGCCACTATTATATCTGGGAGATTGTTTGTGTCTTCCCTAGTGAAGACAGATCCAAAGTACCTGTTCAACTCGTCTGCCATTTCCTTGTTCCCCATAATAAATTCACCCGTTTCTGTCTTCAAGGGCCCAATTTTGGTCTTAACTATTTTCTTCCTTTTCACATACCTGAAGAAGCTTTTACTATGCTCCTTTATATTCTTGGCTAGTTTACCTTCGTACCTCATTTTTTCTCTGCGTATTGCCTTTTTAGTTACCTTCTGTTGATCTTTAAAAGTTTCCCAATCCTCCGTAGGTTGATGCAGTAGGTTAGGATGCTCTCTACTACGCACCTGTAGAAAGATAAAAGTCTAGATGTGCAAAATCCAGCACTCTTCGGCTTCCTCAGAACGTAGATTTGTTACTGAGCTTTTCTGCTTATGTAGGATGTGTTCTGGGATATTGAGAGGTTGTGCGAGATGTACACTCTCAGGAGCTTGAAACTCTTCTCAGTTTCCACTGCTGTGCCACCGATGTAAAGAGGGGTGTGAATAGTGCGAGTTGTCCTAAAGTCAATAACCTTCTCCTTTGTCTTGTTGACATTGAGGAAGGAGTTACATTGAAGAAGAGATAGGCACATGGATGACAATTTCTTTTTTTTCACTTTTTAAAATTCAGGCATGAAATGCCCATAGTTCAATAACTCTTAATTATCAGGGAGAACAAGCAACTTCTTACAATGTCCAATTTGTTGAGTGATCTTATAAATGCAACCCCTGCAATTCAAATCAATGGGATACAATGGATGATATTTTAAAGGGCAACACAGCACATGGGGTTTCAATGATCTCTGCAGCTGTACATGAGTTCATCTCCAGTCTATTTAGAATAAATCAGCTTTATCCAGTTCACTCTTGATTCTCAATGATTCAACTTTTTGTTCATGGTAAAGGAAAAATGGTAAAATTAAAGATAAAGGCATCAGCAGCTGTTCAAAAATATAGCATTGGTAAGAACATAGCAATAGATTAGCTGCTCTTTTGATTGAAATTGATGCCAGAGTGAGATGATCATTGAGAGAGGGATTGGAAAAGAATAATGAAAAATCCTTCGGGAGAAAACTGATTCACAAAATGAATCCTGATGCGAGTTTAAATTGCAAATATTCTTGCAACCCATATTGCTGAACAGCTTTTAAGAATTATTATTATTGAAATGCAGCACATTGCTTTAGGGATTGCAGGTTTTATATATTTGAGGTTTTCTGTGATGTTTTGTGTTTAATGATAAATTAATTAGATGAGCTGCATTTTCAAAAGCCTAAGAAAGTTTCATTACTAAACCAGGCTTCACGTTCAATCACATCTTCACAGAATTAACGCATTGGTCTCTGGAGGGACAAAGATCTATTGCTATAATCTTCTTCCCAGTAAGAATGTTGTATGGCTGTTTGAACAGCCTGCAAGTTATTTATAAAATTTGTCATCAACACGATTACTTTTCAACACACCACTGTGTCATTGCTGAGGGCCCCCTAAGTTTGGTTATGCTTTTGACTTTCAAAGATTTTTCTCAGTAAAACCAGCAGAGCATGTCCGACATTAAGAGTGGAAATCTGACCTCTTGGAATGGTTCAGCAGTAAATGAGAGAAATGAGATGGCAGTTTTCAGGTTTCCAAATAAACTGCTCTGAGTTCAGCACATTAGTGAGGATAAGTAACCTGTCAGGTTCTCGGTGTCAAATGCTATCAAAGACAGATGATAGTTCTCATGATCTCTGTGACTTGAATTTAGTTGCATCTTTAAGGGAGGTCAGTCTTTTTTCATGTGAGTTTGCACACATGCAAGTTCGAAACAGAGAAGAATATAGTAAAGGGATGGTGATGTCACTAATAATTAGGTATGTATTTAAAAGGCTGAGTCTCCACTTGTTGCACAATATTGCATCAAGGTGTAGTGCTGCTTTACATTCCGTCTAAATAGAATACAGTTTCCTCATACTTTGGTCTGGTGGAGAATTTACCTCTGCTGCTAAAATCCTTTGCTAAATGTTTCATATAATTCCGTATCATAAATACACATTCATAAACTGACATTGAAGTTCTAATTATCAGTTAAAATACAGCT